>NW_006198262.1:54625-71907 GCF_000334495.1 Tupaia belangeri chinensis
GTGCGGAGCTTGGGCCGCGGGGGCAGGGCTGCTCCCACTCGCTGGGAAGGTGTTCCACCTACCCCTGGCTGTCGGCACACGAGCCTCAGGAACACGTTGAAACATCGATAATTGCTTTAAAATGTAAGCCAACGCCTGCTCTGCTTCAATTTTAGGTCTGAGTCATGCACGGTGCTTGTCTCCAAGGCGGACTCAGAGCCCTCCTCTCCTCCCTCCTCTCCTCCACTGCCCGCCCCCCCACCCCACCTCCTGGCCCTGCTCTGGCTGCTTCTGAGAATGGAAACCCCTAACTGCTCAGAGTGTGTAAGAACATTCTGTTGGACGAACGTGTGCTCTTCTAGTGTGTGCTCGCACAGCAGGCAGTACACCCCCACTGTCGGGCAGGCCAGGGCCCAGCCCACTACACCATGCCTGCACCCAGCACAATCCCAGGAACCAATGTCGCTAGTAAAGCCAGCCAGGCCTCAGTGGGGTGTCACGTGAGTACAGATCTCTGGGGACACCTCATTATCCTGCCTTAATGGCGCTGTGCCCCAGACTGCGAGATCCTCTTAGCACGGCGAGCTCTCCCACACTTCCCGTTGGTCTAACAGAACCAGCATGTTCACCACCAGCCCCAGGTCGTAATTGCAAAATTGGCAAACCTATTAATCACAGCTTTATGGTCCTGTGGCACTTGAGGGTGAGATTGCAGAGCATCGTGGGGGTCACAGACAGGGCAACCCTCACGCACTTCCTTAAAGATGCAGCGCGAAGGTGCAGCTGCTGGCTCCCCAGGTTCACCTGTAGAGGCAGCTGGAGGCCCAGAGCCTTGCCCTCTGTCCCTGCCCTGACGTTCGGCGTTCATCTGTGCACCCGGCGGGGGCCCAGCAGGTGTATGATGACGACAGGGTTTCTACTTGGCAAAGACTGGTTAAACTGCAGTACTCACTCTCTCTTCTTGTGGTAACAGAACCTGGTCCTTGCCAACACACTGCACCTTTTGTCTCTGTGTGGCCTGTGTGGTCATGTAGCCAATTTATGTGCAATGAGGTGTGGGTGGCAGTGGGTGTGGCACCTCCAGGAAGCTTATATAGAGAGGAAGGGCTCTTTTTCTCACCCCTGTGCTTCTGCCTTCCTGCTAGCTGGAACAGGGGCATGATGGCTAGAGCTTGTGCAGCCAACTGGGACCATGAGGTGGAACATTAAGATGACAGAGTAGCAGATTAGGAAGTAAAAAACAAACAAATAAACAAACCTGGAGTCTCTGGTGACTGGGGAGGAACCTCCTGCCCCCTGTGAGCTTTTACATGAGTGAAAAGTAAACAGATGGAGTAGAAGCCGCGTCGTGCTGTTTGTTAAAGCAGCCACACCTCATCCCAAGGGCACGCAGGGCCCAGGATGAAAACAAACGCAGCGTGCACTTGTGTGTGTGGTGCCGGGTCTGGCTCAGCAGGCCAAAGAGGAGTGACCAGGGGAAACCGAGAGAACTGTCCTGGCTGATGGCTGTGCTGCAGTTGTGGCATTTGGCCATGGGTGGGTGCTTACAGCGCGTGTGACTGGGTGAGAGGGACTCCTGGACTTGAGAGAGTCTGTCCGGGGTGCACAGGACTCGGTTTGCCCCACTCAGGAGTCACCATAAATAGCTTTAACAGAGACCATCACCTGAGCACTTTTCTGGCCTTAATCTTTTTTTTTTTTTTTTTTTTTTTTTTTAGATTTTTGCCATAGGGCATGGGTACTCGCCAGGGAAATGGCCAGTTTGAGGGAAAATGAGAAATCAGCCCCCAGGGGGGATGTCATACCACCCTTCTCCTCTCTGTACATGTGGGGACTGCTTCAGAATACCATATTTTCTGCTTTCTTTCAGGATAACAGATTAAAAAACTGGCTCCAGCATCCTGCTCCGGCGTTTGCAGGGTCCTGCTCAGTACAAGGGGCTCACTGCGGCTGAGCACACACCTACCCTGTCAGTTCCTCCGCAGGTCAGTGGAAGCATGGTGGGCTGGGCCTCCCCTCTCTCCTGCTGACTGAGGGAGGGCACAGCCTGGGTAATGCCTGGCAGGCCAAGGTAGACAGGGCTGGGTCCCTGACACACAGGCACAAAGCAACTGCTGTTTATTCTTTTTTCTAATATATTTATTAGATTTTATTTATTATTATTATTATTTTTTAATCTGACCAGAGAGAGACACACACAGAGAGAGAAAGGGGGAAAGTGAGAAAGCAAGCCACCAGGTTCAGGACTCGAACCGTGGCCAGCCACGTGGGAGTACAGCACCTCTGCTCCGGCGTTTGCAGGGTCCTGCTCAGTACAAGGGGCTCACTGCGGCTGAGCACACACCTACCCTGTCAGTTCCTCCGCAGGTCAGTGGAAGCATGGTGGGCTGGGCCTCCCCTCTCTCCTGCTGACTGAGGGAGGGCACAGCCTGGGTAATGCCTGGCAGGCCAAGGTAGACAGGGCTGGGTCCCTGACACACAGGCACAAAGCAACTGCTGTTTATTCTTTTTTCTAATATATTTATTAGATTTTATTTATTATTATTATTATTTTTTAATCTGACCAGAGAGAGACACACACAGAGAGAGAAAGGGGGAAAGTGAGAAAGCAAGCCACCAGGTTCAGGACTCGAACCGTGGCCAGCCACGTGGGAGTCCAGCACCTCAACCACCATGCCACCCACTGGCCCCTGCTTTTTCTAAACTGTTATGTATGATTTCAGCTTTCTCTTACGGATGAACGCCACCCTAACCAGGACGGGACTGAAGTTTCTCAGCGGCATCGTTTACTTTTTGCCGAATGCCTGAGGAAGACAGACGACCTGTTTGAAGGCTTGAAGGCTGGGTGGGAGCATGGACCAGAGACTGAGGTGATGGGAGGGGACTTCTGCCTGGCACTCTGCTGCTCCCCACACAGGACAGGACAATCCCCCAATGTCCTTGAGTGCTCTGAAGGGATAGACTTTCGGTAGGAGGTGGCAACGGCAAGAAAACATTCACGAACAGAAGGGACTAACAATTCAATCAGATCATGGCTGGGAGACAGTAAGTCTGATCGATCTGTCTGAAATGGGGTCTGAAAAGATAGACTAAAAGAGAGAGCAGAGAGGAGAGGGAGCCCTCACTGGTCACTGAGCAGTGACCCACACCTCGGCCCCGACCCTCAGTGTCCACTCCAGGCTGGTGCCTGTGACATTCCTGCCACAGACCGATCTCCCACACAACCTGCAGCAACCCGGGACACTTACTTAAACTCAGAAGCGTTTTTGAGGTGCACAACCTAATCCTTGGTCCTGGGAGGATCCACTTGGAGATCTAGCTGATGACTCTCTGTTGTTATGGTAACCACCACCACCGCCACCACTGAGGAACCCGGAGACAAGCTGGTGATGCCAGCAGGACTGTGCCATCGGAGAGCCACGCTGCTCAAAGGTGCCAGATTCCAGGTGTTTAGGGTCCAAGCCCAGTATTTACTACAAAAAGAGAAGCCCTTTCCTCTGCGTTTCTTCGAAGGCCATTTCTTTTTCACCTGGAGCATCTGCAGATGGTCATGGCAACTGGAAACAAGTTGGAGTGTGGTGCCCACGAGTGAGCCGCTGCCAGGCAGGTCCCCTGAGTGGGGTGTGGGACAGACACTTAGGGACCCTGTGTCCAGTGGGGCCATGCTGCTGGCAGGAGGTGCTCACGTCGCAACGACAATCAAAATGCAGTCTCGGCCGTGGAGTCTGCCCCATGGGAGGGTGTTAAGCGAGTCTTGCATTCCCGGGGCCTGGTTTCAATCGAGACCTCGTTACTTGGCTCTGAAAATCTCTCCAAGTGAAAGGCGTGGCGCCGAGTGGGTATTTTTACAGAGAAATATGAGAAGCATTCTGCCGATGCGGTATAAAATTGCTTCTATAAACTGAGGTGAAGGCAGACAAAGGGGGAATGTAGCCAGGCCCCCTGTGGTCCGGCCGGACCTGAGGTACCTTCAGGCTTGACCAGCTTGGCTTCCCTGCACAAGGTGCCCGGGGTCCTCCTGCCCCCTTGGCCTTGGAGCCCCCCGAAAAGGAAAGAACTGGGGGCCCTCTTCCCCCCCCTTCCTCCTGCACAAGACGGCACTTCATATTCTTTTGTATGAAAAATAATTCATGAGCATGGTTTTTGCTGCCTTTCTTACGAATGTTATTTGGAGAAATCCTCATTTTATCAGAGAAAAGGTCCCCTCTCCTGCAAAGGCAGACCCACAGCCCTATTTGCTCTGTGATCGGGAGACCTGCAGTCGGTGCCCTGTCACCCCCGGCAGTGCCCAGGGTTCAGTGAGGGATAGGGGACGCCAGCTGTCAGCCCAGCCCAGGGGCTGCAGAAGGGTGCAGTTTCCACACCCAAAGTGCATGACCTTGCCCAGCAGGGCTTATTGAGCTTTCTGGCTCTTCTCCACAGGTCTAGAAGGATGGGGGATGCAGGGCTTCGGCAGGACCTATCCCAGGGGCATGGCCCCTCTCTCACCCTCCAGAGCAGTGCTCAGTTTGGTCCTTAACACAAATGGCCATCAAGGTTTTCCCCTCTTCCTGCATTAAGATGCAAAACATGTATTTACAACGTATCGAGTTATATGGGAGGATTTACTATCTCCGAGCACAATAAACTCCAGCGATTAAACTCTGATTCAACTCCAGAGCTTCAGCACCAGGCTGCCATGAACAATTCCAGGCTAATCTGTGGTTAAAGCCAAGCTTCACAGTCTACCAAACAGTTCTCACTTGTCTGAGCCTAGCAGCGGGCGGAGGGGAGGGCTTTGCCTGGGCACCTAAGCCACACCTCCATGCAGAAACACCAGCCAATCACACACAGACGTGGGACCAGTTGGAAAATTTGGCCAACACATGGGCCCAGTCAGGGCCACGGCTTTCCATAGACACGGTGGCTTGGGTGGTGGGATCGAAGGCAGCAGAAGTGATCAGGCATCATGTCTATGCTGACCATAGGCCTCCCAGCCTTGGTGGGTTTGCTGCTCCCCAGGCTTGGCCCTTGGACTGACAGACCCAGAAACGCAGCCCTGAGAGGATCCACTGGGGGCTGGGCCCCTGCCATGCTCGCTGCTGATGAACAAGATGGCCAGAGAGGCTGAGAGCAGTGGATGTGTGGCCTCAACCCACCCGGGCTCATTCCCCTGCGTAGGGTTTTTCCCGTACAAACACAGGTTGGGGCCATCCCTGTAGCTCTGATAGCTCCCACCTGCCTTTTAACATGATGCCATGGTGACCAGCCCAGCAGAGGGGGTCCTGCTTGCCCTCCCCCAGAGGCCTGCCCAGGCCTCAGCCCACTCCCCAGACTTCCTGTCTTTGCCAGGCCTGCTGCCCGGAGCTCTCAGGGGACCACTTATTTTCTTCGTGGCAGGTCTGGGCCCTTATTCTCTCATGCACCCATGACTGCTGTTGCCTCCCCTCACTGACCGGCCTGTTAACTCTACTCACCAGGCAGGCTGCAAGGGGTGTCTCTCTGGCCTTGGAAGGTGCTGGAATCCAGAGCTGGCTCCAGGCTTCCCTCGGGGCACGGCGAGTCAGCTGCAGCACGTCTGACAGTCGCTCTGGGCTCCTGCCTCCCAGATGTGGGGCTGGACAAGGGATAGGTGATGCACTCGAACCCACTATGGAAGACAGCAGCGTGAGTTTGACTGCTCATCCCCAACACCACACTGAGGGCTGGAGGGGAGCAGGACGGTCCAGGGCTGACCCAGGGGCTGCCTCAGAAGCCGAGAGGGGCCACAGAAGTATCAGATACTGAACTCTGAGCGAGCCATCCCTTGGAACAAACATTGAAGATTTCACTTGTCATAACCAGTCTTCAGGGGAAAAGGAAAAGGGAACGAATATGATCTCAATGAACTCAACGCTAACCCAACAGGTAGAAGCTTAACTTGAAAAGCATTTTTAAGGACCCTTAACTTCCTTCGCACATAATTAGCGAGAAATGGGAAGCTGATCTGTGCTCAGGCCTGGAGTATTTTCCCACAAAAGCTGCAAGTGAGCCCTGGGGATTAAGAGGGGATTAAGATGGGGCAGAAGACCCTGAGAGAGACCACCACGGACCTCGGACAGGTCTCTCAGCTCTGGGCATGGGCAAGCTTTATCATGACTGATCTGAAGAACAACTAGATGAAGATTAATGTACCGAGAGGAGACACACACTTCTTACTCCTGAATCCATGACATAATTTTTGAACATGATGAGGAAGGAGGGGATGGGAGGGAGAGCCAGTCAGGTCATCCCTGTCCCTGCTGCCCGACTCTCCATCCCAGCATTCCGTCTGGCTCCCCCTTTCCTCCTTGACCCTTGTCAACTGGCATTGCTTTTGTTTCTGTCTTCCCCATCGCTGGTCCAGGCAGCTCATGTCCAGCTGGTCACCGCTGTGTCCTGGCTTGTGGGGAGTGTGAGGGCAACGGGAGCAAGGGAGAGATGAGGGGAGTGCTCTGGGTAGAGAGGGCATTTTGGCTGATTCCTCCTCAAGTCTGGGGAGAGACCTCATGCCCCCACCCCACCCAGGGCACCTCTGGTGTCACCCCTACTCACAATGGGGTTGGGGTGGGCGCCACTCGGTTATCTTCATCCACTTTGAAAAAGCTGATCTTGGAGTAGGCTGGGAGCTGCACATATCTGACTCCTGCTGAGATCTTCAGAACCCGGCCGCTCTCACCTTTTAGAAGGGAAGAAAAGCAGGAAGCAAGCCCCTTAGACTGCAAGGAACTGCAGACGTGGCTTGGGTCTTACCTAGACCTGCCTAGGGGCAGGGGGCTCAGCGTGGGGGGTATTTGTGATGCGTTGTTCAGTTGTGGCCAGGACTTGGTGAGGGCCCACCTCATCCTCCTTTTGTCTCTCTAGTCTCTGCCTCTCTCCTCCTGGCCATGGACTCCTGATGCTGCCTACGCTCACCCTGACACGTCTGCCCCCCTCACCTCAAGTTCTATACCCTAAATCTCCAGTTCTGGGCCTCAGGGCACCCAGGCTCCATCTTTGCACTGGCCTGTCACCCGCACTCTCTGGATAGACTCCCCTTGCAGACCAGCCTCAGTGGGCTCACTTGCCATATACCCCAGTCCCAGGCAGGCCAGGTTGTGGGGGGCAGCACCCACAGTGAGCAGGTTCTGGGGCTCTCTCAGAGCCCTCATCCTGGCAGACACTGTTGATCCAGGGGTGGGATGGGCTCTGTCCCACACTGGGCACATGGCTGGCATACAGCTGGTGCCCACTAAAGGTGTGCTGAGAGGATGTACAGATGTCTTTAGAATCAGCTGTTCCAAGGCTATCTACCACTCCAGGCCCTGGGGCCCCTCGGGCTGCAGGCAGCTCCTGGAGGAGGACAATGCTCAAGGAGAGGTTACCACTGTCCCTTGGAGTCACTCAGCACTGGTGTGCTGGGCCCTGCTGGGGTAGGCGGAGGTGGTGGAGGCCTGGCAGAAAAGAATGATAAGCCATATGGGGGAAGTGGCCTGGGGATTGTGGGTGGAGGCAGGATGGCTGATGGAGAGGGCAAGGAGGATGACCAGCCCTGAGCTCCCGGAGCTGATGCTGGGCTTTGGGTCAGGCTTCTGGACTTACAGAGAAATTGGACAGTCACTGGGTTTCTGAATACTTAGCACAAAGAAGCAGGCCAGCAAGAACCACTGACCAGTATTTCTGTCTAAGCTTCGTGGTCTGCCCCTCCATGTCACTTTCAAAAAGGAGACATGTTGGCAAACACTGGAAGTAACTTTGATTTGAAAGAAAAGATACCAAATGTACTATTAAAAACCAATGCAGTCTGACCAACTTCTATATGAAGGTATTAATAGAATAACTGGGGCCAGCAGGTGGCAAGGTTATGCCGCTGGACTCTCACATGGTAGACTGCAGTTTGAGTCCTGGACCATGGCTTGAAAATCATGCCAGGCATACGTGTGTGTGTGCCGAAGACTCCAGGAGAAGAATGGAGGAGAAGGGACTGTGGTGTGGCCGTACTCCCTCGGGGGTGATTTCTCACCCTCCCTCTTACTGTCTCTGTCTCTCTCTCTCGCCAGAAGCACATGCGCCCTATGGCAAAAACCTCTAAAAAAAAAAAATAGAATAACTGTGACTGATTTACCCTCTACTTGAAACAACCAAAAATGAAAACAAAATGTAATAAATGTGATGAGTTTCAAGATCCTGGATATCAGGTAACCAAAGACAGTGACCTTTGACAGATGGAAAACAAATGGCGTGGACTCTACTACTGCCTAGGCTACTGCTCTGAGAGAATGTGTAGAACTGGGTGCAAGAGGACTGAGGCAGAGCTCAGAAAATCTCTCAGTGAGAAAAAGAGCGGTGGGTGAGCCGGTGGCATGGCGGTTAAGGTGGCTAGATTCCACATGGCTAACTATGTGGTTCAAGTCCCAGATCTGGTGGCTTGAGAAACATGCTGGGCACACATACATGAGTACCCAAAATCCTGGAAGGAGGAGAGATGGAGGAGAAGGGGTTGCAGCATGGCCATCTTCCATGCGTGGCTGGGGGTCGGAGGCGGGGAGAGGCTCTCTCACTTTCCCTCTCTCTCTTTTTCTGTCTGTTTCTCTCTGGTATAGGCACACGATCTCTAGTAAAATTTTAGAGAGAGAGAGGAAAGCTGAGAATCTGAGGGAAGAGACACACAGTGGGGTTTGAGAGTTCAAAGGACACAAGAGTAAAGCTGAGAGGGCTGCATAGAAAGGGGACCCTAGAGGTCTGCAGCGACCCCCAGAGGATTTAGCAAAGCTTCCATCAGCACGTGCACGCTGGGACAGTTCACGAGAGCCTGGGAAGAATCACCTGGGAGAATGTCAGGGGTCAGGGGTCAGGGGTCAGGGCCTGGGGCCCGTGCAGGACCCGGTAGTGCTTGTTCCCACCAGCCAGGCAGGGAAAGCTCTGAAGTCACAGGCACCTGGGCAGCGTTCTCAGAAGGGTCTTGCCTCAGTAAAGAGAAGTAACTGGTATTAGATGGAACTCTCCTCCAGATTCTGTCTAATAAATCATAAAAACAAGATCCAGAAAGATCAAACTGTCTCCAAGTAACTTAACTGTGCCCCACGACAAAACTCAAGAATATTTATAGGAATTCCAAAATATCCAGCGCCCAGCAAGGTAAAACTTACAATATCTGGCCTCCAATCAAAGATTACTAGGCATGCAAAGAATGCAGGAAAATGTGGTCCATAATGAGGAATAAAATCAGTCGATTGAGACCAATCCAGACTGGACGCAGATGTTAAAATTAGCAGTAAAGGATATTTAAAAAGTTGTTCTAACTGTTGTCCATGTATTCAAAAGTCAAGTAGAGACTCGAAGATATAAAAAAGAGCAAAGTTGAATTCCTAGAGATGAAAACTACAATACATAAACTAAAAGGTACATTGGCTATGACCCACGACAGACTGAACATTGCAGAAGATGTAAAGCCATCCAAAATGAGACAGTGAGAGAAGAAAAGAAGAAAAAAAGAAAAAAAGAAAAAGGAAAGAAAAAAAGAAGGAAGGAAGACAAACCAATGAATAGTGGGACAACATGGGAGAGGCTATGTCAGAGAAATTATCGAAAGAAATAATGGCTAAAAAATCCCCAAATTTGATAAAAACTATAAACCCAAAGATGTGAGACACTCAGTGACTCCTCGAACATAAGAACTACAAAGAAAATGACACTATATCACATAATCAAGTTGCTCAAACTTGATAAAGACAAAAGCAACCAAAGGAAAGGACAGGTTTGTACAGAGAAACAAAATAAGGATGACAGATTTTTTTTTTTTTTGGAGAGGTTTTTGCTATAGGGCGTGCGCACTCGCCAGAAAGACAGAGAGAGAGAGAGACAGAAAGCGAGAAATCACCCCCCATGCCACAATCCTTTCTCCTGTGTTCTCCTCTCAGAATCTTGGGCACACACGCACACGTGCCTGTCATGAGTTTAAGCCACTGGGTCTGGGACTCGAACCATGGTTGACTACATGGGAGTCCAGTGACATAGCCATTGTGCTGACTGCTGGTCCCATTTTTTTTTTTTTTTTTTAAAGAGAGAGTTTTGCTATTGGGCATGTGTGCTTGCTAGGGAGACAAAGAGTCAGAGAAATAGGAAGTGAGAAATCACAATTCAGGGGGGATGGCCATGCCGCAGTCCCTTCTCCATTTTCCTCTCAGGATTTTGGGCACACACACACACACATATGCACGCCTAGCGTGAGAGTCAAGCGTCTGGATCTGGGACTTGAACCTTAGTTGACCATATTGGAAGCCAGCAATATAACCATTATACCATCTGCTGGTCCTGACAGCAGATTTCTTACCAGAAACAATGCAAACAATAATATAGTTGGGGTGGGGAGGTGCAGGTGGTGTAGTGATTAAGGCACTGGACTTGACATGGCTGGCTGTGGTTCGAATCCTAGGCCTGGCAGCTCCTCACTTTCTCCCTCTCTGTCTCTCTGGTGACCATACAAACCCTATAGCAAAAATCTCTCTCTAAAAAAAAAAGACAGTGGAGCAACATCATTTAAATACTGAAGAATAAAAATGGTGTTCTTATCTGGGGAAAATAATCATTGAAATGAAAGTAAGATCAAGATGTTTCTGTATTTGGAGAAGGTGCTAGACTCCCACATGGCTGACCTCAGTTCAAGTCCCAGACCTGACAGTTTGAAACTGATGCTGGGTCCTTGTGCATGCCCAAAATCCCGAGAAGAGAATGGAGAAGGGATTGCAGCGTGGCCATCCCTCCTGGCAGGTGATTTCTCACTTTCCGTGTCTCTGTCTCTCTGGCAAGTTGGGTGTGGTGACACCTGCCCTACGGCAAAAACCAGTGGAGGCTGGAGGATTGCGGCATTGAGTCCACCATCACTCTCTTTCTGTCTCTCTGGCGAGTGAACATGCCCTCAAAGCAAATCTCTCTCTCTAAAAAAAAAAAAAAGAGAGAGAGAGAGAGTGAGGGAGGGAGGGGGAGAGAGAGAGAGGGAGAGAAAGAAATCAATGAATCAAAGCTCATTAAAGAAAAAATAGCTAACTTGAATAGCTTTATATATGAAGAATTCCAAAAAAGTTGCAGTAAAATGGAATTAAGGTATGAGTTTATGTTGGTGCAAAAATTTTTGAAATCCATGTATAGTTGTTATTATTATTATTAAGTTTACAGAGGGCATGTGTGCCCACCAGAGAGAGAAGTTGAGGATAGAAAGCATCCCCCAGTGGGGCATAGTCATGCCACAATCCCTTCTCCATTTCTCCAGCCTGTCTGGGATTGGGGGTATGTACACAGACTCACACAGACACACACACACACACACACACACACACACACACACACACACACACGGCATGTTTTTCAAGCCACTGAGGCCAAAATTTGAACTGACCCTGGTCAGTCATGTAGGATCCAGCTTTCCTTAACCACCAGGTTATAGGGCCAGCCCTAGTTGTTTTTTTTTTTTTTTTTTAAAGAGATGTTTGCTGTAGGGTACACACACTCACCGGAGAGACAGAGAGATAGAAAGTGAGAAATCACTCCTCCAGGGGGGATGGCCACAATGCATCTCTTCTTCACTTCCTCTTAGGACTTTGGGCACACATGCACATGTGCCCAGTGTGAGTTTCAAGCCACCAGGTCTGGGACTCAAACCACAGTTAGCCATGTAGGAGTCCAGCAATGTAACCATTATGCCATCTGCTGGTCCCTAGCCCTAGCTTTTTTATAATACACATTTTCCATAAACATTAGGAAGACCTTTCATGCCTATTAAAGAATTGACTTAGTAGCTAAAATCTTCCCATTGAGAAGACCCACAGACCCAGATGGGTTTTGTATTGAATTTTACTAAACACTAAGGAAAAAAAAAACAATGTAAACTTTTCTAGAAAATTGAAGATCAGGGAATTTTTCCCTACTCATTCTATATGGTCAGTATTACTTTCATACCAAAACCAGACAAAGACATTGTAAGAAAAGAAAATTGAGACCAGTATCATGAACAGAAATGCAAAAATTATAAGCAAAAGTTTAGCTCATTGATTGCCAAGAAAACTCAATGGAGGAAAGAATCGTCTTTTTTTTTTTTTTGGCTATAGGGCACATGTGCTGCTAGAGAGAGAGAGACAGAGAAGGAGAGAAATATGGAAAGTGAGAAATACCCCCAGGGGGATGGCCATGTCACTATCCCTTCTCCTCTGTTCTGTCCTTGGGATTTTGGATGCGCAGACACACACACTTGTGTTTTTCCAAGAGGCTGGGTTTGGGACCTGAACTGCAATGTCGGTCATGTGGGATCCAGCCATTTTAATCTCCACACCACCTGCTGGTCCAAGAATAGCCCTTTTTTTTTTTTAAGAATTATTTTATTTCAGGACCAGCAGTTGGCATAATGGCTATGTCGCTGGATTCCCATGTAGTCGATTGCAGTTTGAGTCCTGGACCTGGTGGCTTAAACTCATGCTGGGTGCGTGTGCATGTGTGCCCAAGATCTCGAGAGGAGAACGGAGGAGAAGGGTTTGGGGCATGGCCATCCTCCCTGGGGGTGATTTCTTGCTTTCTGTCTCTCTGTCTCTCTCTGTCTTTCTGGTGAGTGCGCGTGCCCTATAGCCAAAAAACTAGAATTATTTTCTTTCATTTATTACCATCATTATTATTTGTTTTAATTTGACCAGAGAGAGAGAAAGGGAAAGTAGAAAAGCAAGTCTCCAGATCCAGAACTTGGACTGCAGTTGGTCATGTGGGAGTCCAGTGCCTTAACCACCATGCCACCTGCTGGCCCCAAGAACAGCCTTTTTAAGAAATGGTGCTCAGATACGTGGATATCCACATTCAAAAGAATATAGTTGAGGGACCAGCGGATAGTGTAATGGCTATACTAGTCACTGGACTCCCATGTAGTTGACTACAGTTCGAGTCTCAGACCCAGTGGCTTAATCTCACGCCGGGCACGTGTGTGTGCATGCTCAAGATCCCAAGAGGAGAGTGGAGGAGAAGGTATTGTGGCATGGCCATCTCCCCTGGGGAGTGATTTCTCACTGTCTGTCTCTCTGTCTCTCTCTGTCTTTCTGGTAAGCGCATGTGCCCTATAGCAAAAATCCTCTCAACAAAAAGATAAATAAAAAGAATGTAGTCGAATCCCTTTTTATATACCATATGAATATTAACTCCAAATAGGTTATATTTCTTTTCTTTTTTTTTTTTTTTAATATTTGGAGAGGTTTTTGCTATAGAGCACGTGCGCTCGCCAGACAGAAAGAGACAGAGAGACAGAAAGCGAGAAATCACCCCCCAGGGGGGTTGGCCAGGCTGCATTCTCCTCTCAGGATCGTGGGCACGCACGCACATGCGCCCAGCGTGAGTTTAAGCCACCGGGTACGGGACTCAAATTGCAGTCGACTACATGGAAGTCCAGCAACATAGTCATTACGCTAACTGCTGGTTCCACCAAATAAGTTATATTTCTAATGTGAGACTTACATAAAATTTTTAGAAGAAAACATAAGGGTAAATCTTTATGATTCTGGCTTAGGCAAAGTCTTCTTAGATTATGGCACCAAAAGCATAAGACACAGGAATATAAATTGGGTTTCATCAAAATCTGAAAGTTTTGTGTTTCAAAGGACACCATCAAGGAACTGCCAGATGCCTATAGTTTAGGACAAAATATTTGCAAGTCAGATATCTGACAATGGATTTATATTTAAGGAATTCTTAATAATTCATAACAAAAAGATAAGTAACCTAATTTTTTAAATGGGCAAAAGATTTAAATAGACATTTCACCAAAGAGACATACAAATGACTAATAAGCACGTGAAAAGATGTTTGATATATTAGCCTTTAGAGAAATGCAAATTGCAACCACAGTAAGGTACTACTTTACACTCACAGGAAGGCTATGTCAAAAAGACAGAAAATACTAAGTGCTGACAACTTAGTATCTAGAACAACTGGTACCCTCATTGACTTTTGGTGGTTTAGTGCAACTGAAAGGAAAAAGAAAACACAAATTCAGACTGAAAGAAAAAGTTTATATTTATTTTGGATAGTATGATTTTATATAAATACATACAATCATATTGTGTATATATAATCCTATTGTGTGTGTATATATAAAGTCATATATATATATATGAGATATATATATATATATATGAGATATATATATCATATTGTCCAAATATGATGGACATATACAAATATGTAAGTTATATACGTGTGTATATGTATATATGTATGTGTGTATGCATGTATGTGTATGCATGTTTGTGTGTGTATAAATATATATATTTATTTATTTACACACACATACGTATGTATATAAAACTTCAGGAATGCTCAGGAGAAAACAGCAGAACTGGGACCAGATAGTGGTGCACCAATAAAACGCAATGCTCTGTGAGGCTGACCCACGTGGGAAGACTCCCACTCAAGGTCGGAGACCTCTCTGAACATTTTAGGCACATGTACGAGTGTGCCCACAATCCTGAAAGGAGGGAGAAATGGAGGAGAAGGGGTTGTGGTGCAACCACGCCCATCAGGGGTGCTTTCTCTCTTTTGTGCACGCTCGCTCTCTGGCAAGTGCACTCACTCTCTGGCAAAATTAGACACACACACATACACACACAAACCAGATAAGCCGCAGACTGAAAGAAAACATTCACAAAGATATATCTAACACAGGGTGGGTACCCAGAATACATAAAGAACTCTTTTTTCTGGTCCCCAGAGGTTACGTGTGCTTGCCAGAGTGTGGGGTGGGAGAGAGCAAGCATCCCTCACTGGGGAGTGGTCACTCCATCAGGATTTTGGCCTTGCATGCACACATGCCCAGTGTATTTTCTAGCTGCTGGGCCAACATTCAAACAGCGTTCAATCCTGTGGGATCCAGTTCCTTTTGCACAGCTCTTAACTGCTGTATTACAGGGCCATCCCTAAGAACTCCTAAAAACTCGAAAGTAAGGGGACTAATAGATGGTGTAATGGTTACGTAGCTGGACTCCCACATAGTAGACAGCAGTTTGAGTCCTGGACCAGGCAGCTTAAACCTCATGCCAGGAACATATGTATATGTGCTCAAAATCCCAAGAGGAGAATGGAGGAGAAGGGATTACAGTGTGGCCATCCCCCCGGGAGGTGATTTCTTGCTTTCTGTCTCTCTGTCTCTCCAGCAAGTGCACATGCCCTATAGTAAAAATTTCTCTTTAAAAAAATTCAAAAGTAAGATGTCAACCAATTTCTTTCTTTCTTTTTTCTTTTTTTCTTTTCTGAGAGGTTTTTGCTATAGAGTGCGTGTGCTCACCACAAAGACAGAGAGAGACAGAGAGACAGAAAGCGAGAAATCGTCCCCCAGGGGAATGGCCATGATGCAATTCCTTCCCTCTTTTCTCCTCTCAGGATCTTGGGCACACACGCACGCGCGCCCGGCGTGAGTTTAAGCCACCAGGTCCGGGACTTGAACTGTGGTTGGCTACATGGGAGTCCAGCAACATAGCCATTACACTAATTGCTGGTCCCATATGTCAACCCAATTTTTAAAAATATTTGAGCAGACATTTCTCCAAAGAAGATACACAGATGGCAAATAAGCACATGAAAAGCTGACCAACAGCATGAGTCTTTAGGAAAATGCAAATCAAAACTATAAGGAGAAACTACTTCACACTCACAGGAGGGCTACTAACAAAAAGACAGAGAACACCAAGTGCAGGTGAGGATGTGGAGAACAGAACCCTCATGCATTCCTGGTGGTATTGTAAAATGGTGCAGCCATTCTGGAAAACAGTTTGGAAATTTCTTTAAAAGTTTAAGCACAAGTCTACCATGTGTTCTAGCAATTCCACCTACAAGTATATACCCAAGAGAAATGAAACATATGTTTACATAAAAACTTGTACACAAATGTTCATTGTTGCACTATTCATGATAGCTAACGGTACAAACAACTCAATGTCCATCTACTGATGAATGGGTAAATATTGTAGAACTTGACTTCTGATAAAATAGCATAGTATTCCAGGACCAGCAATTAGCGTAATGGCTATGTCACTGGACTCCACGTAGTAGACCACAGTTTGAGTTCCAGACCCGTGGCTTAAACTCATGTCGGGCGCGTGTATGTGCGTGCCCAAGATCCCGAGAGGAGAGTGGAGGAGAAGGGATTGCAGCATGGCCATCCCCCCTGGGGGGTGATTTCTCGCTTTCTGTCTCTCTATCTCTCTCTGTCTGGCGAGTGCATGCGCCCTATAGCAAAAACCTCTCCAAAAAAAAAAAAAAGCACAGTATTCCTCTGTAAAAAGGAAAGCACTAATACACATTGCAACACAGATGACCTCAAAAGCATTATACAAGTGAAAGTGAGCAAAAGACCACACATTATATGGTTCAATTTACATGAGACCTCCAGAAAAGGTGTATCTAAGAGAGCCTAGTGACTGCCAGAGGTTAAGGGTAAGGATAAGGCTGTAGCAGGGGTGAGGGCTTTTTCTGGGGTGATGGAAGTGTTTCGAATGTGTATGGTGTGGTGATGGCTGCCCAAATCATTGAGGGGCTTGTAGGTGGTGTGGTGGTTAAGGGTGCTGGACTTCCACATGGCTGACTGTGGTTCGAGTCCTGGACCTGGTGGCTTGCTTTCTTCCTTTGCCTCTCTCTCTTTCACACACTCTGTCCCTCTCTGGTTAAATTAAAATAAATAAACAAAGTTAAATAAAATGGTTCTAAAAGAAAGATTCTTAATTTAAAAAATAAATAAATAAAATAAAAATCATTTAATCACTCAATACAGATGAATTTTATGGTATGTAAATGATAGCTCAATAAAGTTGTTAAAATAAATCATTGTGACTAAATGTAGTTGATATATGCTACCCATCATGGCTTCCTAATTAAAGCTTCTTGAGCAAAGGTGAATTTATGTACATTGAGAATCTTGAGCATGTCCACTGCCTTGACCAGAACTTATGCAGCACCCAGTGCACTTCGTGGAAAGGGCTTTGCTAAGTCAGTCCAGACATCCCTTTGCATCATGGCGGGGGAATAGATGACCTAACAAAGGAATGTGTAGGGCCAGCCAGGGGCATAGTGGTTAAGGTAGCTGGATCACGCAGGGCCAACTATGCATTCGCGTCCTGGACCTAGCAGCTTCTCCAAGAGGAGAATGGAGGAGAAGAGATTGCAGCATGGCTATCGCCCCCAGTGGGTGTTTTCTTCCTTTCCCTCTCTCTGTCTGTCCCTCTGGCAAGTGCAGGCACCCTATAGCAAATTAACAAAAAAAAAAAAAAAAAAAAAGGAATCTGGAAAACTGTTCTTCCTTTGTTATT
>NW_006198262.1:72413-93394 GCF_000334495.1 Tupaia belangeri chinensis
ATGTACCCCATTTCACATACAAAAAAAAAAAAAAAAAAAAAAAAAAAAGGAATCTGGAAATCTGTCCTTCCTTGATTATTTCAAAGAGGACAAGAAAAAACTCTTTTTTTTTGCATAGTTGAGCCACTGGCACACACCGGCTCTCTCAACCCAGCTGATGGCATCTCATCTGTCTTCTGCATTCTGTAAGATGCATGCTAGCCTCAAAGACACATACGTATACTGATACACGCTCATACATATGCACATCCACACATGTGCACACTCCTGCACATCACACACACACACATATGTGCACACATGTATGGATGTTCATAAACACAAACCTCTACTCCCCACTAGCTGCAGGGCATCTGCAGAAATCACCACGGAGTGTCAGGAGTCCATCCACGTGGCATCTCGTCTGCATTTCTGCTGCTTAAGAACCCAACACTTGTTTGTCTTTTGGAAAAGTTCTGTCATCATCCTGGAGACACTTACCCTTGGCAACATCCCCACTGTCCAGCTGCAGCTGAACATTCAACGTGAAGGGAGATCCCTGGTCTACTTCCATCACCTCTGGCCCCAAAATCACGATCTTTGTGGCTTGGGCTGGTAGAGAGCAGAGTGGATTTAGTGAGCGGCTGGGATGGCTGTTCCCTAGATGGCTCATGCTGGAATTGAGAACCCTGGGTTTTGGCACTCTCCTATCTAGTCAGAGGTGCTATTGAGGGACACCTCAGAGATATGGTCTTCCTAGAGCACCACAGCAAAGAGAGCTTTGTGTGACAATCATAAACACAAGCACACAACTGAAAATGTCTAAAAATCCTCCATGACGCCTTATAGAGAAGTGACACCCATTATAAGGGTCAGCTATAATGACTTAGAGTAGATCATTTCATAATTGGACCAATCACATCAAACAGAACGCAGGGGTCCAGTGAACGCTGAAGGGGGAGAAGCAAGCGGGTAGGGGCCTCGTGCTAGCATGCAGGTGGAATGCTCCTGCATGTTTTCTCACAGTGGGGGTTCAGACCTTGCGACCCCTGGGCTAGGCCAGTGTGCTGACATGCTGGCTGCGGGCTGCCCAGGAGCTGGCCTGGCTAGGGTGGGTCCATCGAGGCCACTGGCACCTACTGGTAATCAGGGCCACTCCGCTCCACTAGGGCCTGCAGGGGCATCACTGTGTCTGAGCAGCCAGAGATGACATTTTTTTTTTTTTTTTTACAGTGTCCCTCTACCCCTGCATCTGTGACTCTCCCATATCAAGTGGCCTCGGGCAAAGCACAGTGGAAGGTCTTTAAAAGCAAATGCTGGCAGATGCTTAGGATTTAAGGCTAACTTGAAGAGGCAGAGCAGAGTCCACCAGCGACATTCCAGGTAGGAGGAAGCACATGTCACAGAGAGACAGGGTGCTGCTGGAGTTCATGGGGCCTGTGGGGATGAGGAATGTTCCAGAGCTCTGCTATGTTCTGGGAGGGTCACCCATAGCCCACCGGGTAAACCTGTAATCCATTTAGCATGGAGCGAGACCTTAGTAGAGGTGAATAGAGGCGGCCTCTTATCGTGCCTCTTGCCCGGTCTTCTCCACCTTGAGATTTTGACAAGGACCAAGGTGATTTGAGAGGGTGGTGGTGGTAGTGGAGGTGGTGGTGCAGGTATTGTGATCTGGATTCCTTTTCTCAAGGTGAGGTTACCAAGATGCTCTTAGTGAGCCAAGGGCCCTGCCTAGGACTCCAAGGGCCCCTCAAGGAGATTCCACCTGGGCCAGGACCCAGCCGTGTAGATGCCTGTGGGCCCCCCTGGGGGATTATACTGCCAGGCCCCACCCCTAAGAGCTCCTCTGCCATTGTGGCCACTCCTACCTTTCCCAAGACTTTGGCCCTCATAAGGAGTCCCCCCGGCCTAGCAGGTGTCAGTGTCTGCACTGAGCACAGTGGTTACTATCACCCTGTAGCTGCTTCCACTAATGGGTCTTGATACTCATCTGTGACTAAGTGGGTCCTGTGGCTTGGAGATCCCCATGGCTGGAAAGTCCCTGTGGCTGGGATGCCCCATGTATGGGAGGTCCCTGTGGCTAGGAGGCTCTGTGGCTGGGAGGTACCTATGACAATGAGGCCTTTTTGCTGGGATATTTGGTGGCTGAGAACCCCAGTGGCTAGGAGGTCCTGTGACTGGGAGGTGCCTGAGGCTAAAAGTCCTGTGGCTAGGATGTTCCCATGCTGGACATCTCCATGGCTAGAAGGCCTTGTGGCTGGGATGTACCCCTACTTGAGATGTCCCCACAGCTGGGAGGTTCTACAGCTGAGATGTCTTTGTGGCTGGGAGGTCCTCATGGCTGGGAGGCCTCTATGGCTGGGAGGATCCTATAGCTTAGAGCTCCCCTCCCCATGACCAGGAAGTTCCCTTACCTGAGAGGCACCTGTGGATGGAAAGTCCCATGGCATGGAGGTCTCAGTGGTTAGGAGATCCTATAGCTGGGAGGTCTCCATGGCTAGAAAGCTGCATGGCTGGGAGGTCCCCCTACAGGGATGTCCCCATGGCTAGGAGGTCTTATAGCTGGGATGTCCCCATGACTGAGAGGCCCCCATGTCTGGGAGGTGTCCATAGCTAGGAGGTCTTTTAGCTCTGAGGTCTACCTAGTTGGGATGTCCCCATGACTGGAAAGTCCTTGTGGCTAAAAAGCCCTGTGGCTAGAAGGTCCCCTCAGTTGGGATGTCCTCATGGATGGTCCTATAGCTGGGAGGTCCCCATGCTTGGAAGGCCCCCATAACTAGGAGGTCCCTTTAGTTGGAATGTCCCTATTGTTGGGAGGTCCCCCTGGATGAGAGGTTCCTCTAGTTAGGATGTCCCCATGGCTAGAAGGTCTCTATGGCTGGGAAGGCCTGGTTATAACAGGACAACCTGTGTCTTAGGTCTGATTTCGCCTCCGCATGTTCACAAACCCTTTTATAATCAAATAGGACATGATTTTTTTGGGAAAAAAAAGGGGGGGGGTGGACTTTATATCCCACCTATCCCAGCCCCTCTTCAATGAGCTTATGGCCCAACACCTCCCATGTGACAGCCAGGACCACCTGAGAGAGAACATGATCAACTCTAGAAATGACCCCACAAGGCCAGTGGGAAGACTGAGGACACCTACCTGCTGGGTGGCCGTTGATCCACAGTCCATAGTAGACAGCTCCTGAGCAGTGGGCCATGCGGCCCAGTCCACTAAACACATCACTGTGCCACTGTCCCTGCAGAGAGAACAGCACAGCCTCAGATGAAGTGGCACCATGGCGAGTTGGGGGCGGGGCACCTTGGCTCCCCAAGGCTCCAACAGCCCCCCGGGAGCAAAGGCTGCTAGAGAGCCAGAGTCCTGAGGCCTTTCCTCTGCTGGTAAGAAGCTGACTTTTATTAGAATGTGATCCAATGTAGTTTGCAAAATATATTCCCTTTAGAATTTTAATGATGCCAAGAAGCAGGGGAACAATGGCACAGTATACAAAATGCAAACAAAACCCCATCTGAAATGGGCACACTTTCAGCACAAAAATCCTTCTAATACAAAGATTTTGCATTTGTGCAGTGCATCATAAAGGAGACCCGAACCTGCAAACCACAATAGCGTTAGGATTAAGGTGCCATGATTGTTCTGTTACATTGTTCATGTATAAATAAAAAGGCCAATTAAAAGACACAGCTTGAATAAACATATCCGGACGCTTGGGGAAATGCCTGCTCCCTGCACACCCCAACTCTGCCTCCTCCACAATCAGCCTGGCTTTCTAAGACACATACACCACAAAGAGTAGAAAAGAATGGGAAATAGCAGGGAAATTATTTTCATGGAAAAATTCAAGATGGTAATGGTATTTTATGAGACTATGAATTACTTTTATTAGAAGAAAATATAACCAACGGCAGGTTTGGGTTCTATTCACTGTTTTGCAGAAGTTAATTGGGCTCCTATCTCCCCGCCCTCTTCCAGTGCCTTTCTAAGTGGGACCCCCAACAGCCGTGGGAGGCTGCGGTGTGGGCTATCTAGGCCTCTCTGTGGATCCCTAGCCCCAGGACACGTGCCACAGACTTGGGGAAGAAATGAAGGACACCTACAGCAGGCACAGGCCAGGTCTGGAGCTGGGGAGCAGCAACAGACAGGGAGAGACTCTCTCTCAGGCCTGCAGGGAGCCAGGAGGCCATGTCCCCCAGATGGTGCAGACCACAAAGACCAGGGAGGGCTACAGAACTAAAGGGCTGACAGCCCAAGTTCAGGAAAAAAGGCCTCCTATGGTGTTGGAACCTACAGCCGTAGGTGCACAAGGGGGAAGTGGACGCCCGATGTCATTGAAAGACCACAGAATGAAGAGGAACCTCAGGTCTGGGCCACGCTGGTGGAGGCAGAGGTGATCACAGGTGCTGCCCCGGTGGACAGCCCACAGCTCCAGGCAAGGTTCACTGAGATGACTGGTAGCCCCCATGGGCACTGGCGGATGTGAACAGTAGCTCTCAGCTCCAGGAGAGGCCAGGTGGCCAGAGGCATGACTGCCCTTCCACAGCACAAACCCCTTCAGGATCCAAACAGGGGTTGTCTTCCTGAGAGTCACCCAAGTCACCCTCCTACAGGAGTAGTGGAGCCACAGGAGAGACCCACAGGATTCTCTTTCTCTACAGAGTCCAAGATCTGCCCCCAGCTTCCTGAGGCCACGTGCTGACCGCTCAGTATGTGTGGTCTCCTGGACTGCTCCATGCCAAGGGCTTGGTGGCATTGTACCGTTCCTGCCAACATGCTGCGGTGCTGGTGTCCCCTCGGCCAACAGCCTTCTGGCAAGAGCTGTGGTTTCCTGTGCCTGCCTGTGTCCTGAGCAAGCCGACCCCTGACAAGGACAGGCCTTTCCTTCAGTGCAGGTGGCACACTGCAGACACAGACAGAAGACCCCTCGCCAGGTCACGTGCCACGGCTGCATGTAGGGCGAGGGGTTCTGAGGTTCAGAGGGCAGGAATCAGCTCCCGCTCACAGAGAGTACCAACCACTGTCTGGTGGGCCCCAGGAGACGGACTCTGCTTGGAGGCCCACAGGCACCCGCACCTGCACACAGGCTGTCACCTCAGCCTTGCAGTCTCTGGGATCTCTGTCATATGACCCCAGATTTCACACTAAGCCCAGCATGGTCCTGTGCATTTCGTCGGCATCTCTCTAGTGGCCTTCCCATCTTCTTCCTGGGACAGTCATCCTCACTCTTACTCGACTCACACCTGCATCCATTGAGGGGTGAAGGCACTTCCCTCTCACAGGCCCATGATAAACCATGATACCGACTCCACTGACATCACTTAGAGACACTCTGGGCAGCACGAGGCTGACTGTTCACCATGGTCCAGGACCCTGCCGCAGTCAGTAATGTGAGTGGCAGCTTTCCTTTGTCGGCGCTTCCCACCTGCTCGACTTTTAAAAAGGACAGTAAAGTCTAGGGGGCAGGTCTGGGCAGAGGCCTTGTGCCTGTCCACAGGTGAGTGACAGCGGAGACATGACCAGGGAGGGAGAGACCAGACACACGTGGTTATGAAACACACAGAGATGCAGAGTCTGCCCACGGGGAAGGCTGGAGCAGGTCTGTACGTGAGAAGCCACGGTATAGGGGCCTCGTGGGCCACAGTGCTGGGTGGTATGAGAATTCAGCACCCGTGGGCTTAGCACTGTTAGGAAGGGCTACCGGCTAACCACACTCGTGAAATTCAAGCCCACACAATAGTTCCAGGTGAGCTGGATATTCATGGCTTTAATTCAAGCCATAGTTGGGACAAATATATTCAAGTGAGCAGTGCAACCAGTCTAACAGTGCAGGGTCTTTCTAATTAATACTATAAATCCTACATTTGAAAATTCCTTAATTTCTCAGTTCACTGATGCACACCCAAAGCATGAACGAATACATACTAACGTCCTACAGCCCAGGGTGTTGGGGGCTCCTTACCATACCTGTGGACAACGCCCTTACCATGCGCGCATATGCACGTATATTTGTTTTTCATGTTGTCAGGGCTGGGATTCGAACTGAGGTCCTAAGGCCTCAATGTAGCCATCTGAGGTGGCAGCTGGGTGAGGGCTGGCCCCCAACCTGGGAATAGCCACCTCCTGCCTGGCCTCTGGCTTGCTGGGTGTCCAGGTGAACCCAGGACCACCCAGGGCAATGTCTAATGTGAGGGTCTTACATGTGGGAGTCAGTCGCAGAAGCTCCCCTGGGGAGAGGACAGGACACAAACACCTGAGGCTGCCACCTGCTGTGCCCGGCATTCAGGTAAGGACAGGTATGTGGCAAGGGACACCAGGAGTTGGTGCCAACAGAATCAGCAAAGGAAGTCATTTGGGGCCTATAGCCACAGTCAGAGCAAAGCAAGATGCACACAGGAGGGGACTCCACATAAGGAAATGGTTTGCAAGGTGAGAGGGAAGCACCCCAGTGCTGTGAGGGGGAAGCCTGCATGGGGCTGGCGGCAGAGCAGCTCAGACCCTTCCTGTGAGCTTTCTCTCTCTTTTAAAGAATTACCTACATTTATTAATTATTATTATTATCATTTTAGTTTGCTATAGGGCTCACATTCACCAGAGAGAGACACAGTGAGAGAGACAGAAAATGAGAAAGCAAGCTACCAGGTCCAGGACTCGAACCACGGTTGGTCATGTGGTAGTCCAGCGCCCCAACCTCCATGCCACCTGCTGTCCCTGACCTCTCTTCACTCCTTGAGGCTGAGGCTCAGCTCTCCTAGCTACCGGAGCAGCCACATGGGATCCTACTGGCTCAGTCATTTCACTTTGATACTTTTTTCAGTTGCCAGAGGGCATGTGTGTTCCCCAGAGATAGAGAGACAGAGATGGAGACAGTACCTCCCCACACCCATTAGGTGTGGTAATGCCATAATCCATTTCCCTCCATTTCTCCATCCCATCAGGATCTGGGGCATGCGTGCATATGCACGTATATTTGTTTTTCATGTTGTCAGGGCAGGGATTCGAACTGTGGTCAGCCATGTGAGATCTGCCTTCCAATGCACAGCACTTAACCACTGTACTACTGGGGATGCCCTCCCCCCTTTGATGAGCACAGAATCACTGGGCTGGCCTGGGGGACTCTTTCAGTGCTGTTGCTACTAAGAATAAGTTGAATTTAAATAAAAAAGTATAAAATGTAAGTACTCTCTCCTTTCTCATTTCTAGCGAAATGAGCACCTTCTAGTGCTGTTTTTCTTTATGTGATTTTAGAAAGTGACTATATGGATATGATGCCTCCTCCTATGTTTTCAAGGGTCCCTTAGCATACGCTGGGTCTCTCCACCCTCCCTTGGCACCATCATTCGCCTCCGTGGCTCTAGTAGCCAGACCTCTCCTCTGCCCCAGGACAAGGATGGCCAGCCAGCTACCCCAAGGGACTGGGCACGTGTGCTCTAATGCCTCAAATTCTCCCCACCGTTCTTTCATGCTAAATGCATCCAGGGATCACTGGCCCCTACTTTACTGGACCATGATCTCCTGGCCCAAGGACAGTGGGCACCATATGTACAAAGCTACCCCCAGGCCCTGTCTCCACCCACCCTGTGACTGAAGGCCTGCATCCCTCCAGGCTGGCCTTCCTGCAGACGCCCAGGTAAGGAGAGGGAAGCTGGGGGACAGCCGGCAGGTGAAGGCGCCCATAAGGCTGCCACCTGCTCCAAGCTGTGAGCAGGTGCACCAAACAGCAGGCCTCCCTCTGGGAAAGCCAACACGGGAAACGCAGCCAACGCTCGAAGAGCAGCCGCCCCAGGGACAGCCTGGAAGCTAGTGGCTGCTGGCGGGGACCACACCACAGCCGACACAGGTAGGAGACAGTGCACACGCAGAGAGACGCTGTGCTTCACTAGACAACACGCAGGCCCCTTCCACTCCACCTGCATTTTCCTTGGCTCCACCATTCCAGGCTCCCATTGAGGATACCTGGATGATGACACTCTCGGAGGGCTGCCCTGTGCCTGTGGGGGCATTGCCAAGTCCTCCCATATCCTGCGGAGACGGAAGCAGCACAGCACAAACCAAGCATCAACACCGTCAGAGGTTGCAGGGAAAGGGACACCAGCGAGATTGGTTTTAAAGACAGGTCACCAACCACTATAGCAGGGGAAAGATCTTGGGCTTTGGAATACATTTTTATTTTCTGACAGAAGAGGCTAGAACACATTTATTTTTCAGTAATATATATTTTTTCTAGAACATTTTTTTTTTAAAGGTTTTTGCTGTAGGGCACGTGTGCTTGCCAGAGAGAGAGGGAAAGTGAGAAATCACCTCCCAGGGAGGATGGCCATGCTACAATCCCTTTTCCTCCATTCTCCTCCTGCAATTTTGGGCATGCACACACATGTGCCTGGTGTGATTATCAATCCACTAGGTCCAATACTCAGTCTGCGGTCAGCCATGTGTGAGTCCAGTGCCTTAACTACCATGCTACCTGCTGGGTCCCTCTAGAACTAATTTATTTTTTAAATTTAATTTTACTTATTCATTTATTTATTTTAATTTAACCAGAGAGGGAGAGAGAGAGAGAGAGAGAGAGAAAGTGAGAAAGCAAGTTACCAGGTCTGGGACTTGACCATAGTTGGCCATGTGGGAGTGTCCAGTGCCTTAACCACCATGCCACCTGCTGGTCCCTAAACTAATTAAAAAAAAAAAAAAAAGACCCTGGGACCAGCAATTAGCGTAATGGCTATGTCGCTGGACTCCCATGTAGTCGACCGTGGTTCGCGTCCCGGACCCAGTGGCTTAAACTCATGCTGGGCGTGTGTGCATGCGTGCCCAAGATCCCAAGAGGAGAATGGAGGAGAAGGGATTGCGGCATGGCCATCCCCCCTGGGGGGTGATTTCTTGCTCTCTATCTCTCTCTGTCTGTCTGGCGAGTGCATGCGCCCTATAGCAAAAACCTCTAAAAAAAAAAAAAAAAGAAAAAAGAAAAGAAAAAAAGAAGAGAAAAAAAAAAAGACCCTATAAAGTTCTGCACTGAGGAACACTGGCCACAAGGTAGGGGAGATGGCTTGTAAAAGACACACCTGTTGCCGGAAGGGAGACCAAGTCCCCTGGAGGTCTCCAGTCAGGTCCGAGCACACCTTGAAAGTGATGATTTCTCCTGGAATGTTCATCTTCCAGGTCTGGATTCTTTTCTACCAGCTGGGGAAATCTGGGCTGATGTAAGAGATGATCAGGGACAAACTCTGACACGAATAGAAGGCTATGGCTGGGAACAAGACATCTGTGGAAAGACTCACTTTCTAGTCGTCTCAGAAAATAAGATGGCCTTAAAGCAGAATGCTGGTATTCTCTGGTGGGAAGGGGACGGGCAGCTTTCTGGAGGGAACTTAGTGTTAAAGAACAGCCCCTTAGCTGCCCTGTGGTCTTGCCTGAGGGCCTAAATTCAGAGGGATAGTCAAAAGGTCAAACCGGCCTGTCCAAGGACATTCCACAAAGCCTGGCCAGTGACAGTGAGGTAACAGGAGGTGCTTCCCAGACCAGAGCAGCTGGTGGCCAGAGGAAGGGAGCTCCAGTGTGTGCAGCTGCTGCAGAAGGAGCAAGCAGAGAAGTGGAGTCCCACCCCATCTACACCACGACTACAGCGGTCCATATAGAGGCTTACGCCTCACTTGTTTTTCTTGGTAAGATGGCTCACTTGGACCAGTCCATGGGGTGGTGGTTAAGGTGGCTAGATCCCACATGGCCAACTATATGGTTTGAGTCAAGGACCTGGCAGCTTGAAAAATACACTGGGCACGTGTGCGGGTATA
The DNA here is from genome assembly GCF_000334495.1 of Tupaia belangeri chinensis. NCBI lineage: Eukaryota > Metazoa > Chordata > Mammalia > Scandentia > Tupaiidae > Tupaia > Tupaia belangeri. The sequence continues at coordinate 82,182 of NW_006198262.1, forward strand.
CCTAAAATCTCCAGAGGAGAATGGGGGAGAAGGGATTGCGAGTGGCCATCCCTCCTGGTGGGACTTCCTCACTTTCCCTCTGTGTCTCTTACAAGCGCATGTGGCCTATGGGAAAAAAAAAAAAATTAAAAAGAAAAAAAAAGGTGGCTCATGCTCATTTAGGATGGCTTTATTTATCTATTTATTGTTTTTGCTGGAGGGTGGGTGTGCTCACCAGAGACAGACAGACAAACAGGCAGAGGGGAGAAATCACTCTCCATGAAGAATGGTCACACTACAATCCCTTCTCCATTTCTTCCTTAGTTTGGGATTTTGGCCATGTGTGCATAGATGGCTGGTGTGTTTTGGTCAGCCACGTGGGATCTGGCCACCTTAACTGCCATACCACAAGGTGGCCAGATCCCGTGTGGCTGACCAGCTGGCCTGGGATGGGTTTTTATTTTTTATTTATTTTTTTATTTTGAGAGATTTTTGCCATAGAGTGTGTGCACTTGCCAGAGAGACAGAAGGACAGAAAGTGAGAAATCACCCCTCCCCAGAGGGATGGCAATGCTGCAACTCCTTCTCCTTCATTTTTTTCTTGGGATTTTGGGCATGCATGGACACACACCTGAAATGGGTTTCAAGCTGCCAGGTCTGGGCCTGGAACAGTGGTCAGCCACAGGGGAGTGTAGTGCCTTAACCACCACGCCACCTGCTGGCCCCAGGAAATAGCAAGCATTAGTAAGGATATGTAGAGATGGGAAACTGTGTCTATAGGTAGGAATGTAAAATGGTGCAGCCATTGTGGAAACAGTTTGGTGGTTCCTCAAATGATTAAAATAATAATAATAGAATTACGGGACCAGCAGTTAGCTAATGGCTATGTCGCTGGACTCCCACGTGATCAACCGCAGTTCATGTCCCGGACCCGGTGGCTTAAAACCCACGCTGGGCGCATGTGCGTGTGTGCCCAAGATCCCGAGAGGAGAATGGAGAAGGGATTGCGGCGTGGCCATCCCCCCTGGGGGGTGATTTCTCACTTTCTATCTCTCTGTCTCTCTCTGTCTGTCTGGCGAGTGCACGCACCCTATGGTAAAAACCTCTCAAAAAAAAATTACTATATTATTCAGTAATTGCACGTCTGGGTCTATACCCCAAAAAACTGAAAAAAGGGTCTTGAAGAGATATCTGTACAACCATGTTCATAGCAGCATTATTCCCAATAGCTTAAAATGTGGAAGCAACTCAAGAGTTATTCATAAACCAACGAACAGATAAGCAATATGTGGTCCATTCACATGATAGAACATTATTCAATTGTGCGAAGGAAGAACATCCTGACACCTGCTGCTCCATGGATGAACCCTGAGGAGGTTATGCTCGGTGAAATAAGCCAGTCACAAAAGGACAAATAACTGCACGATTCCCCTCACCTGAGGTCCCTAAACTGGTCAAATCATAGAGACGGAAGGTGGAGTGGTGGCTGCCAGAGGCCAGGGGAGAGGAAAATGGGGAGTGTTCAATAGGGCAAGGGTTTCATTTGAGAAAAGGAGAAAGTTCCAGAAATGGGTGGTGCTGATGGCTGCACGGCAACATGAATGTACTTTGTGCTCCTGAAATGCTTAAAATGGTAACTTTCACGTTATGTGCACTTACCACAATAAAAATTGTTTTAAACAAGAGAGCTAACGGCTGGCCAGTGACATGGTGGTTAAAGTGGCTGGATCCCACATGGTTGACTACACGGTTTGAATCCTGAACCTGGCAGCCTGTGGAACACGCTGGCCATGTGCATGAGTGAGCAATGATCCTGAGAGGAGAAAGGATTGTAGTGTGGCCATCCCCCCAGGGGGTGATTTCTCACCTCTGTCTCCTTTTGGCGAGTGCATGCACCCTACAGCAAAATTAAAAAAAAAAAAATAGAGAGAGGACTGAATATTTGATTAATGACAATATAAGGAATCCTTGTTTGAGACAGGTCTGGGATGCACAGCCTAACTCCCTCTGGCCACCTCTGCCTGTATCTGAGACTCTTCATGCCAGAGACGCGGAGAGCCAGCACTGAGACCCAGGAGCAGAAGACAGTTGTCGGAGGAGGCAGTGGGATCTGCATGTGGAGAGACCCTCTGCCTCTCCTGATTAATGAGGGGCCAAGTGACAGACTTGGTAATTATTTCTTCTCGCACAAATGGCTGTGTGAAAATCTCCCGCTGCCCCTGAAGCACGGTCTGGCAGTTGCAGACATGTGGTGTGTCCCAGGTTGTCCCGTGGGCCCTGGCCTGTCCTTTTGGCCTTGAGCATTCTTCTCCATTTGAAGTCCACACCCAGTCTAGGAAGAGGGGCTTTGTGCCAGCAAGCCAAAGCTGGTTTTTAAGGGGGCTGGAGGGAGCAGAGATTCAGTAACTGAGCCTGGACATGGGCCTCCGGTCACTCCATGCCATTGCCAGTGGACTTGGCTCTGAATGCCTGAATCAGAGCGACGAGGGTGCAGGCAGAGGCCAGGGGATGGCCGACCCAGCATACTGCCTGGGGCCCCAGCTCCGGCAGGCAGGGTGTACAGACAGTGCTAAGGCCACAGGGTACATGGACACAGCTTCAGGGAATGGGTCACAATGGGGCGCAGACAGGGCTGAGCTGAGGCCTGTCTGTGGTCCTTAGCCATGTCTCTCAGAATGGCAGGAGTCACCAAGCAACATGAAACGTAGGGTACACAAAGGCTCTGAGCAGAAGCTTCCACGTAAACCCCTGGCAAGACTCACTGTGGATTCCATGGCTTTAGCACCAGGAGGAAAACTGTTCCAGTTCAAAAGGCACCCCATGAGGGTCTGGCCTTGCGCTCTCAGAGCCAGTTTCAGGAAGGCCTGGCCCTCATGCTTCCTCTGTCGGCTGGTCAGCTTCGGAGTCACGCTAGCAGCACAGGGACATGTCTCATCCAAACTCTGTTCCCAACTGTCAGCTGGGAACCCAGCATCTCTCTCCAGGTGCCAGGGGAGCTGCCTCTCCTGCACAGCCCCAGCTGGTTGGCTGCTGTTAGCAGGCCTTGGCTGCCCCCTGGTGGTGATGCTCTGGGTGCCAGGCGTCAGCCTCAGGATAAGGAGTGTGACATATCCCTAATCCACTTCAGGCTGTGCCACCATTTGCAGGTTTCAGAAGGGGAGGTCCAAGTGGACTCCAACAGTGCCCAGACTGCCAGGGGACTCATGTGACAGAACAGCCTCTGTGGTTGGGTGGGGAAAACTCTTCTTTCCCAGCTCTGCCCAGGCCCTGAGGAGACTGGCCCTGGCTGGCAGTGGGCTTGACAACTCCTTTTGTCACTGGCTGGGGACACTGCTATGCTGAGTCTCCCCTGAATGTGGGGAACTGTGAGGTATGGAGGTGTAGACTGAGGCGGACTCCCTGGGCTAAGGGAGAGCAACTCTATGCCTCAGTTTCCTCATATGTAAAACGGGACATAGCACCTTCGTAGAGCAGTTGTGAGGTTTTAAGGTCATACACGTGAAGGGCTTAGAGCAGTCCCTGGCTGCTCATGAGAAACCTGGTGCCATACACATGCCAGCTCTGCAAGGTGTGGCCGTGGTCACGGGAGTGGACGGGCTCTAGGCCTAGGTGCGGGGACTGATGAGGGAAGATCCGTTACAGCTCTGGAGAAGAACGCAGTGATCTGTGGCCGCAAAGGCTGGCCCAATAAGGATGCAGACATCTGTGGAAGGAAGAGATCGCTTTTGCCTGCTCACGGTGAAATCCGTACATGGGCTCGAACCACCATTCACACCTGCCCAGGCCAGCAGGGATGGCAGCAAAGTCCATGCAGATTTATGTGGGAGCAGGGAGGACACTGGACAAAGGCTAACTGCCTAGATTGGGGCTTTGCTATCCCAGAAGTGGGTCCTGGGGGTTGTTCCATCCAGCAGAACTCTTATTTTTTTTTGAGAGGTTTTTGCTATAGGGTGCATGCGCTCACCAGAAAGGCAGAGACAGAGAGACAGAAAGCGAGAAATCACCCCCCGGGGAGGAATGGCCACACCGCAATCCCTTCTCCTCTATTCTCCTCTTGATATCTTGGGCATGCACACACACACGCCCGGTGTGAGTTTAAACCACCGGGTCCAGGACTCGAACTGCGGTTGACTACATGGGAGTCCAGTGACATAGCCATTATACCAACTGCTGGTCCCAGCAGAACTCTCTTTTATAAGCAGGGAGGTGGACACGTGTACTGGGTTTTCTGCAGTCCCACCTGACCACCTCCAAAGCTGTTGTGGGAATACTGCACTGGTCAATGATGCGCCACCTTCCCACCCCACTCTGCCTCATCTCAGTGAGAGCTCCGCGCCAAGGGACTGTGTCCCAGCTCCAGACCATCCTTATTTGCTTTCCTCAGTGAGAGCTGAACCCTGTGAATACTCCTCCTTTGCTGGAGAGTGCAATGCCAGGCCTTGTCAAGAGAGGGTGCTGGAGGGGCGTCGTTTTCCAGATTCTATTGTGTCATGTGTCCATTCTTAACTCCTAAGGCATGCGGGTCAGTGGCTTGTGAGGAACCCACTGGTGTCCATTCTCCAGGGTGTTTCTTCAGCACCCCAGAGGAAGATTTCCACAGAGCAGCTTCTGCTGATGGCGCTGGTGCCTGGAAAATGGTATACCCCAGCGACTGCTGCCCCACCCTCTGTCAAGGGCTGTCTCCGGAAGGGGCTGGACTCTTTCTAGTTCTAGGAGTCCATTCTTCCCTCTCACTGTTCCAAAATGACAGTCTTGGCAAGATGTGAATTCAATTGATATTGCAGTTCTGTAGCCTGCACAATTAAATGTTGCATTTCTCGGCAATATTAGCTCTGAGGCTGTAAGAAATAACGGATTCCTTTAAGGCTGTCATGGCAGCCTGATTCTGGCTGTGACTTCAGCTGAGAGCTTAAAGACCTGACTTTGTCACTGCTCCCTGTTAGTGCTGCTGGGCACCGCTCCTCGCCGACGCAGTGCTTGGCCATGTTACCACAGCAGCACAACCACAGCACGGTACAGCTGGGCTCCCAAGGCCCTGGACTCACCTTCTCTTGGCTGAGGGTATGGCCTCCTCGTATAAACCAGAGGTCAGGCTGTCACTCCTCTGGTTCATACAACTCCGACTTCCTCTGCAGCTCTGGGGCAGTGCATGGCTTGCCGGGTTCTGACCTCACCTGCTCCCAGCACCTTTGCACGGTGCGGCGTCCACGCTGGCCTGTGCGCACCTCGGAGCCCAGCCCTCGCTCTCCCTGCTGCGTGGAGCACCCTTCCCTCTGGTTGCTTCCTCATCGTTTGGGCCACAGTCAGATGTTGACATTTCTAAGAGGCCTTCCCCACTGACCAGGCTCACCTGGGCACTCTGAATACCAGCTGTGTCTTCACAGGATGACCACAAGTGCCTGGCACACTTGCCTGTGTGCATGCTTGTTGTCGACACCAGGCGCAGGAAGGGTAGAACCTCTTGTTTGGCTCCCAGACACACAGACTCATGTCCAGTAAAATAAACAGAAATGGTGGGTTGTGGGGGCCTGAAAAGGCCTTCCAGTGTGCCTGTCTCCTCCACTTACGTTCTAAGAGCCTGAAATCCCACCATGAGCCCCTAGGAGAGGGAACCCTTTGCTATGGCCAGGCAAGCCTTGCTCGGGAGGAGGGAAAATGGGGGCACCTTCACCTTGACCTCAGGGCATTTCTCATCAAAATGATTCATTCAGCTATGCTTGCACCTGTAGCCTCAAAGGAGTGAATCTTATTTCCATGAGGTGCTGGTGTCCTGGGAGCGGCTCCAGGAATCAGAGGAACTGGAGTCAAGGGCAGGCAAGGTCAGATACCAGCTGGCAGCCTGGGCACTAAGCTACTCTCTTTAAGCCTCAGTTTTCTCATCAGTAAAAGGGGAAGAAATAACCATAGTCCCTACCTCCAAAGGTCTGTAGGAAACTAGAATAGACTACCCCAAAATATGTCTCTTTGGCATAAGAATGATTTGGAACTGATAATTCTGAGAAACTGTAGACACAGAAAAGCTCTGAAATCAAAGAAGTTCCTCTCTGGTAAGGGAAATTTACATCTATGGAGGAAATCTCTACTTGTGAGGTGTCTCCTCTCTGTATTCTAAATCACCAGAAGCTTACCAGTGGAGAAGGCAGACTCAAGCCTGCATCACAAACCTTACCCTTGTGGACAAGTTCTTCCTGGGCACCTCTCCCTTACTGCGCCTCATCCTTCTTTCTTTGGCTCGTTGGAGACGCACTTAAACCAGAGACTAATGCCACCTCTGTTCACTCACTTCTCTGGGCGGCCTCCATGTATTCATGTGGTACAAGTGTTAATAAACTTTGGGGTGTTTTCCACCTGTCAACCTGCCTTTTGTTACAGAGGTCTGCCCAATTGAGCCCCATGAAGGGGAGAGAGAAACTTATCCCGGCCTCCAACACACAGTGGTTCAGGGAAGCAGAGGAGCTGTGTAAGGAGAGGCTGCATTTTCAATCTGGCGCTGCCTGGGCAAAGCTCATTCGAACACTCAATGAGCCCCAGACTCACCAAAAGGCCCATGCCCTCTCTCTACAGGCGAGAGTGGGGGCGAGTGCCTTTCTGGATACCTCGTAGGTGGAGCCGTCAGCGTAGTACAACACCCCGTGTCCCTGACGCTGGTCCCGAACCCAGTCACCTTCGTACTTGTCACCGTTCCTGTGGGACACAAGGAACAGAGGCCGCTGTTAGCCGGGTAAAGCAGGTGGCACTGGTGACTCAGACCCGCTTCTCCGACCGGGCTCAGCACGTTCTACCCAGGACTGAGGCAAAAATAGGCCCTGAACAGATGGCCCCATGAGCTCCTGCCTTGCCAGGGCCAGGCTAGGAGGGGCTGGTATAGGCGGCCAGTTCTGGTGGTGGTGGAGACATGTCTGCCCGCCCCCACCCTTGATGGCAGGACCTGCTTCCCAGTGCATGCTGGGTCCTGCTCAGCACATGCTAAGCTCCTGCTAATCAAAACAGGAAATAATAAAATAGCCAGAATGAGAGAAGCATATGTGCACGTCTCAATGGCGGGTGCTGCGTGCACGAATCCGCCGTCAGGCCCAGCTGCAGCAGGGCACAGGTAGTGCCACACCTGGGAGGCTGGAGGCCACATAGGAGGCTTGGGTTCCAGTCCCAGGCCAATCGCAACATGCTGGGCTGGGGTGGCTGGGCAGGAGGATCACAGTATGAGGTACTGTCAAAATGACCTGTCTCTGTTTCTCCCTCTCATAAAGGAAAAAAGAGAGAGAGAGAGAGAGAGAGAGAGAGAGAGAATGTATCTCAGGAATTTAAACACCGGCTTCCGAGGAGAGAGGCGTGGCTGGCCGGCCCTCTAGCCCTTGTTCAAACCTGAGCAGCCCAGGTGGCTCCACCCCCTCTCACCCCTACCTTCCTAGCAGATATTTCATGGGTGAGGAGGACGGATGTTTTTCTATTAACCACACATTAAATAAGGGGGAAACGAGAGACTAAGAACCAAAACATTGAATGTACTTAAATGCTGAGCCTTAGAGGGTGGAGAGTTGACCGGCCAAGAGGTGTTCGTTCCATAGTAACTCTTGCCCACAACCCCATAGGCTAGCTCTGCTCAGGAGCCTCATGGGAGTAACCTGCTCTGGGTGTCCCCAGGTATGTCTGGCCGACACCCCCAAGACTCATACTCACTTAAAGAGCATCTCTCCGTGGCCGTGCCTTTTGTTGTCATGGAATGAGCCTTGGTACACCTGTCCATCCTTATCCACCAGAAATCCATGTCCTAGCGAAGGGGCCGAAAGAAAAAGACTTCACTTCCTGCCAGGGATGGGCCCTGCTCCCAGTTCCTCCTACCCTTAAGAAGGGACTTTGCTCGCAGAAGCAACTTTGCCCCCAGCCCAAGGCCCTCACCTCCCTGGAGGAAGGGACTGGCAAGAGGAAGGTGGTGAGGCTGGAGCTCACTGTCACCCTCTAGGAACCAGACTGCCCTTCTAGGCCAGGTTGCATGGAGGCCCTGGGTGTCCTGGGATGGTAACAGCAAATGTGATTTGGGACTGGGGCTAGCAGACGGGGTAGCAGTTACGTCACTGGACTCCCATGGCTGACTATAGTCTGAGTTCCAGACCTGGTGGCTTGAAACTCATGCTGGGCACATGTGTATGCGTACCCAAGATGCTGGGAAGAGAATGGAGGAGAAGGGATTGAGGTATGGCCAGCCCCTCTCGGGGGTGACTTCTCCCTTTTCCTCTCACTGTCTCTGTCTTTGTCTCTCTGGTGAGTACACACACCTTAAGGCAAAAACCTCTAAAAAGAAACGTGATTTGAGACAGCACTGGCTGCCACCTTTCAGGTTAGGTTAGCCCACAGGGCCAGTGGGAGTGTCTTTGGGTCTGGCTCTCAAATTTGAGTTGGGGTGCTGGGCCCTGAAGGAGGTCCCTCAAGACCTGACATTTGAGACTGAAGTCTGGCAGGGGTGGTACAATTAAACTCTGTTTGCATGTTTGTTTGCTTTTAGGCTTCTAAGAATCTACTACTTCCCAGCTAAAAGAGCCATGCTTGACCTGGGTTATTTACTGAAAGCACGATGATCTAAAATGCTAGAGGAAGAACTAGTGAGAACATGGCTTTGTTGTTAGCTGTTTTTCAGATTTTGGACAGTTCAGAAGCACAAGGGTACTCCTACTTGTTAACATTATGCAGAGGTTGGAAAAAGGAAGTTGCATTTATAATCAAAAGTACTGTAACCTGCTTGACTTGTTCTGGGTGCAGTTAGTCTTTGGCTGGGCCTGGCTAGGGCTGGGGAACTGGGCTGTAGGCTCCTCCCCTCTTGGTGTAGGAGGAGTCTACATCTCCCAGTGAATTTAGCCTCCTCACTGCCTGTAGCTGATGGAGGCCGGAGGGGAGGCCTCGAAGGGACCTGCAGCTTCTCCCCTTCTGGGAGTCCTGAGAATACCTGGTGAGGAATCTGGCTTCTTAGGCCTCTGGGAACTTCAGGGAACATGTGGCCTGGCCAAGCAGCGACTGCAACTGAATGAGTGACCCCACAAGAGGCTAGAAGACCTGTCCAACTGTGTCTAGGCCAAATGGCTGACCCCAGGATCACAAGCAAATAGTAAAATGGTAACTGTTTTAACCATGGAGTTGTGGGTGGTCTGTTATATAGCACTGGATAACTGAGGTGCGACATGCATCTCAGAGGGAAGTCTGGGGTCTGACACACTGAATGGGGTCTGGGGATGGAGAGAACAGGGCCTGAGCCCCTGACCCTCTTCCCAACCTCATTGGACAGGCCAAACCTGCACGTACAGCAGATTCCGTGCACACCCCTGGGCACCCTGCCCCATGCAATGCCCACACATGGTAGCATGAGTCCCTGGACAACAGACCTTCTCTTGCACCACGGGAGAGCTCCCCTTCGTAACATCCACCAGTCTTGTACCTCATGACGCCGTGCCCGTGAGGCTCACCCAAGACGAACTGTCCAGAATAGGTGTTCCCTAGAGATAAGGGGACCGAGGGCTTCAGGGTCTGAGCTATTTCCTGCATCCCCAGTGCAATGTCAACTGGTTCCCTTCTATCCTGATAGACTGTGACCTCAGGCACCACCTCAGAGGGGGATGGCAGTGTCTCTTAGTCTGGTTAGGGAAGCACAGGGTGAGGAGGGTCTGGCCCTCCCCCCAGCACTGTGCCTATAGACTATCCCAGGCCGATGGTCCCTGCAGGCATCTATATCCCAAAGGCACAGGCCCCTTCTCCCTGGGCTCCTTAAAAACTACTCAAGCAAAACTTAAAAATTACTGAAGCAGGGCCAACCACCCCTCCTGCCTGTGGGGCTCTGAGATTCCTGGAGACAGCCTCGGGTAGCAGGCCTGGGAGTCACAGCACCCCTCTCGGGCCCAGGTCCCTCACAGGCATGAAGGCCATCCATGCTGTGGGGTCCTGCAGTTGCCCTGCACCGGCCTGGCGTGCTGCTATTACAAGACACATTAGGGGAGCCAGAGGCTCTTTGTGCACACACAATGCCTCCTGTGCCCAGATGTGAGCGCCAACTCTCTCCTAAGACGGCTTCTGAGAACTCATCTCCAGAGCTAACCTGAGCAGGCCCAGTGCCGGCACCCTTCTCCAGTGATCTCTCCATCCACAAAGTCCCCTTCGTAATAACTTCCATCTTTAAACAGCAACTTCCCATGACCTGGTAAAAGAAATCATAATGTGAAGTCACAAAGCGGTTTGTCCACATACTCCCTGTTTACGAAAAGATAAAGTTCTCAAAACATCTGCTGAAACATTACCGAGCACCCTGCCTTTGGCCAGAATGACTGCAGGAACATTAAAGGTGCAGTTGAGAACTTGCCCCCCAACCTTCTCAAAGGGGACTCTTGAAGGCAGAGGTCAGGGTGTCTAGTGGAAACAGTGCAACACTGAAAAACACATTTAAAACATTTTTCCCCTTTATTCATGATAAAGTGCATGTGTGTACATGTGAGAGAGAGAAAGAGAGAGAAAAGGAGAGAGAGACATGTACTCTTCACAGGGTCTGGTCTTATTGCAATCCACTTTTTCCAGCCTTCCAACTCATCAGATCTTGGGCACCTGAATACATGCCTTGGCATCTTTCAGGCCGAGCAGAGACCAGGGATTCAAACTCCAACTGCCATGTGAAATGTGGCTCCTCTTTGAGCAGTTCATTACTGCTGTACCACGGCACCAGCCTGAGGAATACATTTTAAAAAAGGAAATGATTCTCTCCAGGCCAGGCTCTGACAATACATTTCTTTTTTTATTATTTTTTTGGAGAAGTTTTTTGCTACAGGGCATGTGTGCTTGCCAGAAATGCCAAGTGAGACAGAGAGAAAGCGAGAAATCACCCCCTGGGGTGATGGCCAAGCTGCAATCCCTTCTCCTCCATTCTCCTCTCGGGATCTTGGGCACACATGCACACACACCTGGCGTGAGTTTAAGTCACCGGATCTGGGACTCAAACCATGGTCAACTACGTGGGAGTCCAGCAACATAGCCATTACGCCAACTGCTGGTCCCCTGACAACAGTTTTAGACCCAAGCCTTCACATCTGGCCTGGAGGGAGAGAATCCTTGCCATCAGCAAAAAATAAGAAGCATTTGAGGGTCAGTCAGTGGTTGAGGTGGTTGGATCCCACATGGCCAATTACGTGGTTCAAGTCCTGGACCCAGCAGCTTGAAAACATGCCAGGCACATGTGCGTGCATGCCCAAAATCCTGAGAGAAGA
>NW_006198262.1:93433-96678 GCF_000334495.1 Tupaia belangeri chinensis
CTTTCCCTCTCTCTGTCTCTCCAATAAGCCTATGTGCCCTCTAGCGAATTAGGGAGAAAAAAAAAATCTGTGTTGCAAAGCTACTAAATAAAAGTTAAAAGGTTAAAAGTAGGGACCAGCAGATGACATAATAGTTACACGCTGGACTCCCACGTGGTTTGAGTCCCAGACCCAGTGGCTTAAAATTCATGCTGGGTGCATGTGATTGCATGCCCATATCTTGAGAGGTGACTGGAGGGGAGGGGATTGCAGTGTGGCCATCCCCCTTGGGGTTTATTTCTCACTTTCTGTCTCTCTGTCTCTCTGGCTAGTGCATGTGCCCTATAGCAAAAATCTCTCTCTCAAAAAAAAAACAAAAGTTAAAAGTTTGGAAAACACAAGGGCCAGCAGGTGGTGTAGTGGTTAAGGGCACTGGACTCCCACATAGCTGACCACGGTTTGAGTCTTGGACCTGGCAACTTGCTTTTCACTTTCTCTCTCTTTCTTTTTTTTTTCTCTGTCCCTCTCTGGTCAAATTAAAATAATTAAATACAAATAAAATAATTCTTAAAAAAAAAAGAAAAAAGTTTGAAAAATGTGGACAGTCAACAGATAAAAAAAAAGAATTCATATAAGGGAACCAGCAGTTAGCATAATGGCTATGTCGCTGGACTCCCACATAGTCGACCGTGGTTCGCGTCCTGGACCCGGTGGCTTAAAACTCATACCAGGCGCGTGTGCGTGCATGCCCAAGATCCCGAGAGGAGAATGGAGAAGGGATTGCAGCGTGACCATCCGCCCTGGGGGGTGATTTCTCGCTTTCTGTCTCTATGTCTCTCTCTCTCTCTGTCTGGCAAGCGCATGCGCCCTGTAATGAAAGCCTCGCCAAAAAAAAAAAAAAAAGACCAACCCACCTGATGAAAAATGGGTAGAAGATATGAGTGGGAAGATTCTAAAAGCACATATATGCCATATATCTGAGCATTAACACTGGAGAGTCTAGGCCTCCAAACAGCCGCAGCGTTTGCCTGGTAGGGGTGAGTGTGGGAGAGTATTCCAAGTGACTCTTATACTTCTTTTCCTCTATTGTTTAGAATTTCTATAAAAGTGGGATCAGCAGATGGCATAATTGTTACTTCACTGGACTCTCAGGTAGTCAACTGTGGTTCAGGTTCTGGACCCAGTAGCTTAAAACTCACCCTGGGCACATGCGTGTGACTGCCCAAGATCCTGAGAGGAGAATGGAGGAGAAGTGATTGCGGCATGGCCACCCCCCTGGGGGTAATTACTTGCTTTCTGTCTTTCTGGCCAGCGCACATGCTCTATAGCAAAAATCTCTCTCTCAAAAAAAAAAAAAAAAAAAAAAAAAAAAAAGAATTTCTACAAAAGTAGACCATGAATAACCCACACAAAATAATAATTTCTACAAAAGTAGACCACAAATAACCCACAAAGCCAAATTTCACTCTGGAAAAGTTGAACAACTAAAATTGCAGGGAGGACTTCCAAGTTGTATCTTACTTTACTGAAGGTGCCCCAAGCCCCATGAGGAGTGTGTTGGGGGTTAGGGGGTGTTATCCAGGATCCCTTGCCGCTGACCAGACTTGCCTCTGGCTACTGGGCAGCAGCAGGATGCAGTGAGCTCAAAAGATACCGAAAATAGCTTTCGATCAGCAACCAGTGAAAGCCAGTGGAGGCTTTTATAGCCGGTACGTGAGCAATACGCCTGGTGCAGTGCCACCGGCTGCTCCGAGTTCTTGGAGTTCATCAAGCCAGCTTCATCATCTGAAAGCAGCAGCTGTGAGAAGGGATCACAGAGTTTCTTACCATGTTTCTTCCCTCCTCTCCATTCTCCTTCATATCGAAAGTAGGAGTTTGGGTACACGTAGACACCGTAACCTGAATATGGAAAAGAAGATGCACATGGGTGAGCGCCTGACACAGCAACTTGCTGATGTCCACAGGCACTCAGAGGTGGGGGGCAATCTTGGGGCACTGAGTGTGCAGCTCCCTTGGAGGACCTTTTAACTAGTGCTCTGCCTCCAAAGACTCAGTTTGGGGGTTCATGAGTTTTCCTGTTTACTATTCATCTATCCATTCATCTGCTTATGCAACATGGATGCACACCTCTTATGTGTAGGGGAGAGTGCCCCAGGGTGCAAAGAGCTCCCAGTGTGCAAAGGGCTTAGAAGAAACGAGTGCAGGTCCTTGAGAGTGGAGGCGTCAGGTGATAGCAACGGGTAGAGGACGGTAAGTTGAGCAAGCAAGGACAGCAGAAACAGCCAGGTGATGGAGGGCAGGAGGAGCGTGGGGATGGGGATCTGGAGGAGGAAGGAGCTGTATCCTGCCTTTCCTGTGCCAGGACCCTTCAGTGGCCCCCTGTCCCCTTCGGACAAAGTCCACGCTTATATCCAAGGAGGCCCAGGCCAGTGTCATTGCTTACTAGTCAGCCGCTGGTATACCATACCCCAATTCCCAACTCCAGCAGTTCCTAAAATGTGCGGGACATTCCTCACCAACTATTCTGTTTTCAAGGCACACGTGGCAGGCAGGGGTTATGGGGAAATGTGAGGAGAGGACAGCGATTCCCATAGGTTCCTGTATCTGTCTTAAATTAGGGTCAGGATTTACATTCATTTCGGTCCAGTTTCTTTAGGAACGGTTCTTATAAAGAACGCATCTGGAAATGCGCGTCCTAGCTTGCTGGCTTGGAAGGGAGATGAGAACGAATAGTGACCCAAATACCAAGCGGACCCAAGACGGCTGGCGACCCGCCCTTGTGGCCCGAGAGTTACCGTCCCGCGGCGGCCGCGTTGGCTGGTCCCAGTGCTGCCTGCGGGAGTTCCGGATCCCCTCGCTGGTCGCCGCCATCTTGCCGCTAGAGAGGTTGCCTTAGCAACCAGCAAAGTCCCCTCCCATTGGCCTTTGGTCGCTAGGGGGCGTCGTTACACTGCTCAGTCTCTGGGAGATCAGAATCTCTGGAACGGAGTTTTTGGGCCTGGAGCCTGAGGACGCGACTGCGCCTGTGCAGTGCGGCGCATTTCCGCCGCTGCCGTCCCTTCCGTCTAAGGATCACCCCACCAACGGCCTCGGCGACCGCACCGGAAGCGGAAATGGTTGGAACCTTAGGCCCCGCCCCCGCGGCCATCTTGGAGGCCTGGAGGCGGTGCCGGGAAGGACGGAGCGGAAGTGCTCTGTGTAGCTTTCCGGAGCTCGAGTGCAGCGCCGGCGGCCGTCCCTTGCACGCCGTCCTCCTAAACACAGGC
>NW_006198262.1:96841-103584 GCF_000334495.1 Tupaia belangeri chinensis
GCCGCGGAGCTGCGAGGTGCCGGGGGCGGGCTGCGTGGCGCGGGGCCCGCCGGGCGGGACCACCTCCGCCTCTTTCCGGGCTGTCAAGGCCGCGGCGGGCTGGGCTGAGCTGAGCTGAGGGCCGGGTCGGGAAGGGCCGTCGGGGCCCGGGAGGGGACAGGCCGGGAGAGGTTCCCGGAAGAGGCGCTTGGAGTGGGCCGCAACCTTGCCCGCTCTGCCGCTTTTTATTCTTTTTTCCACCCGGCAGGGACATCTGGGGAACCTGGTCAGTTGCTGCCTTCACAGCTTTCTGGGAGTTGGGATAGATTTGTGTGGTGGGAATGCCCTTTTCCCTACCACCGCGTTTGTAATTAGGTCTTACCTGTAGAATTTAGTATTAAGTTTTCGGATGAAGCTGTTACTGAACGGGCTGAGAGGGAACTGGTTTGATGATTCAAAATTATATTTTGATAACACTCCAAATTAAGACAATAAAATGATAGGTTCTCCAGGCTGATTTTGTACTAATCAGTGATCCCACCGAAAAGTTAACATTTGCTTCCTCGCCAGAGTACCTTACAGCCTTGAAGGCTGCCTTCACCCGTAGGACCATCGTTCTCTTTTTAACTTCAGGATAGACACTGGTTATTAGTCCTAGACATGCTTAATTCTTAATAGAGTTGACTTGCACTTCATAGTAAAGTGGCATTACCTCCATATGTGAATACAAGGTCCTCAGTAGAGACTCACAGTCAGTTGGATCCCAGGATGTACTGAAAGTGACCGCAGCCTAGGGGCAGTGTGGAAGGGCCAGGTGCAGATTAAGATGGTCACACCCAGAGGAGGGAGGAGCCCAGGCTGGAATGTAGCCTTTAGAAGAGTGGAGAGGCAGAGTCTGGAAGCACATTTCAGGGAACATCACCAGCAGTGTGAGGCCTGATTCTTGGGACCCAGGGAGGAACTTGGTGGTGGGGTGTGTGAAGGGAAAGTAGTGGGAGCCAGGCTGGATCCCATATACCAGATGAAGGACCTAATCTCTCCTGTTTTAGGACTGATGGACTACAGAAGCTGATGCATGTAACAGGCTCTAGAACATGGCACATGTAGAGTTTTGCCCAGTTTTCAACATGGCACTTAGGGTCTTTGTTTGGGCTGATTTTTCTTTGCCTTTTATATTGTTTTCTTTGTGACTGAGCTCAAAGCAGTTACATACAACAGATAACTGATCGCTAGCCTGCTACGTAACAGGCACATCTCAGGAGATAGGGCCCAGCTGTGAACTAGATATGCTCCCCTCCCTTCTCCCAGGACTTTTCTAGTAGGAGGAAATTGAAAAAATAAACCGAAATGATATTGGAAAACAGTTGTTACACAAAATAAAAACAGGGTGATGTGACACAAGGGACTGATGGTCAGTTTGGAGAGTAATGAGGGCCTCTATGAAGACGTGGCCTTTAAACAGAGCAGAGGAAGGACAGGAATACAAACAGATCAGGAGGTAGGAGGGCCAGCCCTAATCCAGGAACAAGTCTGACATGTTTGAAGGGCCAGCACACTCCTTCTGTGCCCTGCACTTAGGGTTTACTAAACTGGCCATGAATCCTCATGAGAACCCTTTGGGGGAAGGCACCACAGATACCGTTATCTCATTTTATACATTGGGATCTGAGGCACTTTTAAACAGCTCACCCTGGTCATATCACTAAGAGTAGGCAGTTTGACTCCAAAGTTCATGGTCTTAATCACGCGATGTTGCCTCTCTCATGTTATTGGCAATGATTTAAAAAAAAAAGATAAAAATTGCTATAGAGTATGTGTGTTCACCAGAGAGAGACAGAAAGTGAGAAAGCACCCCTCAGGGGACTTGGGGTATGCATACACACACATACCAGGCATAATTCCCAAGCTACTAGATTTAGGACTTGAACCACACCATTGGCCATGTGGGATCCAGTCGCCTTAACCACTATGGCACCTGACTGGCCCATCAACAATATTTTAATCAAAATGTAGAGCCATGTTTTAATATCTATATTATGTTTGTCAGATAATCAGAAATTGGCTAATGCATTTCTGGTAGGTTTTCTGTACATTTAGTCAAAAGAGTGAGAAATTTTAAGGAGTTAGCTGTGCTTAGAGTATGTATTTTAATTAGATAGCTAGATATTTTTCTTTTAATATTTTATCATTTCACTGAAAGGAAAGTGTTTTAGTGGTAACCACATTCGTCAGAGTAAAATAAGGGGAAATTGTAAGGAACCATAAAATGGGGTAGCATTCTGCTGGCCTGACTTTGGCCTAAACAGGGTAACCATTCAAGGTAATGAATTCTAATATAGCCTCTGTTTAAAACTGGACTTCTCCCTAGTTGAACATAAAAATGCACGTCCTGAAAAAGGATGTGGAGGTCTTGGAAGCCATAATTTGGCTTGTCGGTTAAGTTGTGTGTCTTTTAATATTTGTAGCTCTCATGAGACCAAAGGGCATTTCTTGATCTCCTCCTTGACAGTTCCTGGCACTCTGCTCCACGATCCAGGAAATGGTGTCATGGAATCATGTTCATGCTTCTTAGCACAGACTTGATGATGTGGCATAGTGGAACTGTTCAAGTAACTTTAATATCGAAGTTGTAATTGGGAAGTTTATCCACTCGACATCCAGAATCACATCACGTAGCCTGCTGACTTCTATTCAGAAGGAGGATTTTCTAAATGCTTGCAGTGAGGATGAGATTTAGAAGGTGTTGGACTCAGGCAAGTGTGGGTTCCTGCTCCAGCCTCATTGTGAACAGGCTGACCAACTGGGTCAGCACTTTAGCCTTTTGAGCCTCAGTTTTCTCACCTGTAAATGGAAACAATATGACCAGCCTCAAAGGCTGTGGTGGAATGATGTCTGTGCTTTCTTGTCTGGTGTTTAATAGAGCCTCATTTTACAGATGAGGAAACTGAAGTTGGTTGCATGGTCAGAGTTTGCTGAAGGCCTCACAGCCATTCAGCACAGGTCAGACTTAAAAGCAAACTTGAAACTGAAGTCTTTTTCTCCTCTTCACCATGCCATGGTAGCAGATGGAGTTTGGGAAGATGTCCCCACAGACTTGGGGCAATTGTGAGCTTTGCTCTTGGCATTTTCCCTTAAAGGTCCACAAGTGTTTTATCTTTAGAGTGGGAGTAATGACTTGAAGGACCCAGTGACTCAGCAGTGTTTTCCCAACAAATGGCAAGTCCTCTAAATCCATCTCATCTCAGGAACGGGTGGCAGTATGATCAGTTGAGGAGCCAGGTGTTAAAATTAGGCTCTGGGGGGACCAGAAGTTTGTGTAATGGCTATGTTGCTGGACTCCCATGTAGTTGACTGTGGTTCAAGTCCCAGTGGCTTAAACTGATGCTGGGCGTGTGTGCATGTGTGCCCAAGATCCCAAGAGAAGAATGGAAGAGAAGGGATGGCGGCGTGGCCACCCCCCCGGGGGGTGATTTCTCGCTTTCTGCCTCTCTGTCTCTCTCTGTCTTTCTGGTGAGTGCACGCACCCTATAGCAAAAACCTCTCCAAAAAAAAAAAAATGAGGCTCTGGGCCTGTTCAGGAGCAGAGCTGTTCCATGACCTTGGACAGGTGGCTCTGACTAATTGAGACTTGTTCCTCATTTGTGAAATGGGTAATGATGCCCCTTTCTCTTGGTCATTTGAGAATTAAGGGGGTTAATGTACATGACCTCTTGACACTTGGGTTCTTACAGTTGAATTGATCCTATGATCCTCATAGGATCATAGCAGCTTATTGGAATAGAAGCAGATACAGTTACCTACAACTGCCAGATAAGAAACTGGGACATACCATAGGTAGATTACCTGAGAGTTGAAGATGCTGTTTTTCCGTTCATAGAATAGCGGACCTGGCCGTGAGAGGACAGGATACTTCCTGCTTCTGCCAGACTGGAGAGCCAGGATGGAGCAAAGAGGATGGGTACTTGAGGGAAGCCACGAGTGAGCCACTGAAGGACCCAGAGGGAGGGCATGTAGCAGCACAACTGTCGGCCAGTGGTCAGCAGGGGCAGTTTCTTGGCAGGACGGGTGGACAGCACCGCCTGCCTAGGTGCGTGTGTGCTGACAATACAAACCAGTGTTTGTCCAGTGCTGCTGGGCACATTCTTCTCGCACTGCCCTTTCTCTCCACCAAAGCCCGTGTACCTGTTTGTTTCTTTTTCCTGAACAATTCACGGTACAGGTTGAGTATCCCTAATCCAAAATGCTTGGGACCAGAAGTGTTTCAGATTTTAATTTTTTGAGTCTTGGGATATTTGCACATACACAATGAGATACCTTGGTGATGGGACCCAAGTCTAAAGATGAAATTTGTTTCACGTGTACTTTATATATAGCCCGAAGGTAAGTTGATTTAATATTTTTGTGACTGCAACTTGTCCCATGAGGTCAGATGTGGAATTTTCCACTTTGGACAACATATTGGTGTTCAAAAAATTTCAGGTTTTGGAGCATTTTAGAGTTTTGGATTAGGGATGCCGTGCCTGTAAAACACAAAAAGAAATGGTGTGGATGAAATCCTGTTATTGAAAAATGTGCTTGATGGTATTGGTGAAAATAGAGCACAGTTTTTATGTCTTGAATACTTCCTATTTAATTTAGTAGTGTTTTGTGTTTTTCTCATAGTTACAGAATGTCCGAAGGGGATAGCGTTGGAGAGTCTGTCCATGGGAAACCTTCAGTGGTGTACAGATTTTTCACAAGACTCGGACAGGTTGGTGAGGTGCCTTTTTTTTTTTTTTTTAATAGATGATTTGTGTAAATATTGGATAAAGAAATGTTGACTCCTGGCACATTTTCCTGACATAAGTTTGATGCTCCCAGTGACACATTAAGCAATGTCTGTACCTAACCTTAGATCTGTGCTCTTCTCTTTGTTGTGACTGTGACTCTTATGCTTTCTGTGAAGGATCAGATAGCGAGGGCCACACATGTTCTCTGTACCACATGTATGTATGTGTGTGCATCTGTTTTTTTTTTCTTTTTAACAATCTTTAAAAATATAAAAACCTTTATTAGCCCCCATGAGGTCCAGGCATAGTGGTAGCCCCTGCCCTGCTCTTGCCAGTTTTTTTTCCTGGCCACCCACACTCACTTGACTTAGACACTTCAACCCCCCTTCCCTTTCTGTACATGGCTGTTGAATGCTGCGCCCCAAGTGTGAAAGGCTTTAGTGCTGGCTCAGGTACATGTAGATCACTGTGCCTGTGGGCTGTTGGAGGTTGCTTGTTGAAGGGACCTGTACTTAAACGCTATATGAACTGCAGTCTTTTTTTTTTTTTTTTAAAGAGAGATTTTTGCTATAGGGCATGTACGCTCACCAGAGAGAGACAGAAAACAAGAAATCATCCCCTAGGTGGGTGACCACGCTTTAATCCTTTCTTCTCCATTCTCCTGCCTGCATATTGGGCACATGTACCTGGCTTGAGTTTTAAGTCACTGGGCCTGGGACTTGAACCTTTGTTGACTACATGGGAGTCCAGTGACATAACCATTATGACATCTGCTGGTCCCTGAACTTCAGTCTTATTGACTTGTAAAAACAGACTAAGTGTTTAATCTGGGTGATGAGTATTTGTGAACTCGTATTTTTTCCTTCACGATTGACATTTTTATCATTAAAATTTCAAAATCAAAATTAAAAAGTACACATATGGAGTCCAGCAGATGGCATAATTATGTCATTGGACTCCCACGTAGTCGACTGCAGTTCATGTCCTGAACCTGGTGCCTTAAACTCAGGCCAGTTCCGTGTGCATGCATGCCCAAGATCCCAAGAGGAGAATGGAGGAGAAGGGATTGCAGTGTGGCTATCCCCCACTGAGGGTGATTTCTTGCTTTCTGTCTCTCTCTGTCTTTCCAGCAAGCAAATGTGCTCTATAGCAAAAACCTCTTTTCAAAAAAAAAATTAAAGTACACATACGTGTATGTGTAAATGTAAAAGAAACTAAGGATTCTCTTGTTAATCTCCATAGTTGCCTTGGTGCATACCATATGCAAGCTTTGGGCTTTTGCAGGTTAGGGTGCAGCCACTAGCCTGTAAGAGAGGCAGGAGTAGGGACCAGCAGTTAGTGTAATGGCTATGTTGCTGGACTCCCATGTAGTTGACGGTGGTTCAAGTCCTGGACCCGGTGGCTTAAAACTCACACCGGGCACGTGTGTGTGCGTGCCCAAAATCTTGAGAGGAGAATGGAAGAGAAGGGATTGTGGTGTGGCCATCCCCCTGGAGGGGGATTTCTCACTTTCTGTCTCTCTGTCTCTCTCTTTCTGGCGAGTGCACGTGCCCTATATCAAAAACCTCTACAAAAAAAAAAAAAAAAAAAAGAGGCAGGAGTAGCACATTGCTGCTCTACAGGACAGGTGGCTCTGTGTTCTGAAAGAAGCACAGTGGAGACAGTGGAGGAGAGGCCTGTGAAAGGGTTCCGTAGAAATGGGTTTCGGATAGAACCTGGGCTGTGGTTATGTTGGGAGGAATTTGAAAAAAACCTGGCATACCATGAGAGCATGAGGAGGCTGAGAATTCTGTTCAGAGGCGCATTCCTGAGCCCACCAAGTAGGTACCATGAGCAAAGTTTACCCTCCCAGTTTGGAAAATTTATGGTTAAGAAGCTGTTACTGGAATTAAATGGTTGCAGACATGTCTAAGGAATATTGTGAGGATTTGATCCCTTTATGAATCTTTTTTTTTTTTTTTTTTTTTGGAGGGTTTTTCCTTTTGGGACCGGTGC
>NW_006198262.1:103594-124029 GCF_000334495.1 Tupaia belangeri chinensis
AGAGACATAGAGACAGAAAGCGAGAAGTCACCCCCCAGGGTGGATGGCCACGCCGCAGTCCCTTCTCCATTCTCATCTTGGGATCTTGGGCACAAACGTACACGTGCCTGGTGTGAGTTTTAAGCCACTGGGTCTGGGATGCGAACTGCGGTCGACTACGTGGGAATCCAGCAACATAGCCATTACGCTAACTGCTAGTTCCCCCTTTATGAATCTTGTGATAGTGAATGTGTGGTGACATCAACTAGTGGGCAACAGAACAGTAGTGGACTGGTGATAATATGAGGAGATGTTGTCTTGTTAATTTTTGCGATGGGTATAAATAATGACTGTTCAGCAGAAAAATCCTCGTCCCCTCTCCAAAGGGCATGTTTTACTGTGATCTAAAAACCAGGTCATGTACATTTTCATAATTGTGGAGAGTGGCCAGTCTGAGCAAGCATGGTGACCCTTAGACACATGTAGAAACCTACTTCCATGAGCTTCATTTTCTCTACACATAAAAAACTTTTTGTTAAATAAACTTTGTAATAATCAAAAAAAGAAAAAGGTGTACTTTCTGCTTTCTGAGTCATAGTTCTCTGTTTGGGTTGAGGTTAGTTTCCCCATGATGTTCCCTTTGGGCTAATACTGTAACATCATCTCCTGTGATAGATTGTTTTGTACTTTTTGCTTTGGAGATATACTTGTTTAAGAAATTATTACAAATAAGTTGGATTAATTGTAGATACTGCTTTATGTTGATCTGTGTATATGATCTCTTGCTATTTTAATTAGCTCTTTTACAATTTAAAAATATTCAATGGGACCAGCAGATGGCGTAATGGATTCCCACATGGCTGACCTGTTTCAAGTCCTAGACCAGACGGCTTTTAACTTGTGCCGGATGCATGTGTGTGCATGCCCAAAATCCCAAGAGGAAAATGGAGAAGGGATTACGGCATTGCCATCCTCCCTGGGTGGGTGGGGGAGGTGATTTCTCACTTTTTATCTCTCTCTCTCCCTCTGGCCCTATGGCAAAATCTTCTCAAAAAAATTTTTTTTTTTTGCTTGGTGTAACTGTAACTGAAAATACACTTTGTAGAAAAGGCTGGTGTGGTGGGAGTTAGAGGGTCTACTTCATGCTTTTGAACTCTTGTCTTTCTAGATTTACCAGTCCTGGCTAGACAAGTCTACCCCTTACACAGCTGTGCGATGGGTCGTGACGCTGGGCCTGAGCTTCATCTATATGATCAGAGTTTACCTGTTGCAGGTAGGTATGGACTGAAATGATGAGACTCAGCTGTCTCCATGTCATCTTAATTTGGTGTTGGTTAGGATGTCGATTCTATTTATTTTAGAGGAAGTGGTCTCTAATCACTCTTAAGTAAACATTCAAAGGTTAAAAAAACAAAACAAAACAAAACAATAAAACAAACAAAAAACATTTTAGTGGCTATCTTTTAAAACAGGATTATTTACATTTGTCCTATTCTTTAGCTAGAGTTCAGAGTGTGCCTAGGACAGTCTCCACCTCAGCCCATGTCGTGTTATATTTGACAGTTTCCCCAGTCCTGCCTTTAGGGTGTCCTCATCTGGAAGATGGACCCTCTTGGGCTCTCCTGACTCTGCATAGTGATCCTGGGGCCAGAGATTTAGGGGCAAAGTACTGTTCTGTAGCAGTTACCTCATTCGTTGAGGGAAGAGGTACATACTTCAGGTGCCATGAATGATTTTGGCATTCAGAAGGGTTTAGTTGTATCTGAGTTACACATTTTATGAGGTTTAAGAGGAGTGTGTAGGTTGAGATGTTGAGTAAGAGACTTAGTGTTCTGGACCAACAGATAGCATAATGGTTATGTCACTGGACTCCCATGTAGTTGACTGTGGTTCGAGTCCTAAACCGAGCGGCTTAAAACTCATGCCAGGTACTTGTTCATGTGTGCCCAAAGTCCTAAGAGGAGAATGGAGGAGAAGGGATTGAGGTGTGGCCATCCCCACGGGGGGTGATTTCTTGCTTTCTGCCTTTCTGTCTGTCTCTGGCGAGCAAATGTGTCCTATAGCAAAAATCTCTTTCAAAAAAAAAAGAAAAGAGAGAGAGAGAGAGAGACTTAATGATCAAAGGTGGTTTTGAGGGTTTTCCTTGATTGTTTTTGAGTACTTCCAGGCCAGATGTCTTCTCATACTTTACCTTTGGTGGTTACTTACTTTCATGTGCACACCTGGTTTCTAGGAGCAAACCCTGAAGATGGGAATTCTTTGTAGACTTTGAGAGGAAGTTATTTTATGTTTTATTTGTCCAAAGGAGGATAGGTTAAAAGCCTTCTCCAGAATATTTTCTCCTCTGGAGCTGTGAGAGATACTTACTCATTAAGGCAAATACCTTCCTTCCTGATATTTTCCAAGGTCTGGGAGGATGTCAGTCCATAGACTGACTTGCTCTCCAGAAAGACAGAGAGATATAAAGCAAGAAATCACCCCCCAGGCGGGGATGGCCATGCCGCAATCCCTTCTTCTCCATTCTCCTCTCGGGATCTTGGGCACGCATACACACATGCCCAGCGTGAGTTTAAGCCACCAGGTCTGGGACTTGAACCGTGATCAACTACATGGGAGTCTAGCAACATAGCCATTACGCCAACTGCTGGTCCGCATAGACTGACATTTTTAATTTTTAAATTTTTTCCATAGGGTTCATGTGCTCACAGGAAAGAGACAGAGAGAGGGAAAGTGAGAAATCACTCCTGCAGTGGGGGATGACCATTTTGCAATTCCTTCTTCATTCTCCACTTGAGATCTTGGGCATACATGCACTCAGGTGTTTTTCAGGCTAGGAGGTTTGGGACTTGAACTGCAGAGTTGGCCTTACACGATCCAGCACCTTAACCACTATGCCACTTGCTGGCCCCATGGATTGTTATTTATATGCTGGACTCTATAATGTGTCCAGGACTATATGAAATTCTCACTTAAACTAAATGTAGAAACTTTTTTTTTTTTTTTAATGAAATTATTCCTGTGAGTTAACCTAAGATTGTTCAGTATGAAGGAGGTGGGACTGTTCTTTAGTTTATTGTAGCAGGACTTGATGTGTACGGGATGTCTAAAACTAATGTTGAATGATTTTGTTTTAGTTTTTGCTGTTAGGTGCATGTGCTTTCTAAGGGGAGAAAGAGAGAGAGAGACAGAGAGGGAGAGAAAGTGAAAGTGAGTGAGAAATCACTCCCCAGAAGGGATAGCCATGCCACTGTCTCTTCTCCTTTATTCTCTTCTTGGGATCTTGGGCATGCACACACACACACACACACGTGCCCAGCATAATTCTTAAATCACTGGGTCCAGGAGTCAAACCATGCAGTGGACCATGGAGGATCCATAGCCTTAACTTCCACGTCACCTGCTGGCCTGACTAATGTTGACTTTATAATAACTGATTTTGGATTTATGTTTTAAAATTGGAACTTTTTTCATTCTCTGATGTAAAGAATGACCTAGAAACTGAGAATTCAGGTAGGAACTGGGAGGGAAACACACACAGATTAGTTTTATTTAGTTCTTTAGCACTGTTTGTCTCCCTCTCTCTTTTTTTTTTTTAACTTGCCAAAGGGTATGTGGGCTTACTATGCAGAGAGAAAAAGCACACCTCAGTAGGGCATGTTCATGCCATAATCCTTTTTTTTTTTTTTTTTTCCTTTCAGTTTTCTTCCTTCCCATCAGGATTTTGGGCACTCGCACACACATGAGCATGGCATGTTTCTCAGACTGTTTGGGCCAGGACTCGAACTGTGCTCAGCCACGTGGGATCCAGCTCCCTTAACCATTAAGCTGCAGAGCCAACCTAGTTTATTTATTTTTTTTAAGAATTATTTTATTTAACTTTAATTATTTATTTATTTTAATTTGACCAGAGAGGGACAGAGTGAGTGAGAGAGAAAGAGCGAGAAAGTGAGAAAGCAAGCTGCCAGGTCCAGGACTTGAGCCACAGTCGGCCATGTGGGAGTCCAACGCCCCCAACCACCAAGCCACCTGCTGGCCCCTTAAAGAATGATTAATTAAATTAATTAAATTAATTAAATTAATTTTTCTGGGGACTGCTTTTATGGGGACGACCTGACAGAGGGTATGGTCCGTACAAAACCGGGAACAACACATACATATATTATATACAGAGACGTGCTCCTCTGGAAGGCGGAGCAGTGGTGGCCTATGGTCGGAGAAACTGGAAGTGCCCCTGGCCCTGTCCACTGACCCCACCCCCTAATTTTATTTATTAATTATTATTATTCAATTTGACCAGAGAGAGAGAATGGGAAAGAAAGCCACCAGGTCTGGGACTTGAATCACAGCTGGCCATGTGGGAGTCTAGCACCTTAACCACTGTGCCACCTGCCAGCCCCCCAACTCAGTTTTATTAGCTTTTAAAGAAAAACTTATTTCTAATTTGGCATCCCTTAAGGTTTGGCTCTGTAATACAAGACAATGCAAACATTAAATTAACTTTTCATATTCAGTTTTTAGTTATCTGAGTTGTAAAATTTTTAGGCAAAGATTTCATCTTGCTTGAAAAGTTCAGGCTTTTAAAATTGACAGTACAGGGGACTGGCAGGTGGTGTGGTGGTGAAGGCGCTGAACTCCCACTGCGGACCTTTGAGTTGTGGACCTGGAGACTTGCTTTCCTACTTTCTCTCTCTCTGTCCCTCTCTGGTCATATTAAACAAATACTGATGGCGATAGTAAATGAAATAAAATAATACTTTAAAAAATTGATAATGCAGAAAAAAATTGATAATGTTGTTATTTCTAATGGGATGAACCTGGTACTTGAAAAAATTAAGTTACAATCCAACCTGGTGGCATGGTGGGTAAAGCAGCTGGATCCACATGACTGACTTCATGGTTCATGTCCTGGACCCTGTGGCTTCACAAACATCCAGATGTGTGTGCATATGTGCCTAAAATCCTGAGAAAAGAATGAAGATCACTGTATAGTCAACCCTGTTGGGGTGTACCTTCTCTCTTTGTCTCTAGTGAGTACACATGTCCGATAGCAAATTAAAAAAAAAAAATTATTTGTAAGTGTGTTACATATAGGTATCCTTTGGACTGCCTGAGATGGCTTGGTTTAATATTTTCTTTGTTTTGTTTTGCTATATTGTATGTGTGCTCACCAGAGAAAGAGAGAGGGACAGTGATAAATCACTCTGGGGGGATGGCCACACTACAGTCCCTTCTCCTCCATTCTCTTCTTGGGATTTAGGGCACGCGCGCACACACACACACACACACACACACACACACACACAAGCCTGGTGTTCTCAAGTTCTTGGGTCCAGAACTTGAACCGGTTAGTCAGCCATGTGGGATCCAGCTGCTCACCCGGCTTAAAAACATGTTTTAAAATCTCATTCTTGATTTCCTGGTTCTAGATTTCTTTGGGGCAAAGATTAACAGTACTTTCGGCAAAGTGATTTTGGAATGTGAGTTGTCCACTACAGGGATATCGGCCAGTTTGTCTCTAGTAATAGTTGAGATTCTATCTCAAGTCTCAGATGAGTCTATTTGTTTATACAGGGGTTCTGGGCCAGGTGCACATACCCACATTTATTCAGGTGTCTGTGGGGCAGCTGAGGCATGTGTTGAGAGAAGCTGCCTTTTCTGTTGCATTCCTGGTTGGGAGCTGGTAGTTTCAGGCATTATGTGCATCTAACTGGATCCTTGAAGAAGTCTGCTGTTTGGGCCCTGCTTTGTCAACTTTACTATCAAGATCTACAAAGTAGGGGCTGGTAGGTGGTGTGGTGCCTAAGGGCACTGGATTCCCACATGGCTGACTGCAGTTTGAGTCCCTGACCTGGCAGCTTGCTTTCTCACTTTCTCTTGCCCTCTCTCTGTCCCTCTCTGATTATAATAAAGTAAAGTTAAATAAAATAATTTTAAAAAATGTACAAAGTAATTTGAGCTGAATTATCACGTGGAAGTTCATTGTACTTATTTAGTTATACTCTCCTTACTGTAAGCACATTGTGTATACTTTTAAGTTCAGTTAAAAGCAAGAGTTAACAGAGTGTCAAAACAGTGCATTGGTTTGATTCAGGACAAAGCTTGTTACTTACTGTGTTTCTTTCTCTTGCAGGGTTGGTACATTGTGACCTATGCCTTGGGAATCTACCATCTCAATCTTTTTATAGCTTTTCTTTCTCCCAAAGTGGATCCTTCTTTAATGGAAGATTCAGGTAGGTGGAGAGACTGTCCACTTTGATCTGTTTGGGCAGGGTGACAGGCTCCACGTTTTCTAGAAACAGTTGAGACTATTCTCTTGGTGTGTATATGGACATGTAATGTTGGGTAATAAGGATAAGTTTGTTTGTAGACTGCTCATTACGGCTCATTATTCCCTCTTAAGAGCTATATGCTGGATATTTGTTCTTTTATTCCCATTTTGCAGATGAGGAAACAGACACACAAGGTCATGTAACTTATCTCAGGTCACATGGTAGGGCACATGACAGATGGAGCAGGGATGGGAGCCTGAATAGTCTGACTCCAGAGCCTGTCCTATATCATGTCTTGGAATTACCTTAGGGCTCCTCACTTAGTTTTCCTTCTCATATCACCAGAGATTTTCACAGGCTCCGTTTGTTGGAAAGACCACTAGGACCCTGACTATCCAGGCTGAGATTAGTTCTCTGATTTCTGAAGAGAGATGAGTTGGAATGTTCTCGGCCCATCAGTGTGTCTTAGACATACCAGTCATGAAGATCTCATTGCTCTTGGGCCATACCATGCCAGGTAGGGGAGCCTGAATTCTTGCCTGACTGGCTAGCCTCGGAACAGACAGACACACAGTGAACCATTCATTCTAGGTACATCTATTGCCCTTACTGTAAAAACCCAGGCACAACTGCCTGTACAATTCTTTTCTGTTATGGGAGGAATGTTCTGAGTGGGTTTTTTTCTTGAATCTATTTTCAAATTATGTGACCAGAAGCCTGTGATTTTTCTTTATAATATTTAGTAAAAATGTTAAAGAAAACACAGCCCCTTTTGTTTAATGTTGCCATTTGGGGAAGATTAGAAAATAAGAGATCTGGTGGTTAAGGGAGCTGGATCATACATGACTGATTTCATGGTCAGATGGGGGAGAGACAGAGAAGAGGTTGTGGTATGATCAGACCCCTTAGGGGTTGTTTTATCCTCTCTTTTCTGTCACTCTGTGTGTCTTTGGCAAGTGTATGTGTCCCTGGCAAGATAAGAAAAGAGAGACCCTGGGCCAGCCCATAGCCTAGTGGTTAAGAGAGCCAGATCCCATATGTCTGACGGTGATTCGAGTTCTGCCCCTGGATACTTGAAAAACACACCAGGCTTGTGTGAATGTATGTCCAAAGTCCTGACGGTGGAGAAATTAGAGGAGAAAGGACTGTAGCATGGCCATTCCACATTGAGGGGTGCTTTTTCCCTCTCCCGCTCTGTCAAGCGCATGTATCCTCTGGCAGTTGGCCTACTGTGTTTTGTAGGCCTCGGTTTCTCTGTGAGTGATGGAGGCCCCAGTCTCAGGTGGGCAAGGTTAGATGAAAGAAGGCCTGGCATGCAGCTGCTGTCGGTGAGCAAAGGTAGTCCACTATCATGCCACAATCAGCCCTGCCTGCATTCCTTTTTTTTTTTTTTCATGGCCTGAGGATGTGTGTACTCATCAGAGGCAGAGTGAAAAAGGGAGAAAGCGTCCCTCCATGGGGCATGGTAGGGGAGCCCACAGTCTCTTCTGCATAATCTCCATCCATATTGGGCATGCACACATAAACACCCAGCATGTCTCTTAAGCTGTAGGGTCAGGACTCACACATGACTAGCCTTATGGGATCCAGCTGCCTTAACCACTATGCCATGGGCTGGCCTGTCTGCATTCTTTACTGCTTTTTAGTAATGTTAATTATTCCTTGTTTTCTTTATGTTGTATAGTTGCTGTGTTCCTGAATATTTGTGTGTAGTTGAATTCTTTCCATGCATTTAAAATATATAGAAGTCTTTTAAAAAAGAAATTCTAATACAAATCTAAAGCAATGGTTGGCCAGGTGACTACAGAGTCCTATTTTTTTCTTTTTTTTGTTGAATGATAAAAAAAATTATTATTTTTTAAAGGTTTATACTGTAGGGCGCTTGTGCTTGCTGGGGAGACAAGAGAGACAGAAAGTGAGAAATCACCCCCCGGGGGGATGACCAAGCTGCAGTTCATTCTCCTCTCAGAATTTTGAGCACCCAGGCATATGCGCCTGGTGTGAGCTTTAAGCCGCCAGGTCTGGGACTCGATTCATGGTTGTCTATGTGGAAGTCCAGTGATGTAACCATTACACCATCTGCTGGCCCCAAATGATGTAAATCTATACTCTCCTATAGGAGGCCTGCTAGTTCAAAAGCTTTTAAAGAAAACTTACCAATTTGATGATAGATGTCAGAGCAGGTGCTTCATCTCTGACTGCTGTTCTGCCTTTCAGATGATGGTCCTTCATTACCAACCAAACAGAACGAAGAATTTCGTCCCTTCATTCGCAGGCTTCCAGAATTTAAATTTTGGTGAGCTTATTCTTTTTTTTTTTTTTGCTACAGGGTGTGTGCGCTTGCCAGACAGACAGAGAGAGACAGAGAGACAGAAAGCGAAAAATCACCCTCCCAGGGGGGATGGCCACGCCGCAATCCCTTCTCCTCCATTCTCCTCTCGGGATCTTGGGCATGCACGCACACGTGCCTGGCGTGAGTTTTAAGCCACCGGGTCCGGGACGCGAACTGCGGTCGACTACGTGGGAGTCCAGCGACATAGCCATTACACTAACTGCTGGTCTCGGTGAGCTAATTCTTAAAAGTATTTGAGAAATGTGCCTGTGCTCAAGTATGGCCGGTAAGACTGAGAGTGGACTCATTTTTGTCCTAGTTGGCTAGCAGTTTAGTGAGAGTAGGAATGGCATCCTCTTGGCTTCAAGTTAAAACTGGTGCTCTGAAGGTTAGCAGAAAAGAGGCTGGATCTGGGACAGAGGGTGTGAGCTATGGCCATTTTCCCCTGCCACCTCCCTCCGCATGCTATGGCCTCCTATGGCCAGCAGCAGTGGACCAGCCTGCTCCCTGAGGGCCAGGAACCCATCTCCAGACCTTCTGCATGTGGTGAGAGACAAGGGTAAGTATGACAGGCAGAACATATGACAGGCTGGTGGGCGCAGCTGCTTACGGGACTTCATTGGAAGCATCTGTCATCCTCTCGTACTCTCCACACCACATCACAGGAGGAGCTAGTGTGTGTTGGATCAGTAAACTGAATTAGTAGACTGGGTTCCCGAGAGCTAGTCTTTGCAGCTGTATCACTGTGCGTGGGGTATGCGGGGTTTGGCCAGTCTCTTGGGATGATTGTAAGATGCTGGAGCATGGGTGGTGCCGGGGGAGGTGTTGGGGAGAAGGAGAGGAAAGTGGGCAAATCAGGACCCTGGAAACCCGAGGAACTTGGACTTGTTCTGTAGGAAAGGAAGAGCCATGGAGGGCTCTTAAGTGTGGCGTACTGATCCTGTTTTGAGGACCATGGCAGTGGGACAGCTATGCACTGGGGTAGGGAGGGGCCTGTGGCAGCAGTATGTCTCTAGCAGCTCCTTGTTTTTCTCTTCAGAATCCTGTCCTCATTCCTAGGTGAAGGTCCTGGATAGTGTAATGCAAATCACAGGGCCAGTCAGCAAACAGGCATATCTGGCTTGAGCACAGATGTTTATAATTTCTGTAATTTTACAAAGAAAACTAGTTTCCATGGGACTAAGAGGAAGATATATTTGTGGCTAGTTATAGTGCACATACAGAAAATAAATGCAAAGGCCACGCTGCTCTGAGAGTAGAGAGCCTTCCTCTCTGTGCAGTTGCTCTGCAGCTGTGGGTGAAGTTAGCATCTTGTGCCAAGGCTGTGGCAGGTGCCTGGTGCTGGCTGCAGATGGTGGTGGTAACCCTTTCTCCTTACTTGAAGGCATGCAGCTACGAAGGGCATCCTTGTGGCTATGATCTGTACCTTCTTTGATGCTTTCAACGTTCCTGTGTTTTGGCCGATTCTGGTGATGTACTTCATCATGCTTTTCTGTATCACAATGAAGAGGCAAATAAAGGTAAAAACAGATACTGCTGCTACGCTGAGGCAGAGTTACTGTCCTGTTCCCTAAGCAGCACTTGGGAGGGCCATGCCTCGCATCTGGGGTGTTGTGCGGGTGGAGATGGCAGAGTGCAGTCAACAGAGTCGTTGAGGTGGTCCCATCTGTGTGCGATGATACAGTGCTATTTCCCACCAAGGTCAATGAACATGATGCCCATGTCTAGTTGTCAGAGTGAACTGGCTCTTAGTAGCATTTTTATGAGAGCTGGGTAGGAAAGCTCTTCCCTGGATCGGGCAGCTCAGGTCTGTAGGGTCTCTTAGTAGCTTCTTAGATGGAGAGCTCAGGGTTCTGCTGTCAGCCTACCCAAGGAGAAGAGCGCATTCAGGCTCTTGGCAGTGCAGTGTGCAGCTGACTCCTCCCTCTGTACCCTTAGGGCAACAGCAGCAGAGAAGGCTCTACGGGGTGGGGGGGAGTCATGAATCATTCTCCAGGTAGCTGAGATTTTAGGCAAAGGTTTGGGCTGTGGAAAGTTTTGTTGTGTTCATGGGGGAGGCAAGAGGCATGTTGTTGGGATTTCATTTGTGTGATAGATAAAAAAGACAGGGGTTCCCACTAGCTATTCAGACTTGGGGAAAATGTGGTTGATCAGGAAACTGGGTGGAAATAACTCATTTGTTTGTGTGTTTGTTTTCCCAGCACATGATTAAATACCGGTACATACCATTCACACATGGGAAGAGGAAATACAAAGGGAAGGAGGACGTGGGCAAGACATTTGCTAGTTAGACGCTGGACTGAATCTATCATACGTATTTCAAGAACGGTTTTGAGCCATTGTAACAATGCCTTTTTTCTTCACATAAAGTAGTTGATTACGAGGGAGTCGAATTTTCTTTTTAAAAAGAAGCTTCAATTATTTTAACTGAAATATCAGGTTCTTGAAGAAACTGGCATTTAAACCGAACTGCATTGATTTATCTTCAGTGATGTTCAAGTATTTCAAGTAGATGAAATTCTACTAAACCACAGCTTGGGAGGCCAGGTGGGTGGAGGCTTATTGGAGTGAGGGGCGGGTGGCTGGTCACTGTGGAGGTGCTGGGTGGGTGCATGGGAGCAAGGCCTGTACGGGAGAGACCAGCTGCGCCACAGCCAAGCCGCCCTCCCGACCACGCCAGAGGCAACGCTGTGCTCACCCCTCTGAACTCGAAGGATGACGCTAACCTGGTTTCTGTGTGTTGGAAAAATCTTAAATGTTTTAAAGGTGATTTTTAAGTAACTGGGGGGGGTTCTAGTGCCAGTTTCCTAATAATTTCATCTCACTAGAGATGTTTAAAGTTGACCTCTATCATAATGACTCAAAACTTTGTTCTTAACTACCATGATTGCTTTTGAGGGCCTGAAATGATAAATATATTATATTTTAATTGTTTGGGATTATTTTGACACATTTCTTTGATACATAAAGTTTTCTTTTTTTGGATTAATTTAAAGTAGTTCTCATGCAGCAGCCCCCTTTAAGGAAACAACAAAACTGGTAAGAACAGACCAGTTTTGTGGGTTTTAACATGCAGCTTTTCATTTTCTATGGGGGAAAACAGAACCTACTTGCATGTCAACTTTTTTGATGTGATATAAAAATACTCAAAACATTTTACTAAGTGACTTTTTAATTCCAACTTTATTAAAGACCGTGTCCCCTTTCTTGTGTAGTCTTTATCTGAAACACTGCAGTCACTGCACACAAGAAAGTCCAACTTTCTGGAGCCATTTTTGCCTACAGCAGAACAAATAATAAAACATGACAGCTATGGTCACAGGGGCACAAAAGACACTGAAGTGCAAATTAATGTCTTTTTGTCTTGGCCTTGGGCTGTTTAGACTCCTCAGTCTAGGCTGTTTCCCACCTGTTCTATAATTTTAGCCAATGAATGTTTATTGCTCTCTGGATATCTTTTTGCCAACTTCTGCATATTTGAACTTGAGCTCCTTGGGCTCACCCGATAGCGTGATGGTTAAGCACTGAGAAGAGGGCTGAATCCCACTTGGCTATGGTTCAAATCTCACCCTTGGGTAGCTTGAAGAACATGCTAGTGTGTGCACACATGCTGAAGATCCTGACAGGATGGAGGAATGGAGGGAAAAGGGATTGCAATGTGACCAGGCCCCACTGGGGGCACTTCCCCTTTCCCTGGCTCATATACACATTCTTTCTGGCATATATATATTAAAAGGAAAATGAAACAGCCTCTCTTAAGAGGCCCCTTTGCATACCTGACCCGTTATCCTAAAATGATTTTCCAAGTTGTAGCACTTTGGATTCTCAAACTAGGTATTTTGGGTTTTCATTTTTCATACTGTTTTCCTAGTAAGTTCTCAGGCCTGAGATATGACAGGCAGTCACATGCACTTGGGTCAGAGCAGTACAAGTGAGAGGATCTGGCCGAAGACAGGCCTGTGCTGCAGCCCTCCTGCATGGACTTGGCCATTTCTGTGGGAAGTCGTGGAGCACCACCTGCCCAGCAGGCCAGAGTGCCTCTTGGTTTCTCCCAGGCTGGAGGTGGTCAGGGCTGCCAACCTTCAGCAAGGTGACCTTGGCTAACTCATGAACACAGTCATCTCATTCCTAAATCAAACACTGAGAAATGGTTTGCACAGGTCTTTGCCAAAATCTAGTGCTGCTGGCTGCACCTCAGCCCTGTCAATGTTACCAGCAGGGGCATTTTTACACTATGTGTTACGAGACCTTTCAGTTCAATCTTCCTAACATACCGATTTCTGTGGAATTGGTTTATTGAAGTGAAGTTCTGTCTGGCACAAGTTAAATAAAGGCTTGAAAACCTGGAAATACCAAATAGAGGCAGGAAGTAGGCTGAGAACAAACCGAGACAGGCTGGACTTAGCAGTGACCTTGTTTGTGAAAGCAGGCCACCTACCCACCTGGACACTGGCTCCCCCAGCCACCTCCCCTTGGGAAACTGTCTGCTTGCAGACGCGGTGTTGAGAAATCAAACTGTTCCTTCAAATGGGCCCTGCCCCCTCCCTTCCCCCAGGAGGAGACACCTCCTTTCCACATTTGTTCAGGCCAAGATGCAGATTTCCACGTTCTAAAATGTGACATGTATATTAAAAAGTATGTGCCAAATATTTCAGGTGCAGATACTGACCCTTGGTTTGTGTTTCTACTTGCGGTACTTGTGGGTGGTCTTGACATCAAACCGTGGTGGACGGGCTCCTGCCACCTGGGCACTGTGTGCTCTCCTACCTCTGCACCTGCCCACGCTGGCAAAGCAGGTTGCTGTGCTGCCAGTTCCAGTCTCCACCCGTCAGTCCACTGCCTTAACACAGCCTCACGTTGGAATCATGTTCTCACAATATAAACGAATAAAACTTTCTCCTGGCCGATGTCTGAAGTTAGTTCTCAACTGTATGGTTTGGGGAAGGGAAGGAAACCCCAAACTGTCCCACATAGTGGAATTCCTGAAG
The DNA here is from genome assembly GCF_000334495.1 of Tupaia belangeri chinensis. NCBI lineage: Eukaryota > Metazoa > Chordata > Mammalia > Scandentia > Tupaiidae > Tupaia > Tupaia belangeri. The sequence continues at coordinate 117,163 of NW_006198262.1, forward strand.
AAATGACTAAGTTGCATCAAGTTGGGGCATGGAGCATTGGTTCCTCCTGGTGGGCTAGGCCCTGAACACCTTGAGCCAGAAGTTTCCCAGTGAGGTTCAGCTTTTTATCCTTTACTTGGGCAGCTAGTGAATTTTATGTGATGAAAAATCGAAAATACAAGTTTCATAATTTCTGTGTAAGTAAAGTTCATCTCAAGGATACATTTCTTTTTCTCAACATTCCAAAGTGTTCCTGAGTCCTTCTGTCCTCTTCCTGGACTACCAACTGTGTGTCGCATCAGCGGTAGTGCCTTAGGTAGACGAGCTTCTGGGGAGGAAACTTCTCCCTGCAAAGGGGACACTCCGTCTGTGGGGAAGGAGGGGTCAACCATGGCTGAGGCCACTGTAGCTATGCCCCCACCCATTTACTTTCAACACCTGGGGCACAGAACAGAAGCTTATGGCCAAGGAAGTCTTTCCCAGAATCCCAGTGGGGATTGCGGTGGCAGAACTGGGCATAGGTCTTGCCCTTACTGTGAGGAGAGCTGTGCCCGTGGATATTGCATTGCTCCTGCACAAGGTGGGGTGTTTCTACCCTCAGTGCCTGTGAACCTTGGGGACCAGGGGCGTCCCTGCTGTGCTCTTCAGTTTGGGCCAGAGGGTGTGGGCTAGCACTGCCAAGGTCTGCTACGTCCAGCACACCTTGGGGGGGTGGAGGCAACAATGGGGATGACCTGCCACAGCTCAGCAGGGCTTCAGACTAAGAGCACCACCAGGCACTGAGTGCTGCTCTGATCCCTTCCAGACATTTCTAGGTTTCATCCCAGATGAACATGGGTGCTGTCTCCCAGGGGAAACAGGATTTACTCTATGCCTTCTGTCAGGAAAGGAGATGAGAGTTCTACATTTATCTGCACACACCAGCAGGTCAATGAAGACCACGATGATGGCACCTCCATCTACTGGGAGCGTTTCTGGAAGAATGAAAGCTGTGTCCTCTGTCCTGTCCCATGATATCTGCCACCAGGGGCCTGGCTGAAGTAAAATCAAAGTGCCCTCTTGCTTGTGCTCACCAACACACCCAAGGGAGACAGACTCCTGAGGCGGCCAGCCGCTCACCTGCCAGGCATTTCTACATGGGGCTCAAGCTGCTTAGGGCAGAGCATATGAGCTCTCACCGAGAGCACCTGCCCTGGGAACAGGGTCCATTGTGAGCCTGAGGTCAGGCCCTGCAGGTATAAATGTGTCAAGACTTGCAAGTATGGGGAGGACTCTAGGAGGCAGGATGTGGCCTGGCTCTGTGCACCCCTGCCACAACAGCAAGGGGACCTTGCTTGTGCCAGCAGCAGCTCCTGCCTACTTAGCAAAGCCTCAACACTCGAGAATTTATCTCCAACAACCCCATAACTGACCTGCCCGGGAGCTCTAGGAAGATAGCCACCCCTTTATCCCCAAACAGGAAGGTTTTAGAGGCTGGCTGGCTCCTGATTCTCTGCACCCCTGGGGCAGGCACCCACCTTGGTGCTACACCACTCGGTGATACACTCCCAGCAGAACAGGTGGCCGCAGGGCGTGGCTGTCGAATGCCTCCGTTCCTCCAGGCACAGGGTGCAGAGTGGGTTTCTGGGAACTGCTCTTTCTTCCAGAGAGCTCCTGGAGGTGGAGGGTGGGGGGAGGCAGAATTGAGGGGAGAATGCCTTACAAAGTCCTTGGTGTGCTGAGGGCACCTGCTGCCCCAACTGGCGGGAAGCCCCTCTCACACCTGCGGTGAGACAGGTTGCGGTGCAGCCTCCACTCCTTCCTGGCTCGCTGTCTCTGCCTGAAGCTGTACAGCTGCAGCCCCACGGAGAGCGCCAGGTGGAAGAGGGAGATGAACCCCAGCAGCTGGTAGCTTGTGCGAGCCCTCAGGTCCTCTCCAGGCAGGTGGCTGACGCGGAGCTATGAAAGCAGATGGACAACCCATCAGGACCCTGGAGAGACCTGGTCCTGATGCCTGCTGGGACAGTCATGCATCTTGGAGCCAGGCCTCTCCCTGGCACTGGGAGTGCCCAGTGAATGACACCAAGCCATAGGGACAGGTCTAGGGAGCCCGAGAGAGAGAGAGAGACCAAGCTAGAGGTAGACCTCTAGGTATTGTAATCACACAGGGGGTCTGGGCCATGAGGCTAGACAGAGAAGGGAGTCAGTAGTCCAGGGACCCCTCTCAGAAAGAAGAAACAGCCAGCAAGTCCGGGCAGCACCCAATGGGCAGGGGAAGTGCTGACGTGCAGACACTGCATTCCCCAGAAGACACTTTGAAACGACTGCAGCTAGGTGTGTAATGTTGGCCACTTTGTTAAAGAAAAAGCTGGCAGCTCCCCATTTCCTGAATTCCCTCTCAATGGCCAGGAGTTGGGAGCCCCATATGGAGAAGGCAAGACACAGTGCAGCCTGAGCCCTGGTTCTCAGCCACCCGCTGCCCCAGGAGAAAGAGGAGCCTTCTATCTACAAACAGCTCAGCAAACACCCCAGGGAGTGATACACCACACTGGATACTTTGCAGTGGGGTGGGGATTTGGGGGTGAATGAAGGGAACAGGGTGGGTGCAGGGGCCCAAGGCAGTGCTGCAAAGCAGGGTGGAAGGAAGCAGGTGGGTTCCAAGAAGGCTGTTCTGAAAGGAGTCGTGCAGCACGGTGGCTCAGGTGACCAGGGAGCTGCGGCAGGCAGACGTGGCTAAGGGAGAGGCTGTCAGTGAGTTGGGAGGAATGGGTGTTGGCTGAGAACACGGTGGGAAGGTGGCAAGGATGGCAAGGTGGCACGGGCCAGGGAGGATCAGGACAGACCAGCAGCAATGCTGGGGACAAGGCCCACATGGTCACTGTGGGTCACTGTTGGAAAACTATCTCTAGGCCAAGACCCTTTCTCTTGGTCAGGGTAGCTAGAAGGTTATGGTAAGGGAGCAGTGGTGGGGGGTGTAGTACACAAAGGTGAAGGACCAGGATGTGGGTTGGGGTTTGCATTTGAGCACTGTCTAGGAATGAGCTGCTTGTTCCCAAAGCAGTGAAATGGGCAGTTATAGGCCCATCGCGTAAGGATTTGTCCAGAGGGTCCCTCAGTAAAGAGCAGAGTGCAAGGGTTGGCACCCAGGTGGGCTAATGTAACCCACCCTGTCCTGTGGCTGCCTCACACATGCTGGCTGCAGGAAGACAGATGCGCTCGACCTATAGGGTTAGTGGAAACTGACTTCTTCAGGTCTTTTAGCAAAATGTAACTGAATGAAACCTTTTTTTTCCAAGTAGAGGATTTCGATTTCAGCCTTGAACCCTTGGCTGTAATCACGGGAGTTGACAGGCCTAATGGAGCCGATTCTGTGCAAACCAAGCAATGGCAACCATGGTGGCAGCGTGGCAGTGCCCGCTCAGCACCTGCTACTTACGTAAGTGATCCCCGTGAGCCTCTTGGCCAGGTGGTAGAAGGCACCGTTGATGTAAAACCAGGCAATGTGGAGTCGCTGGAGGCAGGTGAGGCCTTGCCGGAGGACAAAAGCTGCCCGCTGGAGTGTCCTCCGTTGCTGCTCTGTCAAGGTGGCCACATGGCGACGCACCCAGCGCCGTGCCCCTGACCGGCCACGGCTGCCAGGAACCAAGCTGCCTTGTGAGGGCCGGGTGCTGTCACCGTCAGCCTGTAGCTCCTGCTCCAGAGGGAGCAGGGCCTTGTCCAGCAGGTAGGGCAGGACAGTGTGCAGGGCAATCAGCACACCACGGCGAAACCTGGAGGGCACGCGCCTCTGGGATGGGTCCACCTGGACAATGCTGACATACTCCTCCCCGAGAGTCTGATAGCCTGATGGGGAGAGGACGGGCAAGGGACCTAGTGAGCACCTGATGAAGGATGGGTTCCAGAGACCACATCAGCCCACCATGCTCTGGCAGACTCTGGGCAACTGCCCCACCCATTACCCCTGAGCAATCCTGCCAGACTCCAGCCCCACTCTAGCCAAGGCCAACATGACCTTCCATCCCTAAACTCCGAGCTCTCACTGTGACCACACATTGGCTAGTCCTGCTGCCCTGGGATCCCAGGCCCTTTGGAGAAATGTGTTCCTCCCTGTCGCACTTCCACAGAAGCCTGTGCTTGTTCCCCTTTCACCCCAGTTGCCCCTCTGGTACCCACCCCTGCCTAAGTGATCCATCTAGCCTTTTGGCTCTACGGACACCACCCTAATTGTACCTCAGCCCAGGCTGAGGCTGGCTTCTGCGTACCTCGCTTCCAGATGTGGATACAGATAAATGCCCAAGCTCACCCACACCAAGGCCAAGTTTCTAGTCCTCCACCTGGAAAAGCCTGTTTCCAACCTCTCCTGATGGTGACATAGGACCTCCTGTTCCTGAGTTTAAAACTGTGGTACCTTGGAACCAGCAGTTAGCGTAATGGCTATGTTGCTGGACTCCCACGTTGTCGACTGCGGTTCGCGTCCCAGACCTGGTGGCTTAAAACTCACGCCGGGCACGTGTGCGTGCGTGCCCAAGATCCCGAGAGGAGATTGGAGGAGAAGGGATTGCGGTGTGACCATCCCCTCTGGGGGGTGATTTCTCGCTTTCTGTCTCTCTGTCTCTGTCTGGCGAGCGCACGCGCCCTATAGCGAAAAACCTCTCCAAAAAACAAACAAACAAACAAACAAAAACCAAAAAACATTGTGGTACCTCCTTGATTCCCTATACCCACCTTTTAAAAAATTTTGCTCGATGGTGTGTGTTCACTAGAGAGAGGAAAACAAGAAAGGACTCCTGGGGGAATGGTCTTCTCCCTTCTCCATTCTCCTTTAGAAATTTTCGACACACACATATGCCTGAACTATTTTTTTTAAGCCACTGGGTCTGGGCCTTGAACCATGTAGTTGGCCATATGGGATCCAGCCACTTCAACCACCACACCTGCTGCCCCACCTCCTTGGGTGACTCTCTTCTTGTGTGTTTCACCCACTTGCTGCTGTCCCTGGACTGCACCTCCACCATTCTGGGCAGACTTTTAATGGCCACTGTGCAGGTCTCCCTGCTTCTACCTTGTCTCCTGGGTGGCAAGGGGAGGTCACTCTCCGCTGGAGGTGGGCAGCCCCAGGTGGGCCCTTTGGTAGGGGGCAGGGCAGCAGGCCTAACCCCTGTGGTCTGGTGTCAGGCCAGCCGTTGGCCTTTCCCCATGCACGTCTCTCCAGTGCCCCATGCCCCTCTAAGGGAAAGCCAAAGGCTTATGAAGTCCACCAGTCCTTCAGCATCACCCCCAACCCTCTAACCCACCAAGAACGCTTCCTTCTCGGGCTCTTTGCCTGCCTACTTGGTCTGGAATGTGCCTTTTCAGACATTGACCTTTTTTCTAAAGAACTCATCACCTCCCACGATGCCACACCAGGCAGTCATTTAATTTACCTTCTGTCTCCCACCTCCATGGCAGCAGGGCACCCCTGGGGTAACCCCTCATGCAGGGATAGGGAACGCTCAGGTGCTCGGTAACAGAGCTGCAGTCTGCAATCCTGTCAGCCCTCCTCTCTAAAGGAGGATGACGGGCTTTGTTCACAGACCTTCCACGGCTTCCCCAGAACCTCACTGCATGCACCCCCTGGGACAGGGCTCAGCACTGTGACCCACGTGCCCCATAGCCACTGAGAAATGGGTCGCAGTGGCAACTTGGGGCAAAGTCCTAGACAAAGGTTTCCAGGGACATAAAAAGGATGAAAGGAGATGCCCTTGGCTAGGGCTTGAGGCCTGGCCGCCTAGTAAGAAAGGGTCTCGGGGACCAGTGGGTGGCATGGTGGTTAAGGTGCTGGACACTCCCACATGGCTGGCCGGGGTTCGAGGTGGCTTGCTTTCTCACTTCCTCTATCTCTCTCACCCTCTGCCTCTCTCTGGTCAAATTAAAAAAAATCAATAAATGAATAAATAAAAAATAAAATAAATAATTGTATATATAAAAAAAAGAAAGGGTCTCAGGGCAGTTCTTCCTGTTCTAGCCCAGTGTTGGGGCTGTCACTCTGCCTGGCAGTCCCCACCTCAGACTTAGAGTGTGCCGTGAGCCCGGTTCTGCTGCGGTTGCTACCTGCAAGTGTGGTGAGACCAAAGTAGGCCACGTCCGAGAGCAGCTCGATCTCTTTCCTCCATTCCAGCCATTTCTTTGCACCTGAGAGGAGAAACACCTTTATTCCTGGGGAGCTGGGGGTCATTCTCTGAAATGTAGATTAAGCCCCGCCCCTTCCACCAGGCTGAGAGGGCCGCATCTGTTTCAGCAGGCTGAGTCTTGTCTCCATCTCCCCCTGGCTTGGCTTGGGCCACTGAGTCTCCTGACCCACCTGGGTCACCCTTGTACAGGCTATGAGGGCCCTTGGATAGACTAGGGTAGTGACTGAGCCCAGGCTGGACACCAGAGCCTAGCATCAACTCAGCTCTCCAATTCCCTGGTTGAGACTCCTGTGGAATCTCAACTGGCCCATCAGTAAGAAGAATAACAAGTGCAGCCTGCAGAGATGTTTGAGGATTGAACTGGTTAAGTGCACGGTGCTTGTAAAATAAATATGTAAAAAATCGGTTTGTTCCTATCACCTCTCTCCTGTTCAAACTTGCCCACTGGCTACCCGGCAGGCAGGGCCTGCTGTCGTCTGGAGTCGTTCAGCGCTCTTCCCGCACTACCGCGCGGCTCCCGGGTCAGAATGCCGCTGCTCCCCGAGACACCCTGGTCGCGTAAAGTGACCTGAAGCTCTTTCTTAACTCTCGCCCGCCCCAGCTCCAAACCCGGCTCTAGCTGAAGCCTCCATGGCACTGGCTTCTTACTGGACTCCCGTCTTTGGGAGGTGCCGCGCGGCCCTCACCCGCTAAGCTGTGCAGGGCACCGCCCGCCGCGCTCCGCAGGCCCCCGCCGTAG
>NW_006198262.1:127476-137611 GCF_000334495.1 Tupaia belangeri chinensis
CCCCGTCTTGGGGAGGTGCTGCGCGGCCCTCACCCGCTAAGCTGTGCAGGGCCCCGCCCGCCGCGCTCCGCAGGCCCCCGCAGTAGTACTCGTCCTTCTGCGCCGCGCGGATCACCTCCGGGGGACTGGCGCCGGCAGGTGCCATGGCCGCGGCGTAGGCGGGGCCTGAAGACGCAAGTGACGGGCTGGGCGTGCGCAGCAAGCCTGTACGTCACGCACAAGGGGGCGGGGCCTGTCGGAGCTAGGGCCCGTCGGAACTGGGGCCCGTCGGAGGCGGGGCCGAGGAAAAGAGGGAGTTGGAGAATCCTTGCTCTCCAGCGTTGCTCCGAAAGTCTAGCCTCCACTACGTCACCTCTCACCTGTGACCACCCTGTAAAAGCGAATATGTGGTACCATCTTATGCATGGATCGACTGAAGCTCCAGGTTGCTGCGGCGGCCTAACCTCGTCCCCCTCTAAGCTGCGGAACCTTGAAGTTGTGGTTAATCCCTTTCTGGGCGCCGGGAGTGCGGGGGTCAGAACGCAGGAGACCGCGTGTCTCATTCCAGCTGCAGGGTGTATGAAGCCTCGATGTAGACACCTCGCCCGGTACCTCGGTCCTGGGTTCCCCTGCTGCTCCAGGACGGGGTTCTGTGCACCTGGGATGAGGTTCCCATTCCAATGAGCTACGGGCTGTCCCCCACTGGGCTTCACGTTTGGACCCTCTAACCCCTTCGTGACTCTGCTCACAGTTGAAGGTTGGGGGAGGCCTCAGGCAGCTGTCAAAGACACTCCCTAGTAGGGACTGAGTCCTGCTGCTACTACCGCAGCAGCTGCTAGATTTGATGTTCCAAGCCGCAGGGGAGGGGCAGGGCCTGAGGAATAAAGCAGGCCCAAGACTTTGGATGGAGTGGGCTGGACGTGGGAGCGTGGACTGAGCTCCACCAGTGCCTGCGTGATAACTGGGAGCAGGAGGTCGCTTAGACAGCCCTGAGAGGTCCCTGGGGCTGGCTGGCGGAGAAGTGTTGTGTCCGGTTGACCCCAGGAGGAGCACCTGGCTATGAGGAATCCCGTGGGCTTGCCCAAGGAAGGCAGGGCCCAGGCAAGCGAGGCAGGGCAGCGTTTGAACCTCGCTGACTTCAATGAAGAGGGCTTGGGCACAACAGGCGGTAGCTCCTTGCTGCAGGCGTAGACCCTCTTAGAGGAAAGGGGCTTGACCCTGCTGGTCCTGTAGTCCCTCCTGCCTATTATACCCGGAATGTCCCTTTGGAACTTCTGCCTCTGCCGGTTGCATCCATGTTAAACTCAGAGACCACTCTCTGCAGGAGGTGGGCAGCCCCAGGTGAGCCCTTTGGTGGGAAGCAGGGCAGCAGGCATGGCCCACAAGGAGACATACATTCCTCCTTGGCTCAAAGTCTCTCTGGCCTGTGAGTCACAGCGCCCAGTCTGATTAGGAGGAGGTTTTGTTTCGTCTTCAGATTTGCATGCTCAGTTCTGGGATAAGCCCACGAGGCACAGCCTACTCTGGGGCACCGTCCCTGTGCAGAACCAAATTTTCCCAATTCTCTTATCATCTGTATCATGGGTTAAAAATCCCAGCCTGGGGCCAGCAGGTATGCATAGTAATTAAGGTGCTGGACTCCTATGTGGTTAATCGCAGTTTGAGTCCTGGACCCTGTGGCCTGAAACTCATGCCAAGTGCATGTGTGTACGTGCCCAAAATCTCCAGAGGAGAACGGAGGAGAAGGTATTGTGGTGTGGACATCACCCCTGGAGGTTGATTTCTCGCTTTCTGTCTCTTTTTGTCTTTCTGGCAAGCACACTGAGCTCTATAGTAAAAATCAATAACAAAAAGAAAAATCCTAGCCTAGGTGGGTGGGTAAGGGAGCCAAGACCAGAAACAAGTATCCTGTTGTTTCCAGGGAGGTAGGGTCTGGGGGTCACCCTAGGTTTGAACTTTGCTTCACCTCTTAAACAGCCTCTGATAGTCTCTTTCCTCATTTGTTCAGGGCTGTGATCGTAAGGATGACTTGAATTGCGGAGTCAGATTCCAGAATTCCCAGCAGGTGGTGCTATTAGCCCATCTGCTCTGTACCAGGGCTTAGGACGTGTGTTTCACCCCACGAGAGTGAACCTGGATCAGAACTAAAGATAGCATATAGTCTCAGTGCAGATGGAGCAATGGGCAGATCGTTTCTGGGCTGGCCTCTGACCCAACCCACTATGCCTCCACTGGCCTCTGTCATGCACAGAGAGCTGTCACACGGACTCCACTGGAACTTCCCTGGGCCTCTGACTTCTGGTCTTCATCATGGGAACACTGATGCTGACTCTACTGTGCTTGCACTAAGTGCCCAAATCACCTGGGTCTTCTCAAAGTGGGTTTGGGCTAATGGTTCTGAGCAGTGTTGAATTCTGCATTTCTTCTCTTCTCTCTCTCTTAATTGGCCAGAGTGAGACAGAGGGAGGGAGAGAGAAAGCACCCTTAATAGGGTGTGGTCGCTCCACAATCCCTTCTCCTCCATCTCCCCATCCTGTCGGGGTTCTGGGCACTTGCGCACATGCACCTCATGTGTTTCTCGAACCTTTGGGGCTGGGATTGGAACTATACCATTGACTGTGTGGAACTTGGCTCTCTTAACCAGTAGGCCATGGAGCTGGCCCTTGCATTCTGCATTTCTTTCTTCCTTTTTTTCTTTGGAGAGGTTTTTGCTATAGGGCGTGTGCACTCACCAGAAAGACAGAGAGAGACAGAGAGATAGAAAGTGAGAAATTGTGGAGAGCCTCATGCGCCAAAATGGCTGAAATGAATTCACATGTTGACCTCCGGACTTCCCTGTTCTGGGAGTAAACAATCCGCCCCTAGGCTCCCCAACCTAGCTAACATCTGCAAGCAGCTTCTCAATCAGGTCCGCAATAGCAATTGGCCCCTAAGCTCCGCCTCCTGGTTAACACCCCGACAAAACAATCAATTACTGGTCCAAAATATATCCTTCATTTACATATTGGGCAACCAATTACCACCCTGCTGTGTATATAAGAATGTTCTCTGGCCCTCAATAAACCAGCAGCTGTATACCATTCAGAGCTGTGACACTGTCGCTCCCGTGTTGTGACACTGCGCCAGTTCCAGACCTCTGCTCTCTCACTCAGGTAGCCTGTTCGATTTTCCCGAGGGCCGGAACAAGAAATCACCCCCCCAGGGAAGATAGCCACACTGTAATCCCTTCTCCTCCATTTTCCTCTTGGGATCTTGGGCACGCACCCCCACGGGCCTGGCATGAGTTTAAGCCACCGGGTCCAGGACTTGAACCACGGTTGACTACATAGGAGTCCAGCGACATAGCCATTATGCCAACTGCTGGTCCCACATTCTGCATTTCGAACCAGCTCCTTGGCGATGCTGATACTGCTGGTGCACAGACCACCCTGTGCAGGAGCAAGGTTCTGCTGTCCCATTGGATTTATTCACTTTCTCGCAGCGCTGTCCCACCCCATGTCCTTTCTAGGATGTTTGCTCTGGCCACTCACTGGAACCCAGTTCCGTCTGGGTTGAGGCCATGGAGGGGGGAGGCCAGGGAGTGGTGGGTAGCCTGCTGTGTATGCTCTGTACCCCAGTTCCCCACTTTGATTCCCCATGACCCAGCACCCTCTAGAACAGTAGTGGGGTGGACTAGTTAGTCGGCTAGTTCCCTTTCATCTGTGTTCCCTCTGCTAGGGTGTAGGTTTCACTAGAGCAGGGGTTTCCTGCTTCAGGGACTGCTGTGTGCATTTACTCGGGAAAACAGGAGGAAAGAAGGAGGAGGAGTCCGTTTTCCTACTCTTACCTAACTGAGGTAGTGCATTGTGGGATCCCCCACCTCCTTAGCTTGGTAGTCCAGGGTGCTAAGTGTGCTCCTGGGCTAGGTGCTGGGTGGGGTCCACCCCGCCCTGCCTTGTTCCTGGGACCAGGGTGCCGGCCCCCAGAGTCCCTCTGTTGCTGGCTGTCCTTGAAGGAGGGACAGAAACACCTCTTGTTGTCTCAGGAATGGCTGGAGGCCAGTCCAGGCTGGGTGATGGGTTGCCTCAGGAGACATGAGTGCAGGACTTGCCCCGGGAGTCCTGCCCCACAGCCCCAGCATAGGCAAGATGGTGCGCTGGGGGCTGGAGGGCGGCAGGTTCAGGTCTCTGACGAAGCAGTGCACCAGGGCACAGAGCAGGGGAGGGTGCTCCTTTTGCAGGGAGCTCCGCCCAGGGGTGTCAGCTTTGGATCCCATTCCTTCCCTCGCCAGCCGTCAGTGGGTAGAGGGTCTGAGCAAGAGCCCTTGCTTTAGCCTCCAGCTGGTGGCCCAAGCACAGGGACCATCCGTTAGGGTGTGGCCCAGGGAAGCCCCTCTGTGGCACCAGCCACAAACCTGGAGAACAGGTTCTGCTGCCCCAGCGGCTACAGGGCTGCAGTGCTAAGGCAGGAGGCCCTGGGAGCACCTCTGCCCTGACCACGGAAGACCTGCACCTGGAGGTACTCGAGGGGGGAACGTGGCACAGGGTGAGGGCGGCAATGCTGCTCCCAGGAAGGAGAAGTGAGCTTGCGGTGTGGACGGGCAGAGACTCCCTGAACATGGGCTGGTAGATGTGGGAAGGGGGACCAGGCTGGCAGAAGGCCCTGGCAGGCCCCAGTGGTGCCCAAGTCAGGGGGCTTGCTAAGTGAGGCCAAGAGCAGAACCTTGGCCTGCGGCATGAGCTAGTCTGGGACGCAGTGTTGGGCACTTCTGAGAGCACAGGCGGTGGGCCGGGGGCTCTGCCCTGGCCAGGGCCCCTGTCCCTGTGCTGGCCCAGGACCAGAAGGCAGGGATTCTTGGCAGAACTGTCCATCTGAGAGAGCAGAGCCAGCCTGGGGCTCTGGGAGCTGGGTTGCTGTCAGGACTACTTGGGAGCTAAGCCGGGGAAAGAGGAGCCTTGGGAAGGGCAGGGGGCATGGTTCTCACAGCAGAGCTAAGAAACCAGAGCTCCAGCCAGGGCGGGGCATGGTGGAGGGTGTGGTCCCACACCTGTGCTCTAGTTTCTTTACCTCCTGCTTGGAGTTGGGGGAAGGGGTGCTTTTTGAGGGAAAACAAGGGGTCCCCACATGTATGCTGCCATCATTCTAGGCTGAACTAGTTGATAACTAAGGATTAGACACAGAGGGCCCAAGAAAGAGGAGATCTAGGAGGACTTCCTGTAGGAGGAAACTTTGTAATGGTAGGAGAGGGAGAGAGGAGGGCTCCATTCATGAGAGAAGGCCATACAGACATGGAGGCTAGGACTGATGGGGTGGGATATGGCTGAGGACGGATTCCAGGCTAGCCTCCCAGCCACCCATGAGGTGGGAGGAAGGGCTAGTCAAGGAGCCTGGACCCCACAGGGTGGGATACCCAGAAGAGAGGACCCAGGACGCATGACACTAGGCAAGGCCAGAGAGGGCCAGGAAGGAGGTCTGGGCTGGGACAGGCACCAAGAGGTTGTACCCTGTCCTGGGAGCTCTTCATGGTGGAGTTGGGGAGCAGGTCCAGCTTCAGGGGGGTAATGTGCTGGAGGTTCCTCTATACCGTCACCAAACAGCATCCTCCTAATTTGGGGGTGGGGGTGGGGGTGGGGTCTGGCAGCCTTCAGGGAGAGAAGGAGCGTGACCTTGGGCAGGTCCTGACTGAAGAAAGCGTGACCTTACCTTCCTCATCTGCCACTGAGAGCATAGAAGGGTTATGAGAGAACCCAGGCCACATGTATGGAGTACCCCCTGGGTGAGCCCATGGCTCAGGGTTTGCTAGGAGCTGGGGGGCAGAGGCTGCAGAGTCCTCAGCTGAGCAGGGGCTTGCAAGCTTTTAGCAGCAGAAGTCACGTATCTGGGGACTGGTGAGGAGCGGGTGAGTCCCGGGGGTGTCTGTGTGTGCTGCCCACTGTGCATGCTGCGTTCAGAGCCGGGTACCCGCTGGTGTGCAGGGACGAGGGAGGGGCTGCCCTGTCACAGACCGGAAGGCACATGGAGGGTGTGAGGCCACTAGAGTTCACAGTGTCTGCCGGACCACGCCCATCCCAACCGGCCCTGGCCAAGGACCTGTCAGGGGTCATATCTCTCCAAGAAAAGCTCTGACTGCTTCTCACAAGACCTCTTGATTCCTCCAGTTAAACTGAAAGAAGAGTATGGGATATTTTGGCTTCAAAGTTGGGGCACACCGTCAAAGCCCCTGTATCTGTGTTCATCTTAGAGTCGAGCAGTGAGTGAAGTTTGCTATGCTGCGTGCAGGCCATCTGGGAGGCCTTGATGAAAACTCTGCTAGGCAGAAATGCCACCTCGAGGCCTGGTCACCGGGAGTGCGGCCCCAGTGGACAAGAAGCTGCCTTGGCTGTTCTGACGGGCGGCAGGCTCCCGGGTCTCCTGCGGTGAGTTCTGGGCACCTCAGAGGATGGGTGCAGGGGCTCTGGATCCTTCTGCCCCACCCATCACAGATTGGAACGACTCATGGGTCAGAAGATCGGCACCAGGTCCCTGCTCATTGCCTTCTGTCACCTAGAAAGTGCCAAGACAGTCACTCCTGGACCTCGCTCTTCTGTTCTGCAGCCTTCAGGCTCTCCTGGGACTTGGAGCCTTCTCTAAGTCGAAGCCTGGCATCTATCGCCCGCATGGATAAGAGCACCTCAGGAAGCAGTTCCTCGGGACACTGCCCCCTCAGGTACACCGTTCCCAGGTCTCAGGAGGCACTCCCTGGGGTTTTCCTGCCGCAGGGCTGTCGGTGGGGCTGCCTCACAGACACCACGTTGTCCCAGGACTGTCCTGTTGACTGATAAAATATCACCCGGGCCTTCTGCCCTGCTTGATAAGTCTTCACGGCCATGACTCCTCATTATAGTGTAATTGTTACCTGTCTGCCTCCTTGAGTTTTTTGTTTTCTGTTTTAATTTGCTATAGGGCACATGTGTTCACTGGAGAGGCAGAGGGAGAGACAGACAGGGGAAGTGAGAACACCCCCACAATTCCTCCTCCTCCATTCTCCTCTCAGGATTTTGGGCACGGATGCGTACATGCCTGGTGTGTTTTTTCAAGCCTCTGGGTACAGGACTTGAACTGTGCAGTTGGCCATGTGGAATGATGCCGAGTTAACCACCATGTCGCCAGCTGGCCCCTCCTTGAGAATTTTTGATGGGTCCTCTGCTGTGTTCCTAGTGCCAGCAGGGGTCCTGAAGTTTTCTTGAACAAACAATGAAGGAATGAAGGACTCTTGATGCCGAGGGCAGACAGGGTTGCCCTTCCTCTGAAACTGCTGCAAACTCTTCTCCCGGCCCCCCCGAGCTGGACAGAGGATGCACTGTCCTGCGCCCCTCCTGGACCTGAGTGTCTAGCAGTTTGAGAGTGGAAGCCCTGGCCTACGGGAGTGGTCCGCAGGTCTGAGGGAGGGGGGCGCAGGACAATGACTGGCCTTGCACTCTAAGGCTGGCTCCCTGGAATCCAGGCGGAAGTGCCAGCATTCAGCTCCCTGGCATGTGGTGAGGACAGACAGTTGCCTGGCCCTTCCAGGAGGCCTGGGAGGCACCTCAGGTGAAGGAGGAGCTAGGAGGCGGGGAAGAACTTTAGAAGTCATCTCCTCTTACAGTCCCTGCTGAAGATGACGCCTCATGGCGCCCTCCTGTCCGCGGCCCTGGCCATGGGATAAAGGCCGGGGAGATGCTGCATTTCCTGGCAAGGGCAGCCTTGTCCCTGAGCTGAATTCTTGAGAGTGGGCGGCAGTGGACAGGAGCGTGCAGATTTCCTCAGGAGCCTTGCTGGATTCCCTGCCCCAGACTTCCAGGGGCCCCTGGCCAAGGGTGGTTGGAGGAGGCATGTGGGTGATGTGAGGCCATGGCGTTCCCAGTACTGTTGTGCCGCCTTCTTGACGCAGGTGGCAGCGTTTTGTCATTATTCTTTGGGGCCTGTGGTTCTGGGAGGCCCTAGTGGACTGGAGGATAGACATTGGAAGCCCCGGGTCTGAGACTGTGGACAGGAGTGGGCCGGGTCTGAGCCTCTGACCCTGCCCCCTGGGTTGGAGTGGAAGCTGGTGGACCATGCAAGAAGCCAGAACTCTGCTCTGCTCCTGGGGTGGGGCAGTCAAGGCCTGCTCCCGGTGTTAAGGCTGAGACGGGCTGTGGGCAGAGCCCAGGGCAGCCACGTGGAAAGTCAAGGCTGCCGTGTGGCCTGGGCGGGCGTTTCTCCCCCGGAGCAGGCTCTTTGGGCGGTGTCCTGCCATAGACGCCTGTCCTGTCCAGTTTTCACAGACACTCCTTGTACTTGGCTCAGCTCGGCTCCCCTGCCTCCCTGCCGGGCAATCCCCACATTCCCGTTATGCCCACCTCACTGCCCATCTGGGCCAGCCCTGGGAGGGGGAAACACTAGTGCTGCACCTTGTCTCCTCGATGTTGCAGCCAAATAGCCCCTCCACTCTTCCCATGGCCTCTCCCTACCCTCTCCCCACAGGAGAACCTGCCCCCTGCCTCCTACCTGCCCACACTGGACGCCCCTGCACTGTGGCTGGTATAGCTTGCTGTCCAAGGCCACCGGCATGTGTGCCCGGGTCCCCTGCCTGCTCACAGACACATGGCCTCCTGCCCTTCCCCTACTGTGGACCCCTCCTGGGAGAGCCTCCCTGACCCACCCCCTGCCTGGCACACCTCACCAAGGACAGCTGCTGGCTGCCAAGTGCAGACCGGACGCCTGGTGCACAGGACAGCTTCACTCCCCAGAGGAGTCTCGGGGTGTGTTTCCCACTGTCGCCCGTGGCCTCCCTACCCAGCCCCCCAGCCCTGGCTGCTCCTGGTGTCCAGTTTGCTTGTCCCTGGGCTTCACACTGACTAAAGGGACAGTACGTGTCAAGGAGGGAGCAGCAGGGCCGCATAAATCTGAGTAGCAGACACAGCTTGCCTCCCCACACCGTCAGTGGCCACATGTGCAGCCTGAGCTGCCCTCAGGGGATGGCACTTTCTTGTTGACTGAGGAGCCCACCCAGCAGTAGGGTGCGAGGTGTCCCCAGTCTCCTCCAGGGACTTAAGGACTGTGAGAGAGGAAGGGGGAGTAGTAGGTCCCCACAGCACTCCAGCCCCTCCAGTTGTCTTGGGCAGGGGAGGTCAAGGCTGGCCCCAGTGGAGGTGACAGGCCAGTTGTCCTGCTTTGTCTCAACCCTGACTGTTTTGTTCCTTCAACGAGGGCGAAGTGCCTCTGTCTGTAGAACCTGGACTCTGCCGCTCCCACCCCAGGACTATTTTATATTTTTTATTAACAATAGAACAGGGGAGAGAGTAAGCCCATACCCTCCACAGGGTCTGACCATGCTATAGTTTCTTGCCTCCATGCCTCCATGCCTCCAGCCTGTGGGATGCTGGGCACTTGTGCATGTGCCCAGCTTATTTCAGGCTGACTGGATAGGGGATTCGAACCTTGGTTGCCATGGGATCCAGGTTTTCTCTGTCTAACACATTACTGCTACTCCCCACCCTCAGGGCCTTTGCACATACTGCCCATGCCTAAAGTGCTTGCTTCCCCAGAGGGTTTCTGTTCACTGCAAGGCCTAAGCACAGCCCTCTCCACCCCAGTCCCCTGCCCCAAGCCCCTTTGGAGCCTCCTCGCAAACTGGCGCTGCCTCCTCACTAGCCTGATGCTGCTGTAAGGATGAGAGTGGGTGCAGGGACTCAACCCAACAACCTCCGGGACTCTGGCCATTGGTCAGGGGCTTGGCAAGGGCTAGTTAAGGACCTAGGGACACAGGGACAGGCCTTGTACCTCTCTCAGCTGACCTGCCTCTTCTTCAAGACCTAGTATGCCATTTGGGGCTGCCAGGAGCAGAAGACCAGAATTGCTGTCTAGTGGAGGTGCCAGTGTCTGTCTGTTCGTCCCTCCTCTAGGCTCTTCCTCTGGGCCTCAGGAGGCTGTTTAATTCCATTTCAGTCCCCCTGTGCTGTGACTTAGAGACAGGGCCAACATTTTCAGCCTCAAGTGTCCACCTCGTGTGGGGAGGCAGCGCACAGAGCTGCCTGTTGGGCCTGAGGGAGGCTCCCAGTGGTGGAAGGAAGGGGCTCAGGAAGTGGCAGGAAGGTCGGATCAGCAAGTAGGACGTGGAGGCTTTCAGGGACCCGGTTCTGCTTGTGGGGTTGGGCCCAGTGGTGCCTGTCCCTGGGTC
>NW_006198262.1:138068-140837 GCF_000334495.1 Tupaia belangeri chinensis
AAGAGTCCCAAGGGCAGGAGTCAAGAGCTTAGGCTGGGCGCCCCAGAGCATGAAGGCTCAGAAGGGCTGTGTCTGCCTGCCAGGCCCGGCTCCTCCAGATCCCAGGGCTGGGTAGACACTGTGTGACCTCCTCAGGGACAGGAGTACTTTGCACCCCACATTACAATGAGGAAACTAAGGCTCAGAGAATGAGAGTTTCTCAGTGATTTCTAACTGAACTCTGACCCCCTCCTATTCTAAGAGTCTTTTCTTCAGGCCTCCCCGTGGAATGTTGTGGGATCCACCCCTCATCACGTGGCCCATCTCTCCGTGGATTAGCGATTGTCCTTTCCCCTCAACAGCACTTCCCTCTTTTCACCTTGGGGCCCCTGCTCTGATGAGTGTTTAGTGTGTATCTTGGTGGTTTTTTTTTTCAGAATGCATAGTGTTCTAAAAAATGCAAAGTGTCTTTAGTCGCTATGTAGTGGTGTGCAAAATTTGGGGCTTGGAATCCCTGAATAATTGTGGAGGACCCCGAAGAGAAATGATTTAGGAGGGTTATGTCCAGAGAGGTTCTGGAGCCAGCTTGTACCAGCATGAGAGCCTGCCGCCAGGTCTCCAGCAATTTTGTGAGCTGGTTGTTGAACACAGCCATTATTAAAATCAAATTAAACTAATTAAATGATGTAAAACATAAGTTACATAAAAAACAAAGGTGATGAACATGCGAAGCTTATCACGTCCTAATTATTTCCTCTTATTGTTATCTGTGCTCTTACGCAGATACAATTTGTGTCTATTATATGTGCTCGTACAGTGAAAATACGACATGCCACTGTCCTTTTCATCCCAGCTCCAGGATCAGTGACCTCATGTGGATAGCTTGAAATTGCTCTGATGGGAGTATTTATGCCACAGAAACCGGCAACACCACCCCTCAGGGGTTTTTCCCACAGAGAGTGGGTGGTTACATCTTGACCAACCCACCACTAGTTATATCATTTGATATTGATCAGCTTAAAAATGTAAGTGGATAATTTCAAAACGTACACTTAGAAAGTCTTGTTAAAAATAACAATAAACTAATTGTGTTTCATAACATGCTATGGAAAATGACTGTTTTTTTTAAAAAAGCAAAATTTCAGTGAGAAGAGTGACGTTCTATATTTTTGCAAATCTCTTTAATGTTGGCTTATGGAAGACAGCTGGATTCTCCTATCTGCGTCTGCATTCCATCTGTCACAATGTGTTGTTTTGGGTGAATATATGTAGAAATCTGGCCTCACACAGATAGGCTGCCTTTTCAGATAATTACGGATTTTCTTCTTTGATGCTTTACCCAAAATGGGCAAATGGTACTTTCTTAAAGGTAGTTGCAATGTGCGATCTGAAACCATATCGGTACAATTTTTGTATTTTGTTACATTAACATCCATTGGTCTGCTTTTCCCTTTGAATGGATTGTTACCTGTGTATGATTTTGGAATGTTACGTTTTTTTTTTTTTTTTTTTTTTTTGAGAGGTTTTTGCTATAGGGCGCGTGCACTCGCCAGAAAGACAGAGAGAGACAGAGAGATAGAAAGTGAGAGATCACCCCCCAGGGGAGATGGCCATGCTGCAATCCCTTCTCCATTCTCCTCTCAGGACCCGGGGCACGCACGCACACGCGCCTGGTGTAAATTTAAGCCACTGGATCCGGGACTCGAACCGCGGTCGACTACATGGGAGTTCAGCGACATAGCCATTATGCTAACCTCTGATCCTGGAATATTGTTTTTGGCCATCTGGAAAACATTGGTTCACTGAGTTATGCAGCTCTTCCAAATATTGGCATGTTTCATTATGTATTATCCCAAATCACCACTGGTTGCATGAGAAAAGTTTTTTAAAAATTTGAGAGCTGGGCCAGCCCATGGTCTGGTGGTTAAGGCAGTGGATCCCACATGGCCAGCTATGCATGTGGAGTCCTGGACCCAGTGCCTTGAGAAGCATGCCAGGACATTTGTGTG
Source organism: Tupaia belangeri chinensis (assembly GCF_000334495.1). Lineage (NCBI taxonomy): Eukaryota > Metazoa > Chordata > Mammalia > Scandentia > Tupaiidae > Tupaia > Tupaia belangeri. The sequence continues at coordinate 140,057 of NW_006198262.1, forward strand.
TGCCCCAGATCCCAAAAGGAGGGAGACATGGGGAAGAAGGGATTGTGACATGATGATTCCCTTCGGGGATGCTTTCTTACTCCCCTCCCCTCACCCACCCCCCCGTCTCTCTCTGGCAAACACGCACACTGGAGCTGACAGATTCACAAGGGTGGCACGAGTTTTCCAAAATGCTAATATCCCCTTAAACTTAAATTTTATCATTGGCAACAGATCCCGTTGCTTCATCATTATATTTCAAGTGGAAGGCTTACTTCACTCATTTTTGAGAAAACATCTACCAAACACCCAAGCTGGTACAACATGGATTGTCCATCACTGTCTTCCAAGTAAAAGTAGGGTTCCACGTGCTCATGGCTAGTTCAACTGGCAACTCCATGGCTTAAGCTTCTCCTCTTGGCAAACGTCTTGTGCCATGTTCTCGCACAGAATGTTAAGAAGATGTGAACCAGGGCCAGTAGGTGGTGTGGTGGTTAAGGTGATGGAGTCCCACGTGGCTGACCAGAGTCTGAATCCCAGACCCAGTGGCTTGAGAATCAGGCCGGGCGTGTGTGTGCTCATGCCCAAAATCCCAAGAGGAGAATGGATTTCAGTGCGGCCATATCCCCTGGGGGGTGATTTCTTACTTTCCCTCTCTCTGACTCTCTCTGTCTCTCTCCAGTGAGTGCACACACCCTATGGCAAAAACCTTAAAAAGGAAGAAAAGAAAAGAAAGATGTGAAGCAAGAGTTGAAGTCTGATACAATCCATCATTTATTTTTGCTGCTTCATGAAACACCAT
>NW_006198262.1:140855-143225 GCF_000334495.1 Tupaia belangeri chinensis
GCTTTTTCTTTATTTTCATTTCAAGTGCATGGAGGTGAAGACCACCAGATCTGAGCGAAGGCCCTGTGGGATCACCCACTATAGCATCCATGTTTACCATCCATGTCAACATGGGGGGAAAGATAGCTCTTTTATATAAAAATAGTTTAGACCTTGCCAACCCCTGAAAGTTTCTGGGGACCCCACGGTTCCATGGACAACTCTGTGGGAAGCAGTATTCCTTGGCCTGGTCTTGGGCCATGTATCTCTTCCTGATCTTTGCTTTCTTTGCTCAGTGCTGAGAACACACTAGTTTCATGCCAGCCTCTCTCCAACACTGGGTGGTGTTCCATATGTGTCCCCCCACCCCCCTTGCTCGTCTTAGTAGCAGCTCCCTCCCACACCAGCGATACTGGACATCTTTCCCAGAGTCCTCTCAGGTGCCCAGTGGGGCTCTATCTGTGGAGCAGAGCAGTTGGGTGCTTGGCTGAAGGACCCCACTCTCATTTAGGACTTGCCTCTCCTGGGGCCCAGGCTCTGCTGGCCCTGCATCTTGCCCCCCCAGGGTCTACATCTGGCCCTATTCTTGCCACGGTCTTGGGGTCAGGGTGCTGAGTCTTTGCTGCACATGCAGCCAGACAAGCCTGGCAGTCAGCTTCACAACTGGGCTCTACTGGCTCGACCAGCTCAGTGGTGGCAGCTGAGCTTGCCTGGGCCTGCGGCTCCTCTGGGGCCAGCTCTAGTTCTGTGTTCTCTGCATCCGCTAAATCCAGGGGTGAGGAGCCGAGCCTCACAGACAGGCATTGGTGGCTCCTGGGAGAGGGGCCAGCTCCAGGTTCACCCTTGCCCTGCTTTTCCATCATTTCTCAGCCCTGGGTCTCCACACCTTGGGACCAGCCGGGGCTGGCAGGTGTGCTGGTGTAAGTGGTCTCTGCACGGATTTGGGTGCTGGGCAGTGAAGAGCTCGCCTGGGCCAGAGACTGGGTGAGTCTGGAGTGGGGACAGGGGCAAGCACATGATTCTCTCACTTTCTGGGTACCATATAGGATTAGCCCTTGTGGGTCCTAGGCAGTGGGTCAAGAGGAATCAGGTATTGAAGGAGTGTGGGGAGAGCAGATTGTGTCCCAGCTCAGCCATATCAGGCAGCTGGTTGTTGGTGGTGGTTAGGGGTGGGTCTTGCCCTTTATGTGGGCCTCAGTTTCTCCCTTCAGAAAATATGATTTATGATGTGGGTAGCTGGTGGGTCTAGAGCTGGGAGGGAGAGGTCTCCCCCACCTTAGCATCCTCCCTCCAAAGGCTGGGGCTTTCACCTCCGTCTGCCCCCCAGGGGGCTTCCTGAGCCAGGAGATGCCAGCTGAGGGTGTGGCGGCTCTGCTTCCTGGGCACTGACGCAGGAGGTGGGAGGCGGAGGGAGGATGTCGGAGAACAGGCCAGGGCTTGTGGTGGGCCCTCGGCACCCCCTGTAGCCAGCAGCTCAATGAGATGGGGCAGGCAGACTTTGGAGACTGATGCAGCCTTCCAGAGGGAGAAAGCTGGCCCTGGACAGGTACACTGGGCCTTCCTTGAGGGTGAGAGAGGGGGCGGGCTGGAAGGGAGTGTGGCACCGACGAGGCTGCCAAATGGGAGCCACGTCATCCGGGGATGGTCACTCCATGGAGGAAGAGCTGCCGATCTGGGTGTGGTCTTCTCACCCTGGGCACTCAGGCTCGGGGCTTCCTTAGTCCAGGTGCTCAGGGTCTGGCCGTACCTCCTGGTTAAGCAAAGGCAAGGTTCAAGTAGACCCTCCACTCTGTCCTCATAGCTTTCTGACCCTGAGTGAGGCCATCAGTGAGTGGTCCTTGTCCGGGAGCCCGTTCCCAGGGGTTTGACATTGGCGTTGGACCAGGATCTGAGCATAGGCTAAAAGTCTGAGGTAGGAGATGTCTCCTTCATAGACTGAGGATTGGCCTGAGGTCTGTGGCTAGTGTGGGGAGGTGTAGACCTTGCTTGCTTCACAGCAAGATCAGCCAGAGCCCCTCTGACCTGCGGCCCCTCCCCACAAGGCTGCTGACCTGTCGCAGCCCTCACCTGCTCCTGCTGGTCCTAGGAACTAGAGAGCCAGCATGGCCAGAGTGAGGGCACTGCTGGGGGCTAGCAGGAGTTCGGGGCCAGGAAAAGTGGGCACCCATACTGGAAGTGGACTCCAACACCCATGCCAGTGGCTGACCTCATGATCCTCAGCAGCCTCGCCTTGGCTTGTGGCGGCCGGTGTGGCGCTGTTGCCTAATTAGGTTCGACTGTGCCAGCCCAGCCGCAGCCCCACGCCCGGCCTGAGCTCCGGCAGGCGTGTCAGGGCACGGCTCCTGGTCTCCCACTGCAGCAGGAAGCTGCAGGGACTGCCTGGGGAACCGG
>NW_006198262.1:143351-147239 GCF_000334495.1 Tupaia belangeri chinensis
CCTGAGCTCCGGCAGGCGTGTCAGGGCATGGGTCCTGGTCTCCCACTGCAGCAGGAAGCTGCAGTGACTGCTTGGGAACCCGGCAGTAGCCAGCTGGGACGGGGCTGGAGCCCGCAGTGGCCTTGTGGGCTGTGTGGCTAAGGGGCTGCAGCGGTTTGCTGTCTCAGGAGATCCTGGATTGGGAGACCCCGTACCTGTGGGTGAGTTGGAGTTGGGCAGTGTGGTGAGGGGTGTCAGGAAGAAGAGGGAGGGCACTGCCAGGTCCATGTTGGGGAGGCCTCTGTGTGGAGGGTAAGCCACAAGTCCTGGGTACCCTGGGGCCCATAGGCTCCCTGATGTCCACTTCCTTCGGTCTTTTGAGGTCCAGGGTCCCAAAGAACACCTGGCAGCCAGTTCTAAGCCTGCTGCTGATCTTGGAGTGGGAAGGCCAGGCTGAAGGGCCTGGGGCCTGAAGCATGCCAGGATGTATGAAGGACAGATGGCTGAGGGGCCCTCCTTCCTGGGGGATCGGAGGAAACTTCAGAGCCCTGGCTCGAGGAGGAATGTAAGATGCCAGGCCGCTCTGAGGGGCCCCTGGGATGGGGCATGCTGCCAGGAGCTTGGCCCTTTCTATCCCCGGCCATCCTTCCCACTCAGACTGAGCGTGGCCCTGGGTGCCTATGCAGCCCAGGCATCCCAGTGCCAAGCTGAGGCCCAGGCCCAGGAGCTCTGTCCTGGGCCAATCAGAAGGGCTCCAGGGCTCAGTGGTTAGGTCCTCTCACCCCAGCCCCTGCCAGTCTCTCCGTAGCCCCCAGGGAAGGGGTTTCTAGGGAGGCGCTGGCACTAAAGCAGAGGTGGCCAGGCAGGCTCTGGGAGGAACTGGCCTGGGAGAGTGAGGAGTGGCCGGATGGTGAGGAGGTGAGAAGGCAGGTTCCAAGCAGAGCGGCTGAGCAGAAGCTGGGTGGATTGGAGCCTGGGGCCCCCTTGAGGGGAGCAGTGAGAGTCAGGGTTTGGAGCTCAGCCAAGAAGGCCTGTTCTTGTCAGATGGTTGCCCGGGAGACCAAAAGAGCCTAATTCACTGCATGGGCCAAGTGGTGGCTGAAAGGGACTGAGACCCCAGACTCAGAAGTGACATTGCAGAGGGGCCACAGTGTTGAGGAACGGGAAGGAGCACTTCTGTGCCTCAGGTTCCTCCTGTGGTTCGTGAGCCCCAGCATGACCTGAAGGCAGGCAGGTGCCTCAAGCACCTGGCACACCGAAAGGGGATGGCCAGGTTTTGAGGCATCATAAGTACCCCTTGCTTTGCAAAATTGCTCCTATAAAGGCCAGCAGGTGGCATGGGGTTAAGATTTGAGTCCCAGATCTAGTGGTTTGAAATACAAGCTAGGTGCGTGTGTGTATGTGGACACAATCCTGAAAGGAGGAAATAAAAAAGAGAAAGGGATTTTGACAGGACCATAGGTGTGTGTGTGTGTGTGTGTGTGTGTTTTATCTCCTGCCACCTCCTCATGTCTCTCTGGCAAGTGCAAATGCCCTGAAGCAAATTTTAAAAATTGCTCTTATGAGACTGGCTGGTTTCTGCAGAGAGACAACTTGAACACTTTGGTGAAGAAGTTACTGATATGGTCACCAGCCTTTCAGTTCCATCCATTATTCACCAAAGACTTGAGGGTTAGTAATAAGATGTTTTGGATTGCCCTTTTGCCACCTTTGGTACCTCTCATCTGACTCCCAGGGCCTGGCTGCCCTGGCCCTGCAACCTCACCTTGGTCTGTTTATTGATCAGGCGTAGTGGAGCTGGGCTGCAAGACAGCACCCTCCTGGAGAGGCAGCCGCTCCTGTCCGGTTGTTCACTTGAATGGCAGGACAGAACTCACCCACCAACTCGTGTCACTTCTTGCTTTCTCTAGGTGTGTAATGAGTGGCAAGCCCAGGCTCCATCCCACCAAGGGTCACGGGGGACCCTGGGAGTAGAGATCTCAGAGCAGCCTCCTTCTCCACCTTGCAGATGGCCAGCCCTAGCTGGTAACCCAGGTCGGTCCCACCTTCACCTGCCATTCCTGTGAGAGCCTTTGATCCCTCTGAGATGGCTCCCCCACCAGCTGGCCCCCTTCCTGGCCCTGCTTCTCTGCTGGAGGACCCAGAACCCGATCTGGAGTGCAGATGGCTCTTCCTGAACACCAACATTCTGCCTGTGGGTGAGTGAAGTCTTGGGGTTTGGCTGCTCCATGCTGAGCCAGAGAGCGTTGTTCTTTTCCTGTGAGAGTCTCTGTCCCCTGGGACCCCAGGATGAGCTCTGGGTTCAGAGAAGTGACTGTGGTGTCCTAAGATGTCACCAGAAAGGTGGGACTGCCATGGGCTGCAGAGCTTTGCATGTAGCGTGAAAGGGGCTGGCGTGCACTGGTCCCTTCATGTGGGTAGATTCTACCTCATTGGTCATGGAGCAAATGACACAGTCCACGTAGGAGAAGGGGACGGTCTCCCCAGGAGCATACCGTGGGGGTCTGAGGGTTGGGCTGGGCAGCTTGGGGTGCTGTCTTCTCAGCTGCGAAGACTGGTGCCCTGGCAGTCAGAAGGGCAAGGGTCTCCTAGAGTGGCTAGGCTTCTGAAGCCTAGTGTAGATGACCCCAGGGAGCTGGGCTGCCCCTTGCACCTCCTGAGTTTCTGGTTTGCTGAGCTGCGCTGGGAGTTGCAGGTCTGCCTCTGGTTGCCAGGTGCGTGTGTGCCCGTGTGTACATGTGTTCACACACTGCAGCCCTGTGCTACGCAGGGCTGGCTCCGGCTTGTTAATCCCATATTCTCCAGATGTGCCTGGACAGGTCTCCTCTGCCTGAGGGTGGAAATGTGTCTGCTCAGCTGCATACCGCCCCCTGCTCGGGCTTGGGGCCCTGGTTTTCAGCTCTGCCTGGCATGGACCCCAGGGAAAGGGAGGCTGGGTGGGGAAGGGAGCAAGCTGCACCCCCTCTCCAATGCCTGGGCCCCAAGAGCCCTTGACCTGGGAGAGGAGGCTCTTACCGGGTTTTCCCTTTTGCTGTTGCTCCTGCACAACATCCCTGTCCCTGTGTTGTCAGCCTCTCATCATGGTCCCTGACCTGTGCCTGGTTTGCTGATGCTGGGACTGAACACGTTTTGTGCTGGGTGCTGGGCTAAGGGTTGGGGTTGGGGTGGGGATTCCTGGTCTGGCCCTGAAGGTCTTTCTGGAATACTCCCTGAGGCAGCACCACTGAACAAGGGGAGGTTTCCCAGCCAAGAGGACAGGAACAGCTCTAGGGCACCGTGTACAGGCCAGGCCCCTCCTAGAGGCTCTCTGAGGCAAGGCGGCGCTTGTAGGCTGTCTCCTGGGCGATGTGAGGCTCGTTCTCGGTCCAGACTGACTTGCGTCCTGTTTCTCTGAGCAGTGCCTGCCCTGATCTGTTACTGGCTCAGTGTCTCCGAGTGGCCGGAAGTGTATGGGGTGTGTGGTCAGCAAAGAGCCCCAGATGGTGTGGGTCTTGGTATGACCCTTGGGTTTACTCTAGGGTGGGCTCAACCCTGACCCATTGTGTTGTAGGGCACTGGGTCAGATGCTGGCTGGGAGCCACCTCCTCTGGCATTTGGCCATAGTGTTCCATAATAGGGCTGGGCCCTGTTCTACAGAAGAGGCAGTGTATGCGGCCCCCATAAGTCTGGGCTGGGGCCTGCTGTGACTCTCATCTTCCTGCCTCCACCCTTAGGTCCCAGAGCAGGGGACACTGATGGGAATGAAGGCTGAGCCACCTCGAGGGGCAGAGCTGAGCACCCATGGTAGAGCAGGTGGTGGAAGGTGTGCCAGGCCCAGCCTGGGGGCAGTGAGACTGTTCTGGGAGCCTCCGTGGCCCTGCTAGGACCTCATGGAGCCTGACAGCCATCCCTTCCCCCCCCCCCCCCCCC
>NW_006198262.1:147412-158649 GCF_000334495.1 Tupaia belangeri chinensis
CCCACCCCCTCCCCCCCCCCCGCCCCGCATTTTGTCTTACCCCAGTTCTCGTGTATCCGTGGTAACAGGACTTCATTTAGAGCAACTCAGTCCAATCCCACAGGCTAAAGGATGAGGGGAGAATGCAAACGAGCTGCCTGGCACATGGGCCGAGCCACTGGGCTCACAGCGCTAGGGCATGGCATCAGGCCCTGGTGCCTAGAGCCTGAGCACTGGGGCCTGTTGGGGATGCTGAGCCTGAGCTCCACAGGCCAGATCCCTCCCTGTCCTAGCTGCATACGTACCACCAGGCTCTGAGCAGTGGACTGCTGGTCCTCGTACCTCTTGGTCAGAGGCAGGGTGTGCAGGCCTAGGCTGGATAGACCTGGGGAGCACTCCCTGCAGGGAGGGAAGATCCCTGGGCTCGTCCATCTTGGAGAGTTATCAAGGGAGCCACCTCTCCGCCCTCGAGAGAGGCAGTTTCTGTAGGTCAGGTGGGGAGAGGTCTACAGCCACTGCTCCCTTCTCTTTTGGGGACTTCAGGCAGCACCTCCTTTCTCCTCCCAGCACACAGATGGGGATGGTAGGGAGAACTTGGGGGAACCTGCCATCAGTGACCCATTGGCGCTGTGGTGGGTGGTGTGTGCCACGCCCACCTTCACCCTCTGGGAGGTGCCAGCAGCTTTGCCCACCTGTGGTGGGGGTGGGGAGGCTGGTCTGGGCTGCCTCCCCAGGACTGAGCCTGCCAAGGGGATCCCTTCCACTGGGCCCCTCAGCCTGGACCCGGAGCCTTGGCCACTTAGGTGCTCAGGTGTCCATGAGGCAGCAGAGCCACACTGACACAGACATGCACAGCTGGGTTTCTGTTCTTTTTTTTTTCTTTGAGACATTTTTGCTATAGGGCACATGCACTCGCCAGAAAGACAGAGAGAGACAGAGAGACAGAAAGCGAGAAATCATCCTCCGGGGGGGATGGCCACGCTGCAATCCCTTCTCCTTTCTCCTCTCATGGTCTTGGGCACGCACACACATGTGCCCGGTGTGAGTTTAAGCCACCGGATCTGGGACTCGAACTGCGGTCAACTATATGGAAGTCCAGCAACGTAGCCATTAGGCTATCTGCTCGTCCCAACAGCTGGGTTTCTGTTTTGGGGTGGTAAGGGGATCCAGCTGATGGGGGCCCAGTAGGGGAGCCAGGATATTGATGAGCACTGGAGCCGATGGTCATGGTGCTGGGCCCAGAGACAGGAAGGCCTCGTGGGACAGCACGTCTACACCTGGAGCTGCTGGTCCTCCCTGGCACCTCCGTGTGGATGGGGCTGGCAGCCTGGACCTGCTTGGCAGGGTCTACCGAGGTACTTCTAGGTTTGGAGCTAAGGTGATGGCTGGCCCTGGACGGGGGGGATGGCCACGCTGCAATCCCTTCTCCTTTCTCCTCTCATGGTCTTGGGCACGCACACACATGTGCCCGGAGTGAGTTTAAGCCACCGGATCTGGGACTCGAACTGCGGTCAACTATATGGAAGTCCAGCAACGTAGCCATTAGGCTATCTGCTCGTCCCAACAGCTGGGTTTCTGTTTTGGGGTGGTAAGGGGATCCAGCTGATGGGGGCCCAGTAGGGGAGCCAGGATATTGATGAGCACTGGAGCCGATGGTCATGGTGCTGGGCCCAGAGACAGGAAGGCCTCGTGGGACAGCACGTCTACACCTGGAGCTGCTGGTCCTCCCTGGCACCTCCGTGTGGATGGGGCTGGCAGCCTGGACCTGCTTGGCAGGGTCTACCGAGGTACTTCTAGGTTTGGAGCTAAGGTGATGGCTGGCCCTGGAGTCCGGGTAGGTGCCTCCTGTCCCCTGGAAGCACCTGGGGGAGCAAGGCTTGCCCTCAGCTCCAGGCCAGCTGGAGTGAGTCCACCTGTTCTTATTGAGCGGGAGCTGGGGCAGCTGTGGCCATGAGGCTTGGGTGGGGAGGAACAAGAGTGTCCTCTAGGCAGAACATGGACCCCAGGGGGCCTTCTGACTTCACAGTGCGCTCAGATCTGCGCCTCCCTGGGGACTTCACACCGGCCTCGCTTGTACATTTTTTTCCCTCCTCACTATCAAAGCAAGACTCACTTAAGAGAAGATGCTTTGGAAAATGCAGAAAAACACAAAGAAGAAAATGTGCTCTGCTGTCACTCCACCCCTCCTTGAACCTTTGTGTGCCTGGTGCTGACTGCTCTGGGTTGAGCTTTGCCCCATGACCCAGTCTCCCACCCCAGTACCGTCTGACTCCCTGCCCACCATCCCTGCCCTGGAGCTCTGGACATGACTGGCTTGGTTCTTTAAACTTCATATCTTCTTCTGGGGCCTGAATCTTCGTAGCTGCCTTATACTCTGATGGCTGCGGCACCGTGGTCACTGTGGAGCACCTAGGAAACCTTGAAGCCCTGCGATTGCAAATAATATAAGGGAGAGTCTTGCACACCCATCTTGCCTCTCGCTTCTCACTCTGTCTCTGTCTGTTTCCTTGGAGGCCACGGTCTCTCTGACAGTGTGCGGCCACATTTGATATGCGCGAGCTCTTTGAAGCTCCTGCCTTCAGCTTCTCACAGAGAAACCAGGGGAGGCATCTGGCTGTGCAGATGGGTGCCCGGTGGGAGCTGGCGGGAGCTCGGTGGGGGCCTGGCTGGGAGCCTATGTGGGGAGCCCCACTGTCTTTTCAGCATCAGCCTTGCCTGGTGCAGGGTTAGAGGCTTTTATAGAAGGCAGGACCCATGGACTCACCTTCAAATGGGGAAAGTGACCTCCGTTCCTCACACAATGGCAGTTTGGGGTCCTTCGTCTTTGGGTATCTGGGGTGGAGACTCTGGGTAAGGGCGTGCTTTTCTCATGCAGAGGCTCCATATCTGTACCCAAATGCAACCTGGTTCTGGAAAGCGAAGTCAAATTTTGCCTTGGAGCAGATGAAAGGTGTTACCAAGTCCAAGTGGTTGTAAGCTTGCTCTCAGCCTTCTGACTCTTGTTTGAGACACAGTTCTAAGAAGCAACCGGAAGTCACCTAGCCACAATTCATGCCAGCCAGAATAACTCTCCAGTCTCACAAAAACCTGGCAAGCATCTTTTTTTCCAGAGCCTCCCCCAACGCCAAGCAAGTAGTGCTGTACCAGGCTGCCTGAGCTTCCACACCAGGGGAGAGATAAGAGCCTCCCTGGTTGTGCCCCAGAATGGGACAAGCAGGTCCCTCTCCCTGGTGCCATGTGCACCAATATGCTTTTACATGGTAAATGAGGCTCTGTGTGGCAGCAAATCCCTGGACAAGTTGGGTAGGATCAGCTGTGAGTTGTTTTTGTCCTTGGGCATCCATGCTGTGTCTGGGGCCACCAGGGACACGTGAGCCTTCACGGGAAGGGAGTCCCTTAGATGCTGTGTTTTCCTCACTGCGCAAGGCTTGCTTCATCGGAGATTTATTCCGAGACGTCCTTGCCCATCAGCCTCAGTAAGCATCAGGGCCTTCCTGAGTACCAGCTAGAAACCTGGCTTTGCTGGTCAGCAGAGCACGGTCAAACTGACCTCCAGACCATCCTGCCTGGTTTGCAGAGATGCTGGCAGCCCAGGGCCGTGGCTGGGAAGTAGGGACAGGCTGCTGGGTACCACCTCAGGACACCAGAGAAACTCAGCAGGGCCTGGAGGAGAGGCTGGCCATGTGGGACGTGGGGGATGGAACTGGGAGGTGGTCATCGGTCATTTGGGGGACAGTGGACAGCTCAGAGGCTGGGCCTGGGGGCAGGGGCTGGTGCCGCTTCCTGTAGGGAAGGAAACCAGGCCTCAGAGCATTGCCTCAGCATGATGCCGGGGTCCTTGGGCTCCTAGGGGTTAACCGATGCTGGGCCGGCTCTCAGACCACCCTGGGAACTGGAGGGAACTGGCTGGACACCGAGCTCCTTGGGAGCTGTGTGACTTTTCTCAAGGCTGGAGGGATGGATGCAAGGTTGGATAGATGTGTCTGTGAGGTGGGCATGGCAGTGGAGTGGGGGGCTCTCTGTAGAGGTTGGGAAGGAGTCCCAGGGTCATGGTGGGGTCACCAGGGGAGAAGGGCCCAGGGGGCAGCCATGGGCCTACAGAGCCTGAGCCCAAGCAGCACTGCTCTCAGATTCCCCAGAACACCTGGCCCCAGCCTGGATTCCGGGGTCGGGGAGACTGAGTTTCCAAGAGTCATCTGTGGCTGACAAATACGGCCAGGACAGGGAGGCGATGAACTGTTAGGGGGCTTCGATCTGGAGCCACTGCTCCAGGAGGCCTGGCTCCATCCTTGGGTGAGCTCAGCGGGTGACACCTGCTCTGTCCAGCATCCTGCTGCCCAGGCCGTGGGTCCTCAGAGCCTCTTTCCTTCCAGCCAGAAAAAGGGTGAGGCCTCTCTTCCATCCCTTCCAGGGCAACACCCTGAGATGAGCCATTGCCTGCGGCCCTGTCGCTTGGGAGGACTACAGAGGCAGCCGATGGTTGTGCAGGCTGTTGGCAGGTATGGCCCAAGGGCAGGGCTATTCCTGTCTCCCTGCTGCTTTGTGCCCTGGAGACTGGGACAAAGGGGCCCATGCAGGCTGCCTCCAGGGCACAGCTTCTCCTGAAGTCTGGTGGAGGGGGTGGGGCTGGCTTTCTTCCTGGGCCAGGGCAGGTGGAAGCCTGCAGAGACGGAAGGGAGTAGGCAGCTGAGAGGGGCTCTCCTGGGTCCCCACCAGAAGACATTGTGGGGATCTGGGAGGAGACAGGCTGCACCTCAGTGAAAAATGAGCAAGGGGGTATGAAGTCCTGCACAGGTCCCTCCCCAAGGCTCTTCTTCCCGGACCCTTCTGGGGTCTAGAGCCCTGAGCACAGACATGGCGGGCGGGGGCCCTTGCCTCTGCTGCTGGATCCCCTTTCCTCCCCTTTGGGCCTCTACCCAGTGGATACTCAGCGCATGCTGGCCCAGGGCTCTTGTGCACAGAGCCCAGCGGGCTGGGTCTATTTCCAGGCCTGGGCCCAGCAGGCAGGGGAGGGAGCAGTGAGCCCAGACCCATCAGTGAGTCAAGGAGTCTTCAGGGTCTGTGCTCTTTCTAGCTGCCTGGACGGGGTGACTCAGGCAGAGGCTGGGTTGGTGGGGGTCCTTCCTTCCACCTTGGGGCCTTTGTGGACTGCAATACCCTCTCTTCTGGGCCCAGAGACCCGTTCTAGAGGTTCAAGGTTCACCCTGCCCCAGGGGTTCCCCCATTTCACAGCCCCCACTCCCAAGGCCACTTGGCCAGTTCTGCCTGAGTCAGTCATCTTCATGGAAAGCACAGCTGTAGACCACTCCCCAGGCCCCTTTGTCAGCATAAAGCTCCTACCCTGCCTGGGTCCTTGAGGCAAAATTCTGGGGACAGCCCTTTACCCCAAATCTGGTCCATCTGGGGGGCTGTTTCTCTATGTCCCACCTGTCCCAACCCAGGTGAACCACCTTTAGTCACATACTCCAGCTGAGGAGGGAGAGTAGTCAGAGAACCTGCTTCCTGCCATCCCCTTCCTCCCTGTACTCCACACATGCACACATGTATATGCATGCACGCTACACACAGATACACACAGGTACATGGACACATGCACCCATACCACGCATCACATAAAGGCTGACAAACACAAGTGCACACCCACCACACCTTGGTACGGCCTTTGCCTGCCTCTCCCACCTGCCCCCCTCCACTCTGCCCCTTCCAAAGGCCCCTCTGTTGTGCCCTCCAACTGTCTGGCATCTGCTACAACAGCCTTTGTAAAGTGCTTGTGTCATGTTGGTCACTGGCTGAGTCCTCCACCAGGGCAGGGTCACAGTGAGCTCCTGGCTACCCAGCCAGAAGCACGGGGGTTGCCCAGAGAACTGTCAGCAGTCGCAGGGATGAATGAATGATGCTAGCAGACGGCACTAGTTGCGTGCAGCGGTAGCTGTGTTATAACGAGGTGCACGTAGCAGGCCTGGGGCTCAGCTGTGGGGTGAGGAGAGGCAGGACCTGGTGTCCCTAGGACCAGGGCAATCTCTGCCCACTGGCGCCCCCTAGGAGTGGCTCTGTGAGGCTAAGGGAACTAGGGTAAGCTGAGGCTTTGACTCACCTTCCTGTGCCCTTATCTCCAATGCCGCTCCCCTTGCTCCAGGTGCCCTCTGCAGGTGAGTGCATGACCCTGAGAAGGCAGCAGTGGGCTGCCTGCAAGGAGGAAGGGGAGGGGGCTTGCCCCCACCAGGACTTGGAGCGTCCTGGCTTCTGTCTCTGCCCACACTCTCTCTGAACTGGAGTGCCCTGGCACCATTCGTGCCTCCTCTCCTGTGACCTGGAGGGGACGTCTTCTTGAGCATTCACAAACTGAGCATCCCAGGCTGTTATTTTCTTCCGGATTGGCCTCAAGTCATTTAGGCTGGGAGTAAGCCCCTGCTTGTTACCTGGCCACAAGCCTACTAGCCTACCTCTGAACCAGAGGGACCTGCAGGCTCTGGTCCCATGGGCAGTCTCCCTGTAGGTCTTGGGGCCTCGAGGGGACCCCAGAGTATCCTGGAGGACAGGGGCAGTTTACATCACAGTTTGGAAACCTCTGCCTCACTAGTCCAGCATGGCTCCCTGCTCAGGGCTAAGTTGCTGCATTTTGGGCAGGAATCCAGGCTGGCCTCGAGGAGCCAGGCTCTGCTACGTGGCCTCACCTGGGCCTTCCAGCTATGACCCAGCTCATAGACTCCTTGCCCTCAGCAGGGAGGAGTGGTTGACCTGGTACCAGCCCAGGGCAGAGCTGACCCTCCTGCAGCAAGACCCCCGGCACTTTGCTGCACCAAGCTGGTGCCCGTGAGAGAGGCAGTTGGGGATAGGATAACAGGTCTCTGGGAACTCTGGACAGGTGCCTTCCTCTCTGTTCCTGTTTTCCGCTCTAAGAATCAGTGATTCCTAAGGGAAGGTGGTGTCTACGAAGACACTGTCAGTCTCTCAGTGCTCCCCACCTCTCACGGGCACCAGCTTGGTGCAGCCAAGTGCCGGGGGTCTTGACGTAGGAGGGTCAGCTCTGCCCTGGGCTGGTACCAGGTCAACCACTCCTCCCTGCTGTGCCCACTGGAGGTGCCTGGGCAACCACCTGCCCCAGCACTGGCTAGACTTGGTCTCCTTCTTCCTGTAGCCAGGCCCCAGGGCTGCATCTGGGCTCCAGGCCCCATGTGTGGGAAGCAGGAGCTGCTGGGGCCCGAGATCTGATCCCGCACGTTGTCTTGCGTTCTGATTGAGAACGGGACATCTTAAGACCAGATGCTGGTGAAAAATGAAACACACACTTTCTAAATTTAGCCAGTTGAGAATTGCACATTTACCCAATTAGACGTATTGATTCAGTGTGTGTGTGCTTGCTCTCCCCGCAGTGCCCGAGCTGTGCCTCTTGCTGCCCCCCTGTGTGTCTCTCCAGGCCTTTCTATCCTCAGGGGTGACCTCGGGCTGCAAAAAGGCCTCTGAGCCTGGCTCTTGCCCTGAACCATCTATTATTCCTGGAGCTGGGCAACGTTGCCAGTGGGGGTCAGTCTCAGGGTACAGAGGGTCAAATCTGGCTGGATTCCTTTCCACCAGGCAGAGTCAATGCCTGAGGGCCACCAGAAGCCAGGCCTGACCGGTGTGTTAGGGAGGGCAGTAGGCACGTGGCTTTCTGCCTGCAGGGATCTCACGACATTTCTGGGAAGGGCATACTCAAAACGAGGGCAAGGTCATATCCTGAGGCATTGCAGGGGACAAGGCAACTAGTGAAGGCTTCCCGAAGGAGGTGCTTTGCTCTAGACATTGGAAACCAGGCAGGAGAGGAGTCAGGTTTGGTGCAGTGTCTATGAGGAAGAGGACAAATAGTGGTAGAGGAAGTAACTGAGACCAGTCTGTGGGGCCCTCTGGGTGCCAAGCCAAGGGGTCTGATGTAGCTTGTGTTTCAGCAGCATGGGCAGGGTGTATTGGAGAGAGGCCTAGAGGCCAGATGAGGGCTGAGGTATGGCTTAGGTGGTGGCATGTCTGCGAGACCTGGTGGAGGAAGACTGGCCAGGACAAGGAGGCTGGAGTGCTCACAGACTGGGGTTACTAGCACACTGGGGGTGAGGCAGGCTGTCTGCCCGGGCTGCTGGAGCTAATCCTAGGAGTACGTGACTATCTCGGTGGGCCACTCACCTTGTCCATCTGCACATCTGGCTTCACCCAGACCTCCGCCTGCCCAGAGCTCCGGAGCCCTCTTGTCTGGGGATTCTTAGAGCCTCGGCTCAGAATGGAGATGTCTTATGTGGTTTCTAATTTGCATTTCAGTTTTGGCTTTGTGGAGGAGGAAGGCCAGGTTTCTCTATCTTGTTGCTCTTGGTTTCAGTCTGTCTCTGTCCCTGGGTCTCCAGTTCTTGGCTGGAGATGGAGGACTTGCAGAACCTTTCTCCTGGAGCTTTATTTGACAACTCTGAGCTCCACAGACTGCTGGAATCTGGCTGTGCCCAGGAGGTTTAGCTCCCAGGACCTGGTGTCTCTATCCCAGTGAGAAGAGACACCCCCACCCCTGCCACCACCCTGGCCCCAGTAAAGCCCCATGCCATCTGGGAAGGATGTGCAAATGGGTGTGAGGTGGAAGGTGTGCCTGAGCTGCGCAGGAAACAGAGGACTAGGCTTCCCCGATCTGTACCCAGACAAGCAGTGATGGGAGGGAGGTACTCAGAGCTGTCACTCAGAGCAAAGCCCTTGGTGGGTCTGGAAATGGGCACAGTGAAGGATGCCCCCAGCCCTACTGCCAGCCCTTGTCTGGCTAGGCCCCTGCTGCGATGTCTCGGAAGCCATGAAGTGTTGGCAGCACAGGTGTGATCACAGACTGTGTCACAGTTTCTGAGCAGGAGCCCCGTTCCGGCCTGTGCTTAGCTTCTGTAAGCTCCTGGGCATGTGCTGGGTGGGGGTGTCTGGGCATGGGGCGCTGAGGATGGGCAGGAGGCTTGGGCTCATCCACTCTTATGGCACACAGATGCTGCAAGGAGCCATCCACTCACTCACACCCCGCTGATTCATCCTGCACATTTCTGAGCACCAGTGGGCTTTGCTGTCCTCCATCCAGCTGACCTGTGTGCACTCACTCACTTTGGGGTCCTGGGCCAACTCGTGCTGTTAGGGATGGAATGGGGGAGGAAAGAGGAGTAGGCTGCTCTGTCCTGGCCTGAGCATTAGATTCCTGGTATGGGGGGGTGGGCAGAGAAGTTGCTAGAGACAACATTCCAGGAGGAGAAGCCTGAGCACAATCTGGGGGTGCCAGGAAACAGCTTTCGTGCACGAGGAAGTGCCAAGTCAGCCCCCCCGGAGCCCCAGAGCTGCCCTCGGTGCTTGTCAGGGGAGGGGATGCGCTAATTGTATTCCACAGCCCCCATTAAGGCAGCTGCAGCTCCTGGCTCATGGTTCTGATAGCTTCGCACAATAATGATGGAATCTTCACTGCGGGCTCGCTGCCGTGGTGGGAATGCCCAATGCCACACTGGGCAGAGGCTGCAGAGCCCACTCGCCTAAGCCAGATGAAGCTTCCTGGGCATGCACACCCAGGCACCGAGCTTCCTGTGGCTCGCAGAGAGGGAGCTGGGAGCTGTCCAGTGCACCTGGAAAGCAGAGCCAGCCCTGAAGCTCAGTCAGCCCCACAGGCTCCAAGATGTAGGCTCTGTGGTTCAGCTTTGGTACTGGGAGCCAACCAGACAACACCTTGGTCTATGGCACAGCCAAGGAATCTGCTGTGCAGTCTGGGAAGGTCAGAAGGTGCAGGCTACAGAGATCTCGAAAGAACCTTAGAAACTAGTCCTGAGAGGGAAGACTGAGGCTTCTAGTGGGTCTATGTCTCTCCCAGACCAGGGCCAGGTAGTGGACGGGGCCTGCCTTAGAGCATGATGTAGGTGTTGGCAGCATTAGTCTTGAACGACACCCTCCCATACAGCCCCTCCCTGATCCCTGACCTCCTCCTGACTCCCAATCTGGTGCCATCTTGGCTTCATCCCAGACTTAGCCCTTCCTTCTCTGCCAAGCAACGCAGCTGAGCCCAGGGGTGCATGCTTCTCAGTGGGGTTTACTTGTTCTCAGGTTGGTGAAGATTTTCCCTCCTGTTGGACTCCCAAAGATTGGAGTCCAAGTGTAGAACAGTGTGCTGGGACTGCCTGGGGTGAATGCGGGGGCTTCTCTAGCAATCTGGGATCTGGGAGTGGCCTGGTGAGGAAACTGGGGGGGGCTTAGCTTTCAGGAGCC
This sequence comes from Tupaia belangeri chinensis, assembly GCF_000334495.1. Taxonomy (NCBI): domain Eukaryota; kingdom Metazoa; phylum Chordata; class Mammalia; order Scandentia; family Tupaiidae; genus Tupaia; species Tupaia belangeri. Next base: position 157,622 of record NW_006198262.1, read on the forward strand.
TTCCCAGTACCAGAGTCAGCAAAGCAGAATTGGCCAAAACAGGCCCAGGGGGCAGTGGAAGCCTCACTTGGCAAGAGTGAAGGTTGGATGCTCCCCTGAACCCCTCTCCTGCTGCAGATGCGGGGAGGGGGACCCAGAGAGAGGAGCTTAGGGAAGGAAAATAGCCAGGGCCTGGGCAGAAGCCTGGTCCTGCAGTTAGGCTCCTAGAGGGTTCCCAGGGTCCAAGTCCTGTCTGTTTCAGGACCTGAAGCAATGGGAAGGGGCTGTGTGTGGGCTAGTGGCTGGCCCAGGGGATAGGCCAGCCCTGGTGTACAGCTCCCATCCTGGTCTTCCCTCCAAGTCTAAGGGGCTGTTTCCAAGACAGCAGTACTAGGCACCCTTCTCAAAGACCAGGAGGGAGGTCTCCCATGGGAACTAAGGAGTTCCTTTTGTCCAGCAGAGGGGTCCCTCGTGGGTTGGGCTGTCGCCCCTCCCCCCACCAAGCCCATGCACTTCTGCAGTCCTCTGCACATTCCCCTGACCTCCTCGTTGGGGGAGGGGTGGCCCAGGCCCCTCTCTTCAAGCACCAAGGTGGCAGGAGTGGTGGTGGCTGGAGAGTAATGCCTGGTCCAGCATCCTGGCTTGGCTGCCCTGGGCCTCCCGCTGCTCAAGCGCTCTGTCCGCAGAAGAGGACGCTGTTCTCGGCCCCGCCCCCTTCCCGGTCCCGTCCGCTAGGACCAAACAGAGGTTGGGGGCGGGTGGTGAGAAGCGGAGTGAGCCCGCCGGTGCATCTTTGCGGAGAAAGTACTTTGGCTGCAGCCGGCGCAGGGCGAACCAGCGGGCCTCGTTGTGCGTCCGGCGCCCCACTCCGTGCTAGGTGCGCTCACCCGGTTGCGCCCCGCTCTGCTTCCAGCTGGTTGCCCGCTGCGGAGCCCGCGCCCCCGGCCCCCTCCCGGCGCGGGGCGGGCAGGGGGTGTGGTGCGGGCCGCACGAGTGACAGCGCGCTCCTCGCGCGGCGCCTCCACGGGGCGCAGTGTCACCGCGCCCGA
>NW_006198262.1:177460-182152 GCF_000334495.1 Tupaia belangeri chinensis
GCCCCGCAGAAGCACAGTAGGTGCCGCTCCTGTTGCTGCGCCGCCGCCCGCCGGGGCCGCGGATGGTGGACGCGCGGGGGCGCCGCTGCCCCTGGAGCGGGTCGGGGCCGCGCCAGGGGATGGGGGCGCTCGCTGCTCCCAGTCTCTGCTCCCTGCCCGCTTCTCCCCTCCTGCCGCCCTAGGCAGCCGAGCTGCTTCTGGGGTTCAGACCCGTCAGGGGAGGGCTCTGGTCTTGGGGGGGAGCTTGGATAGGGGTGCAGGTGTGAGATTGTGGGGTGGGACAGGTGGAGGGGTCCTGGGCTCCCTTGGCGCCCTCAGGTGCAGGTAAAGGATCTGCAGGCTAACCCCCTGCAAACTTTCCTCCCTTGGTTTCGGATGGATGTCACACTGGAACTGTGACCCTATGCTGAGACTGACCCCTGCTGTACTCAGGCCAGGGACACCTGTCCCCTGTTGGATGGTACAGCAGGGGCATCACAGTGCGGGTCTCCTGGAGGTGCTGGGTGGACATGCTGCAGTCTGCACACTGCACATCTGCCTGGGCTGCAGGTGCCGCATGGGGCCCAGAGCCAGCCTCTCCCAGCTCAAGCAGGTGGGGGCAAAGTGGCCACTGCCCAGGAGGGGGAACCTTTGAGGCCTGGAGGTGGATATGGCCAGGCTGTCCGTGTGGTGGTTGGGGAAGCACTGGAGTGTCCACTGCTGAGTGCTACTTCCTGGGTCTCTGGGCCTCTGGGCAGAGTTACGGGGTAGGTGGATAGTTCTGGAGCTGAAGAAAGATGATAAGAAAATAGGAAGCCTCTCTCTCCTGCCTCATCCCCGTCCCTCTCTTTTCTGCACTACTTGGTGACCGCTGAGACGGATAGGGCGACCACTGACTCTGTGCCCTAGCTGGCCTTTCTTCCATAGCCTTTCCCACCCCGCTCCACGACCATATACTTGTTTGGGTCTCCATCTTTCAATGCCCTGGTCTTCCAAGGTGACACTCATGCCTCCCGGTGCCTATGCCAGTGCTCAAGTGCTCCTGTCCCAAGGAGCCCATTTGTGTCCAGCCAGGGTCTTCTGAGCCTGAGGCTCATCAGAGAGCTGCAGCTATAGGGAGGAATTCAAGCACCATGGAACAGGGATGACAGTTCAGCGGTCATAGGTCACTGTTCTATCTCTTGCCTGTTGGTAGGGACAGGAGCCAGCCTGTCTCCTCCAAACTTTGGGCTACCCCTTACATTCCCCTCTGTACCTAACCCATAGCTCCAGTTCTCTCAAGACCCTATGGGATGGTCCAGGGTTCCATAAAGGATGACAGAGGCAGGTGTACACCAACAGCTATACCTGAAGGGTCCTTTCTCCCAATCTCGGAGGCCTGGCTGCTTGGTGGCCCTGGCCCTGGCCTGTGCGTGGTCAGAGGCTATGGCTTTGCCCTCTGGGAGCTGAGAGAGCTGACCCTTTGCTACCGTTATCACTGCCATTGTCTGGAACAAGGTGGTGGGAGGGGTTGGGTGGGAGAGAGTTGGAGGAACAGCAAAAGGAGACGTAGGAGCTGGTCTTGGCCATGGCTGGGGTTCTGGTGGGAGCATCTGCAGGACTGTGTGTGTATGTGTGTGTGTGCACGCATGCGCACATGCACGCGCTTCTAGAGAGTTGATCTTGGGGCCTTGACATCTTGGATCCCTGTTGCACAGTGAGCTTGAGGCTGGGGTGGGGTTTGTGGAGTCAGGCTTGTCATCTAGCCACTGGCAGAGCTGACGGGACTGACTGGGGAACAGTTTGAGGGTACTAAGGGAAGGGGTAACCAGAAGGTGTTAGGCAGGCTGGTACTGGCCTCTCCTATAGGTGACCAGGTACCCTCTCCACCTTGGGCCAGGTTTTTCAGGCCTCCTATTGGAGCTAGAGGAGCTTGTGCGTGGGAGAAACCCCCTGCAGATCCTCCTGGGGGGCCATCAGGGCTGGCGGCCCTGGTTTCCTAAGGCCCTCACTCCCCACCGCAGGGAGCTCAGGTTACATAATCCCCCACCCCACACACGGGTTGCCGTAAGCAGCAGCAGCCAGGTTTGACAATACGAGTTGTAATTGGATTTTAATTTTTAATGTCTGCAATAGATGAAGAGCTACGGGCCAATTTGTATATATTCTGTTACTCTCGCCTAATCGGACTACTTCATTAGCCGCTAACTATCATGCCTGCCCTGCCTCCTGCTCCCCGAAAGGGAGAGATCCTGGCCCGAAGCTGTGAGCCAAAGACCCACAGGCTGCCTGCCACCTGCTCCAATGGAGGGACACGCAGAGGGGTGGGTTGCCTGCCATCTCTGCCCCTGCTCCCTTGTCTACCGTAGTCCTGGCCTGCGTGCTGTAGAGCCCACCCTGCCCTTGGCTGCTGGGAAGGGGCAGCCATTGGGGACCCAGGCATTAGTATGCCCACTGAAAACCCAGCTTTCCCACAGCGGCCTGCCCTTGGGGTATCACAGACCTGCCTGGGACTCTTGGTCCCAAGAGCCATGTGCACAGGAGGCCCTGGATCCTCTGGTCTCACCTGTTACTTGGCTTCCAGGGCAGCCCTTGTGAGCTGGGGATGGGGACAGGAATCAGGACTCTGCAGCTGGTCTGCCAGATGCTGGGTGTAGGCCTGCCCTGAGGTGCCCCTCTGGCCTCCAGACAGACGCAGGCTGCAGGCAGAAGCAGGACCCCCATGCCCTTTAGTTCTCCCCCCACTTCCCAGCCTAGCTTGTAGGGTCCCAGGAGGCAAGGCAGCTCTGTCTCGACAGCCCTCCGGATTATTCTTAGGTCTGTTGTGTAACAGGCAAGCATCGGAGGCAGAGGGAGGAAGGGCTCCTGGAGACGTCTCCAGCGGCAGCAGCTAGCCAGCCGGGATGCGGCTTTTGTCCTTTCCGCCTGCCCAGCACAAAGGGACAAAAGAGGCCTCTCTGCTGCCCAGCCCAGCCAAGAGCTGGCCAGCCCAGGGCTGTGGAGAGGGGCCTGGGGCCCGAAGGGATGGGCATCCTTCACCTGCTGGTGTCCTCGAGGCCGAGTCTAAATCTGGGGCTCCTTCCACCTCCTGCTCCTCCAGTCACGTATGTGTGCATGCACGTGTGTGTATGTGCATGTGTGTCCTTGTGTGCCCATCACCTCCTTTGGAGCCAACTCCAGAGAAGCACAGTGTCCTGGGAGATGGAAGCAAGTTGCCCACCCTGGCCTCAGGGCTGCCTCCCATAGCTCTTCTTCCTGCATTTCTTTCCACTCCCTACTGTGCTCCCAGCAGCCTTTGGGGCATGATTCTGGGGTCTCCACCCCCGTAGATCAGAGCAGGCTCCTCACACCTGTTTTCTGAGCTCCCGCTACGCTTCATACCCCTGTGGGTGGGGAGGCTCCAGGAGGAGTCGAGCTTGATGGCAGCTGAGTGGGAACTTGGGGAGGCCGTGGGACTGGGGAGACTGGTGAGCAAGGGCCACAGTGGGGCAAGGGAATACACTACTGGTCCAGAATCTTCCGGAACATGCCTTGGAGTGCTCACCTGCAGCCTTAGCATCATCACCTCTTCCTCTCCTCTTTCCCCCTCATTGGACCTCCTGAGGCCTATGTGCCCTTGCACACAGGCGCACGTGTACACGCACATGCACACGTGTGCACACACTCACCCCTAAGATGGAAGCCCCTCAGCTGCCTGGGGAAGAGGGAGAGCTGGCTTCATGCTCAGAACACCCATTTTTTCCTCCCGAGACTGCTGTGCTGATGGGATCAGGCAACTGGGATGGTGTGGGGAACAAGAAGGGCATGAGAATGACTAGAAGGGATTATGCTATGGGGGGGCCGGGGCTGCTGACGTGGGGCTCGATTTATGTTCTTGATTGTGACTGAGGTACTGACCGTGGAGAGACCTGGAGGCAGGGAGAAGGTGACAGTAAGGGGCAAGGCACTGAGATGTCCCTTTGATCTGAGTTCCAGCCTCACCTCCTTCCCTGATCTACGTGGGCCCAGCCTGGACCTGGGGAGGGCACTGGCAAATCCAGCCCCTCCAGGGCTAACAAAGTCACTTGAGGGGAGTCATTTCCTTTGTGTGGACTTTCCTCTAAGCCAACCTGAGAGTCTGAAGCCTGCAGAGGCCTCTGACGATGTTTGGGCCAGGGCCCTGTTTGGAAATGGGGCACAGGGCCCTGGTCTCCATTGCTGGCTGTGGGACCTTGGGTGGGTTGCCTCACCCCTGTGCTTCCCTTCCTCCCTGCAAAGCAGTGTTCAAAGACCCCTCCTCCAGGGAGCTGAGGGCACTGACTAGATCCTTTGAATGAAGCATGTGGCTCTAGTGCCCGTGGCCACTGTGGTCCTTGTTCCCCAGTGGTGGCACCCCTGGGGACAACCAGACTTGGGTGGAAACATCCACTAATCAGGAATCCTTTGCCAACAGCCAGCCTGTTCTCTCCCTCCCTGCGTTGTAGATGCGTGGGTAACCAGGTGAGATGGGGATGTTCATTTCCTAGGGCTGATGGAGCAAATTGCCCCACACCAATTCACTGTGGGTGGCTTAAAACATTGGAAGTTAATTTCCTCGAAGTTCTGGAGGCCAGAAGTCTAAAGTCGGAGTGTGGGCAGGCTCAGGCTCCTTCTGAAGGTTCTAGGGGAAGATCTGGTCTGCCTTCTTCTGCTGCCGTTGGCTCCAAGTGCTCCTGGCTAGCAGCCACTCACAACGCTAACCTCTGGCCTTTGGCT
>NW_006198262.1:182163-184718 GCF_000334495.1 Tupaia belangeri chinensis
GTTTTTTTTTTTTTTTTTTTTTTTTTTTTAGGTTTTTGCTATGGGGTGCATGCACTCACCAGAAAGAGAGAGAGCAACAGGGAAACAGAAACCAAGAAATCATCCACCAAGGGGATGGCCACACCACAATCCCTTCTCCTCTATTCTCCTCTTGGGATCTTGGGCACCCACGGACACACACCTGGCGTGAGTTTAAGTCACTGGGTCTGGGATTCAAAACACGGTCAACTACATGGGAGTCCAGCCACGTAGCCATTATGCCAACTGCTGGTCCCCTCTGTGCTTGTTTTGAAGCTACTTCTTCTTTCTCTTGTAAGGACACTTGTCACTGGATTTAGGACCCACCTGGGTAATTCAGCATGATCCCTTAAGATCCTTAGCTGAATTACACCTGCAAAGACTTTTTCCAAATAAAGTCACATTTACGGGTTCGGGGATGTGGATTTTGAAGGCTGCCTTGCCACACTGCCCACCTGACTCTCCTGCCTCTGAGTCCCGTGGAGTGAGGACTGAGGACAGGACTGATATGGGACATGCTGGTAGCTTCTCCCCATTGCAGTCTTTCCTCGGGTCGGGCACTGGCTCCAGAGGCTACTGTGGGAGGCAGGCAGGGAGATAGGGAGGCCAGGTGTGTCTCCTGTGGTCAGGGCAGGAGGCCAAGCTGGATTCTGGGTGGGCCTCACTCCTCCCTCAGTGAATGGCTGCTCCCAGCTCCCAGTTGCCAGAGTCACTGCCACCCCAGCATGACCGGCTGGGATTTCCCTTGTCATCAAGCCGTCAGTGCCAGCCCCTTTGCCAAAAAAATGTAGGGAAGGACTGGCCTCAAGGTGCTGAGCAGCTGCCCAGCCTTGGACCCTGGAGCCTGTCCCTGACTCTTGACTCTGATGGGCCTGCAGGGCTATGGTCGGCTGTTCTGAGGCTCCGCCATCTGTGGGACTCCGTGGGGACTCCTGGCCCCAGCACTGCTCCAGATGTTCTGGCTTTCCCCATTTCCTGGGAGCGAGGAAAAGGCAGGAAAAAGCCCTCCACCTGCACCCCCAGGTTGAGGCTGTTTTGCATTTTAAATTGTCTCCCAGGAGTGCCATGGCCCCTACTTAGAGGGGACACGGGCATTGGTTGAGGTGGGGAGTGGGGTGCACATCTCCTCCTGGCCCTTGCCATCCCAGGGCAGGGTCTCTGTCCCAGGCTGCACAACAGCTCTTCATGGAAGATGACAGCCCAGGCCCTGCCCAGGACGGGGTCAGTGGAGTGGTGGACCTGGCCCTGGAGCTGGGCAGTCCAGGTAGACCCCAGTTCTGCAGCTGTGTGGCTTTGGGCAGCAGGCTTGGCCTCAAGGTCTTCACCTGAAAAATGGGTAACAATTTGTTGTGGGCAGCCAGGTGAGCCTGCCCCAGCAGGTGGGTAGTGCTGCTGCTCCCTAGCCTTGCTCTCTGTGGCCACTGGTCCAAAGCCAGGGCAGCAGCCCAAGGACTGGGTCTCCCTCCGGCCACCTGCTCCCTGACATGACCAGAACTCAGCTGTGCTCGGGAGAGCCAGCAGCTCTCAGACGGCTGAGTAGTCGTCAGTGGGAGGCTGGCCCTGGATTGTGGCTGCTGCTGGCATGGCCAACCTCAGTTTCCCCAAGCTCAGGCCTCAGATCCCTTTCTTGGGAAGTTGGTGAGCGAGGCTGTGAGAAAGAGCCTCTGCACTCAGCATCTGACTTGATTCACCGGGGGCCCTGGAGACATGTCAGGGGGCCCATAGCACCTGCCCAGCTGGGTGTTGCTGCTGAAGCCTGTCCAAGGACTGACTGACCAGGGTAGAGGTGACTCTGTTCACAGTCACCCCTTTCCTGCAGCTGAGCTGCGAGGTGGCTGTTATTGGAGAAACCCCTGCTTTGGTCTTCATTTGCAAAATGCTGACCAGAGGCTGCCCGCTTGTCTTTGGTTGTCATGAGGCCTTTCTAGTGCTTAGTGGTTCCTTCCTTCCTTGGTGGCCCTTTCAGTGCGGGTGGCCCTCTGGGGCCTCATACTAATCAGGAAATGGCCCACTTTCCCAAGAGCCTGATTGCCTTCTTCAGATCCCGCACAAAGTGAAGATGCACCAGGTCTTCTGGGATGCTTGCCGCAGTCTTTGGAAAACATCAAAGCAGCCAATTAACAAGCCTGGTTGTGCCTGGTGCCCTACCTCCCCCAACCACTGGGTTTGCCCTGGCTCTGAAACCTACCGCGTGCTGCTTTCTTTCCTCAGGACCCTCGGAACAGGCTGGTTAGAAGCCATGCACTGGACTCAGGAGGATGAGCCATGAGCCATGAGCAACCCCCCACCTCCCTATAGTGCCTTCCTTTTTCCTTTTTTCCTTCCTTCCTTCCCTTCTTTCCTCCTTCCCTTGTTTCTTTCTTTTTCTTTCCTCCCTCCCTCCTTCCATCTTTTCTTTCCTTCCCTCCCTTCCTCCTCCCTCCCTTCCTTCCTTCCTTCTTCCCTCCCTTCCTTCCTTCCTTCCTTCTTCCTTTCTCTCTCTCTTTCTTTCTTTCTTTCTTTCTTTCTTTCTTTCTTTCTTTCTTTCTTTCTTTCTT
>NW_006198262.1:184794-185093 GCF_000334495.1 Tupaia belangeri chinensis
TTTCCTTCCTTCCTTCCTTCCTTCTTTCCTTCCTTCCTTCTTTCCTTCCTTCCTTCCTTCCTTCCTTCCTTCCTTCCTTCCTTCCTTCCTTCGTTCTTCCTTTCTCTCTCTCTCTCTCTTTCTCTTTCTGCCAAGGACATGCACATTTGCTAAGAGAGAGGAGGGAGAAAGAGAGAAAGGGAGAAAAAGTACCCTTCAATGGGGCGTGGTCACACCTCACTCCTTTTCCCTCCATTTGTTTATTCCATCTAGATTTGGGGCACCCATGCACATGTGTTTGGCATGTTTGTCAAGCCACT
>NW_006198262.1:185124-206418 GCF_000334495.1 Tupaia belangeri chinensis
CTGAACCGCAGTGGGTCATGTGGGATCCAGCTCCCACTGTGCTACAGGGCTAGCCCAGAAATACTTGTTTTGCTGAGCCTGTTTCCTCATCTGTAAAACGTCGATGCTAGTGGCTGTGAGGAGTGGGTTATCTGGACAGAAGGTGAGGAACGTGCCGGAAGGTGTGAAGGTGTGATCGCTGCTCCCATGCTGGGGTTCACAGCTCCCGGGAGAGGGCCTTGGCTTGTGACTCGTCCTCTCTTGGGGGTTCATTGCTTGGCCACTGAGCATATAATGCCTGATGTCCTGGAAGCAGATGTCAGGGTGCAGTTTATTACCGAGCCAAGGGCAGAGGGCAATGATGAAGCCCAACATGTTCTAGGAGGGAGGACTCTCGTTGGCATCCAGATCCCATCACCTCCCACCTGAAGGCAGGTGGCAGGGGGTGAGGAGGGTATTGCCCTGTGTCCTAGTCGTGGAGTTTGAGACCCAGAGCTGTGTGTGTCTCCCCTGCCCCCACAATTTTATCAGGTAGTGTCTGAGGGATTTGGCCTATAGTGACAGGTCTGAATTGTGGCCGAGAATGTGGCTAATGACAATAGGGCTCAGGGTGAGTGGATCCATGCTGGCCCCGAGAATCCCAGTTAACTGCCAGCAGCTCCAGGGGACAACCTCCAGGGACCCCACTTTGGAGGTAGACGCCCCCCCCCCTTCCACCTGTTCCTTGACCTCATCTCCAGTCACAGGAACTGGCTCCAAGGGCCCTGCTAGGCCAGGGAGCCTCGACACCCTGCACAGCTCTTCACCATGGAAGGGGCAGCTCTGCAGGGCCAGTGCCTTGGGCATGGTGAGAACCCTCTCCAGAGGCAGAGAATGGCGTGCACTGCCCTGCGAGCAGCCATGGTAGCTGGCAGCAGAGAGCCTGTCCCCAAAAACTGCCCTGGTAACTGTGGGCAGAACAGACCCTTCCCCGGCTCCTTCAGGACCTTGGGACTGGGTTCCTGAGTCCCACTGTCCCTGGACTGCCCCAGTCCTACCCCCTGCCCGAGTCTGTGCTGCCAGGGTAGGTGATGATTCAGGCCCGAACTGTAGAGGAGGTGCTGTCATCGGCATGCTGGTGGGGAACTGTCTGTTCGCACAAAACACATCCTGAGCCCTAGGATCTTTGTCATCTTTCAGAAATGCCAAGCCTGTAACGTGAGGTTTGTGTTCTGCTGCGGACCAGTGGGGGTGAGACTGAATGGAGCCTTCTGTCTGGGCACTGAAACTGGCGGACCTGGCTGTGATGGCTGGCCTTTAAGGCAGTATAGGGGTAGGGGGCTGCCCTCTCTCTTGGTTTTGAGCTTCCCTTGCTGGGAGGGGTGTCCCCAAGCTCTCAGCGGAGGTGGTGGGCAGCCCTCACAACACGCTGAGTTGAGGTTACTGTCCTTGCTCCTGCCTCCCACTTCCTGTGACAGGCACCGTGTCCACCCAGGTTTATAGAAGGTTAGTTGAGGCTAGAGGGTGGCTGTGCCAGGCTGCGGGACTGGAGACAGTGGACCTTCAGGGAGCAAACCGGACGTTCCCAAGGAGCTGCAGGGCCTAGGTTTCCCGCCGCCCCCTACACCCACTGGCTTTGCCTGGTGGGAGGGCAGCCCTGTGGAAGTATTCCATCTTGGCTCAAAGGCCGCGGCTACTATCCTGGAGTGAGTCCTGTGGAGATGGGGCTGCCTGTGGTGGGGACCAGCAGCCCTTGATCCTGCCCCCTGCCCATCCCTCCTGCCCTGGCCCTCCCCATTTGTCCCCCTGCCTTGGCCTCTCTGGTCTTTGGGAGCAGCTGCTGTGGGCAGCCGGAGGTGGGGCTGGGCGGGGTGGGGAGCTCATGCATTGCTTTCCCCTAGCCACCGAAGAGGGCAGCAGATGGGCCCACGGTGGGGCTTTAATAATTCATGGGCACCGGGGATGGGGACGCTTGGCTAGGGCTCCCCCAGCAGAGACCGTGCAAGCCTCATTCCTGGGGACCTGACTTGGCCCAGGTCCCATGCAGTCAGTGGGTCCTGGGAGAGCCCAGGGCCCAGGGAGCTCTCTCACTTGACCGGTCAGTATCCTCAGCTTGCCTCCCCCGGCCTGATTCGTGCAGCAGGTGCACAGTGAAAGTAGCTCCTTTGGTCACCTGGAGCTTACCTCAACCCAGAGAAGGGCCTCCCTTGGGGAGCTGTCTGAGTTGGGTCTCAGGATATGGGGCTGCCTGGCTCCCCTGTGTGACCCACTTGGGGCAGCCTAGGAGATGGCAACCTTCTTGCTTGTGTATTTCTAATTGGCTCTGTTACCGTACTATTTTAAAGATGAGGAGGTTGAGGCAGGGAGCGCCCTACCTGGATGTGTAAAGAGGAGCACCTGTGCATACAGGAGGCACTCAGTGGATGCTGGTGTCATGGGCCTGCCACCTCTGCCGTCCTGCCTGCTCGGCTGCCGCCTCTGGCAGGAGTAGGACCGTCCACCCTGCACCACCCTTTCTCACCACCTTGTGGGGGCCTGCACTCCACCCTCCCAGGAGAAGGCAGCCGTGCCCTGGTGTCCACGTCCTAGCTGCCCCTTTTCTGGAGCCCTTGTTGCTGTGGGCATCACAGATCCCCTGGAAGCCTCTGGGCACTCTCCTGACTCCAGAGGATGCCAGCTCAGCCCAGCGTCTGTGTAGGGAGAGGGGCCCCAGTCAGGGTATGTGTCCCTTCAGTGGGGGTGACCTGTTGTGGCTTTCAGGGTCTCCAGGACCGTGGCCACAGCAGGGCAGGAGCTTCTGGGAAAGCCCTTCCTGCATTCCCAGGTGGAGCATTGAGGGATGCCCAGCCCCGCGGGGAGTGAGGGGGTGCTATGGGGCTAGTCTGGTGCTCCAGGGCTGTCAGCAGGAGGGGCTCCCCGGGGCTGTTCGGTGGGACTGTGGGAGCCCCTCCATGTCTGGGCCTGGTGGGTGCATCCCTAAGAAGGGGCCGAGACCAAGGCTCCCTCTGCTGCAGCCTCGCTGGCAAACTGCCTGCTGCCGAGGCGGACCCTGTGCCTGGTCAGAGCTGGTTTCTGAGCAACATGGTTTCCAGGCCAGGCCTGTGGCCCACTTCTCCCACAGCAGAGTTCCAGAGCAAGTGGCTGCTGTGTGACTCTTAGGGGACTGGGGCTCTTGTGAGGGGGCAAGTAGGGGGTCTGCTCTGGAACAGCCGCCCCACCCTCAGTGCCAAGCTGACGCATGCCGCTCTGTGTGGAGCACCACACTACCCATCCTGGGCCCCAGCCTCCCTGTGTGGCCTGCCCCCTGCCAGCACTTGTGGATGGAGGCTGCTCCCTGCCAGGCCTGCTTCAGTTCAGAGCAGACCTGATACCCCCGCCCCCCAGTTTGGCTGTCACCAGATCATCACCCGCCTGCAGGTGCCACCATGGGAAGAGCTATGAGACCCACCAGGCCTCTCTGGCTGGGCACCCAGGTCACCCTCTGAGAGTGGGCACTGCCCTCTTCTTGCTGCGCTGCCGTGTTGGTAGTGACCCTGGCAGGAACCTCGAACTCACTGCTCACCAGAGTCCCACCTGGATCTCCCTGGACCAAGTACAAGGTGCCCAGATGGCCCAACAGAGGAGCTCCCAGCCACCTTTGCATGTCCCTTGGGATGCTCAGTCACTCATGAAGGGGCAGGTGGCATGGCGTGTTGTGGCACATGACATGTGTGATGTGAGCCGGTGTGGCATGGAATGGTGGGACACGACCTGCTGTGGCATGGCGAGACAACGCTGCCCTCAGGGGGTGGTCTGTGAAGGTTCAAGGCCACAGACGTCCCATTTCTTAGCGGCCGAAACAGCAACGCCCTGAAGGGACCCTGTCCCTCTCCTGACGGGTACTCCATGCCTTCCTACCCGGAATCCTGAAGGCGCTTGGAGCTCCCCTTTTGGACAAGGACTCTGAGTATGAGGCGGAGGTAGACAGTGGGCACTAATGGGCTCTCAATGGCCCCCAGGGTCCAGGACAAACCGGGGCCAGTTTGGGGCATGTGCGTTGCCCTGGCTTGGCCTCCTCAGTGTCCCAGACTTCCTGGGCTGTCAGTGGGCTGGGTCCGTCACAGAGATTGCTGCCCTGATTCCCTAGGGCCAGGTTTGGATCGGTGCTCCCTGGTAGGTGGTGGGACTGCATATCGGCTTGTGGTTCCGATACCCCTCAGAGCGAACTTCTCCTAGATGGGCATGAGGGGTCCTAGGGGGCAGCTGGGCCTTGGACCCTTGTGTGGCCTGGGCACTCACCTGATCTGCTTTTTCCATGAGGTGCTGTCCCTTTCTGGCAGCCTCCATGGCCATCCCCATGATGGGGGATGCAACCAGAGGGATAGACTCCACTTTCTCCTGTACCTCACAGGGTTGGCAGATGCAGTGTCCCTCACCCCTCACCACGCTTCTTTCTTTCTTTCTTCCTTCCTTCCTTCCTTCCTTCCTTCCTTCCTTCCTTCCTTCCTTCCTTCCTTCCTTCCTTTCTTTCTAGAGGTTTTCGCTATAGGGCGCGTGCGCTCTCCAGACAGACAGAGAGAGACAGAGAGACAGAAAGCGAGAAATCACTCTCCAGGGGGGATGGTCACGCTACAATCCCTTCTCCTCCATTCTCCTCTCTGGATCTTGGGCACACACACGCGCCCGGCGTGAGTTTTAAGCCATTGAGTCCGGGACGCGAACCGCGGTCGACTACGTGGGAGTCCAGCGACATAGCCATTACGCTAACTGCTGGTTCCTGATGCTTCTTTCTTAAGTGAGAGTTTGGCCATCTATCTGTGTGCTCAGGGTCATGCTCAGTGGCCCAGGGCCAGCCTGTCCTCAGGACCCTTGGCGTGGAAGTTGAGGCCAGCAGGCAGTTGGAACTGGACCCTGACTGCCTGGAGGCCCAGCAGGCGCCCAGAACACCCAGCCTGATCCCAAGAGACTAGGTGCCAGGGACATTTGTCCTGGCCTGGGAGTGACTGGGTAAGGTTGGCCGAGGATCCTACCATACCCTCAGTGGGAACTGAGGACTTGTGGCCCTGGCAGGCCTGCCCTTTGCCTCCCTTGCAGTGTGTCTCCATACCAGGGGTGGTTCGTCCTCGTTCCCAGGGCTTGTGGCTAGATTGGTGGAGGGAGCCTGGGAGAGAGAAGGAAAGGGCTGGAGACCCAGAAGAGGGATCTGGCCAGGGGACAGGTGAGGCCTGGCAGCCCCACCTTCCTGCGGATGGGGGTTGGGTTTAGAAAGTTTGAGGAGGTTTTGCCATGTCCAGTGCAGCTCAAAGACTTGCAGTTGGGAGGGTGGGGACACTTGTTCCTTATGACCCTGGGGGCAGAGTGAGGGCAGCAAGAGGCCAGGGGTGTCAGAGTCTTCGGAGGAGAGGCCTTGGGGGATCTGGTTACAGATGAGGGTGGGAGGCTCCCAAGGCAGAGGGCCTAGGCTGGTGAAAGGTGCCTGTCTGCAGGCATGAGAGGGCCAGTTCTGGGGAGTCTGGGATCCCTGAGGAAGCCCATCCACCCCTCCGCCCCGCTGCTGCAGTCCCCCTCCCCACCCTGTGCCCCGTCTTCGCCCTGAATACCTGTTGAGCTGCGCCGTGGGCGGAGGCAAGCATCCTCGCGGGTGGTTCTGTCTGTGCGCCTGTGTGTTTGTGTGTGTGTGTTTGTGTGTGTTTCGGTGTTTCGGTGTATTTTTAAAGCGACTTTGCAGCTGTGTTTGAGTCAGTTCCATTCTCTGGTAGGAGCTCTGCAAGCGGCACATTGTGCGGTTATTTTGGGCTTGGCATTATGGGGATTTTTATATTCTGTGTTTGTAAGGAAACGGCATCGCCCAGGGGATCATCGGGCGGTGGGTGGAGGACTGGATGTGGCTGGGAGCCCCGCCCCCACCCCATGTGCCTCTCACTGCATGCAGCCCAGGGTCACCAGGCCACTGGGTCCGAGTTTGGCACTTGGCCCTGCACTCCAGACACCTTCTTCCTGGCCTTCGTCTGACTGGGGCTTCCTTTGGGTTCTTCTGCCCACAGAGGAGGGTGGGAGTGGGGTGGAGGTGGCCAGACCTCCCTCCTCAGAAGTCCCCTATAGGCCCCGGCCCCCTCTCTAGGACATCCTTCTGGTCACACACCAACGCAGGAGCCAGCCCCGCCCCACCAGGCTAGCAATAACAGTTCGTTGACGTGCAAACCCAGGGGCAGTGGCTCCATTCTGACCTGAGCACCTCATGGTGCAGCCCCCTGAGGCTTGGGTCTGGGGGAGGCTGCAGCATCACACTGATACCATGGCCCATGTTTCTGGCTCAGCCCTGACCCCTGGTCTCTGCCATTTTCTCCCCCTCTCATCTTGTCAAAAAGACCTAAATTGTCCTGTGCACTCACTGTGCCTTAAGTCACGGGTGGTGATTCAGCCGTCACCATTGGCTCTGCTTCTGGGGACTCTTGGGGTCCCTGGGCGGCCAGACCAGGCTGGGGCCCCACATCCCCCTACCCTGTTGACTCCTGCAGCCTAGAGGGCAATATGGGAGAGAGAGTGCTTCCCCCATTGACGGCTGGTAACCGCAGGCAGCCCTGACTTCTGAAATCAGGAGCTGGGCCTTCCTGACCTTGGTTTGTCATGGGGTCTTGGTGGAGGAGCCCACTCCGTCCTCAGAGAACTGGCCCTCAGCTCGGCAGGACCCCCTTCAGGGTCCAGGGAGAAGGGCCTGCTTGGTCTGCTGAGAGCATGTCTCAGAGCCACGAAGCGCTCAGGTGGGAAGGGACCTTGAGACCTGGCCCTATGAGGGATGGTCTGCACCTTTCTCTAGACCCTCAGTTGGATCCACTCTGTCCAGCCTGAGCCCCTGCTGGTCACGCTTCTAAGGGAGAGGCACTATCTCTAGACCCCTAGGTGTGGACTCCCTGGTCCCCAGGCACCCAGGTGTGGCCACAGTGGCTATGTCCTTCCTGGTGACCATCTCACACTGGCCAGGTCTTTTCTAGGGGGAGGGGGGGTCTGAGGTTTGTGGCACCCAAGGCTCTCTTAGGGTGGGTTGAGAGTTGAGTGCCATTCTTGGGATCCAGCTGGGACTGACCAGTGACTGTGGTCCTACCTTTCTATGACAGGCGTGAGATCTGGCCCTGGTTTGGGCCCAATTCACTGGGACCCTGTTGTTTCTCCCTCTGCTGGGCCTCAGGGGCCTGTCTGGCCGTGAGGGGGAGCCGGGCGAGACCAGGGGCTGGAGCTGCTGTGCTTCCCAGCAGCCGCATAGGCTGTGATAGTGGAGGGTATGAGTCCTCCCTGACCTTTGCTAATGCTCCCCAGATACCAAGAGCAGCTGAGCTGGGAGGTGGCAGGAGCAGGGCTCCACCTACCCTACTTGAGAGGCCTTCTGCCCCCGGGGAACATAAAAGGAGCCTGCTGGCAGTCAGGGAGTCCTCCCTAAAGGAGGTGACTTCCGTACAGCGTCTGGCCAGAGGGCAGTGACAAGTTCCCTGAGGGCTGGGTGGCAGCTCACCCGGGGCCATGGCCATACCCTGGCACCTGCAGCTGTGGAGGGCAAGTTGGGTTAAGGATAATTCTGGTCCTGTCTGGGGTGGGGGGGAGTGTGCTGGAGGGCTGCTCCCTTCAGCCCATTGCTGGAATGTTCCCAGTGACTCACTCTCCTAATAGGCCGCCACTCTTCCTTCTTTTCTTTTCTTTCTTTTTTTGCCCTCAAGAAAAAAATAAACATTTGCCTGTGTGGCATTGATGGCTGCTGGGCCCACGCCAGCAGGCAGAGCATGGCTTGGAGGAAGCAAAGGGCAAGGAGTGGGGCTTGGTGTGCAGGGCCGGCAGGCTGAGGGCTGGGCGCCTGGATCGGGGACGAGGGCCGTCCCAGGTGTGTTCATCTGGGCTGAAAGTGTGTGCACGTGTGTGTGGGGCAAGGAGTGGCCTGTCAACTCCTGGGACTGTCCTCGGGAGCCCTGACGGCAAAGGGAAGATGACTGGCTGGGGGGGGGCCTTATTGGTCAATGTCAGACACCCAGTCCTGGTGAGGCTGAGGAGCAAATGGGGTGGTCCCCTGTGCCCTGCCCCAAGACTTTGCCGAAGCCTTGGCGTGTCAAACAGGAGCGTTACTGAGAGGTTGGGCTGCCATTGTGGCCAAGACCCTAGCGGTGGGGCAGCAGCAGGGGGCTGGAGCGACCAGGAGCAGGGGCTTATTGTGGACCTTGGCACAGGAAGAGCTGGGAGGCTGAACTGGAAGCTGGAGGGGGTCCTTATTGGTCAATGTCAGACACCCAGTCCTGGTGAGGCTGAGGAGCAAATGGGGTGGTCCCCTGTGCCCTGCCCCAAGACTTTGCCGAAGCCTTGGCGTGTCAAACAGGAGCGTTACTGAGAGGTTGGGCTGCCATTGTGGCCAAGACCCTAGCGGTGGGGCAGCAGCAGGGGGCTGGAGCGACCAGGAGCAGGGGCTTATTGTGGACCTTGGCACAGGAAGAGCTGGGAGGCTGAACTGGAAGAGCCCCTCTGGGGCTGGTCTGACCTGGCCATGCTGAATGACTGCGACCGTGGGCCGGACCAGCCCAAGTGACCTTCCTGTCTCTACAGCAAGCCTCAGCAGGGACTGGCAGCAGTGGACCTGGGGGCCAGTGTGGCCAGTAGTCACACGAGTGTGCGTTCTGGGCCTGGAGAGAGCCTTGGCTCCTCCTCTCCTCCCCTCTTCCCCTGGAAGCAGTGGGCAGCTGCGAGGTTGGGAGGACGGAGCACCACGGAGGCCAAAGGGAGGTTTGCTGGGGAGCAGAGCTGGGAGTTAGAGTGGGAGTCTCAGCAGGGACAGGGCTATGGGAGCAAGACGCCAGGACCAGGCTGCTTTGTGGACAGTGCCTGCTGCTCAGGGTGGTGGCGCACACTAAACCCACTGTGCCAGCACCTGGAAGGGATCCTCTCTGCTCCCCACGAGGAGAGGTCCTCAGTGGTGCAGCGGCTGGCAAGGGTCAGTCTGTTATTTAGCAGGAAATGAGTCTGTCAGGTACCCCAACCTCCCTGAGCTGTGTGTTCACATCCCTCCTAAACTGTGTTCACACCCCTTCCCTGAGCTTTGCGTTCACACCCCCCCCGAGATGCATGTTCACACCTTCTCCCTGAGCTGCGTGTTCACATTGCCTCCCTAAACTGAGTGTTCACAACCCTTCCCTGAGCTGTGTGCTCACACCCCCTCCCTGAGCTGTGTTCATACCCTCAAAGTTGTGTTCACACCTCCTGAGCTGAGTGATCACACCCCACTCTGAGCTGTGTTCACCCCCCCCAAGCTGTGTTCACACCCCTCCCTGGGTTGTACTCACACCTCTTCCTGAGCTGTGTTCACACCCCTCCCTGGACTGTGTTCACACCCCCTCCCTGGGCTGTGCTCACACCCCTCCCTGAGCTGTGCTTACACCCTCTCCCTGGGCTGTGCTCACACCCTCTCCCTGGGCTGTGCTCACACCCCCTCCCTGAGCTGTGCTCACACCGCTCTCTGAGCTACCTAGTTATAGCCCTTCCCTGAACTATGTGCTCAACCTGTCTTCTGAAATCTTGTCATCCACCTGCTGTTTCTCAGGATGTGATCCACCTGGCAAGGGGAGTCATTGGAACTGGAGTCAGGTTCAGACTCCAGTGTGGGGTATGGTCTGTCCACCAGAGGACTCGTTGGCAGGCCCTGTACTCTGGGGAGGTCTCTGTACTCTGGCCTCTCTTGGAAGGTTTGTAGCCAAATCTCCCAGGGGAGGGGGTGGATGCAGAGGGTATCACTAGGGCTGTGTTCCAGCCCTGAAGCCTGGCCACCCCTGACACTGGGTCTGGATCTGAGGAGGCATTCAGTCAACACTTAGCGAGAGAGGTTTGTATGGCAGGTACCCTCTAGGCACCAGGAAGCCCCTACTTGACCCACTTGCCACATGGACATACCCCTGGCGAAGACCCTTCTCCACACATGTGGTCTCAGCCCAAGTTTGATTGCCCTTGTCGGCTTCTTATTCCCAGAGTCTCACTGGCTTTTAATCTCTGCATTTATGCAGTGTTCCAAAGGTGGTTAAATCTGGGATGTCACAGTGCTGGGGGTGTGTGCTCAGGCGTCTCCTCGGACTGTGGCGGAGAGGGACAGTATAGCTGGGCAGTATAGCCGGGCAGTATCATGCAGTCGCTATTGAACTGCAACCTCGTAGGGCCCTCTGTGTAAAGAGTCGGCCCTGGCTCAGGACTGGCCGCGAGGCAGGGATGGAACCTTGAGGCCACCAGAGTTTATCAAGGCCCATGCCACCTGGCAGGAGGCCAAGAGCAGTAGCCTCTGTGGCCTCTTGTGGACATGGTGACAGATTTTACACTGACATGTTTATTTAGTTTCTTTGTGGGAGGCACATGTGCTGCCACTCAGGTTTTTAAATGGCTTTCATTCTACCAATGAACACCGAGCAAGTGGTTATCTGAGTATAATGATGGCAACCAATGAGCATGTTTAGGATGAATTAATTACACGTGAGACAGGATTGTAGCACAAGGCCCAGGGAAGGTGGCATTTGTAGGAGAGTTTCAAGTGGGCATCCCATGGGGGGGGGCACCCCTCTTCAGCACTGAGAGGGCCAGGTGCTGATGGCCAGGAGGGTTCCATAAGCAGACTCTTGTGGCTCACCCTACACGGGCCTGTGTGCGCTCCCAGCGTGGGCCCTGAGCTGGCTCCTGGGCCAAATGCCCTTCTGCTCCGGCAGTGACCCAGCTCCAGCAGGCGTGATTGGCCCCTGTGTAGGCCCCTTCCTGCTTCAGCTTCCTCACCTCCTGCCCTGTGCCCAGCCTGAGAGAGGGACCCACACCCCTGTGGGGCTGAGCTTTCTTGTATCCAGGTCTTCTCTGAAACCCAGGCTCCAGGAGCCTCTGAAAGGGCACGCCTGGGAAGTGGCCTATTTATTCCTAGACTTTTCAAAGGCTGTGCCACCAAGGGCCCCTCACTCAGAGCTCTCCCACGGCATTGGGACCACTAGCCACTGCTCTGCCATCCCCAGACGGGAAGCTCCATGGGCATGGGGCATTTGTAGGAGAGTTTCAAGTGGGCATCCCATGGGGGGGGCACCCCTCTTCAGCACTGAGAGGGCCAGGTGCTGATGGCCAGGAGGGTTCCATAAGCAGACTCTTGTGGCTCACCCTACACGGGCCTGTGTGCGCTCCCAGCGTGGGCCCTGAGCTGGCTCCTGGGCCAAATGCCCTTCTGCTCCGGCAGTGACCCAGCTCCAGCAGGCGTGATTGGCCCCTGTGTAGGCCCCTTCCTGCTTCAGCTTCCTCACCTCCTGCCCTGTGCCCAGCCTGAGAGAGGGACCCACACCCCTGTGGGGCTGAGCTTTCTTGTATCCAGGTCTTCTCTGAAACCCAGGCTCCAGGAGCCTCTGAAAGGGCACGCCTGGGAAGTGGCCTATTTATTCCTAGACTTTTCAAAGGCTGTGCCACCAAGGGCCCCTCACTCAGAGCTCTCCCACGGCATTGGGACCACTAGCCACTGCTCTGCCATCCCCAGACGGGAAGCTCCATGGGCATGGGAGGTCATTACTTCCCCCAGTCCCAAGCGATGCACAATACACAGTAGGTGCTTAATAGATGCTGGCTGGCAGTCGGAAGGGGCGACACAAACACGAAGGGCAAGAGTGAGGAAGGAGGGTGTGGGAGGCTGAATCTAGCTCTGGGGCAGGGGCTGTGTGGGCTACCTGCAGGCCTGGCCTGAAGGACCCTCTCTGACTGGGAACCGTGTCCAGAGACTGCAGAACTAGGAGCCAGAGGGCAGGGGCAGAGTTATATACACTTGCATGGAAGGTGCACATGCTCTATTTTCAAGGCTATATATATATATCTGATTATTTTATTTAACTTTATTTATTTTTAATTTGATGGGGGGGGGCATGGGTGGGAGTGAAAAAGCAAGCCACCAGGTCCAGGACTTGAACCATGGTAAGCCATGTGAGAGTCTAGTGTCCTTAGCCACCACGGCACCTGCTGACCTCCAAGTATTTTTTATATTTTTAATCAACACAAGTGGCCAAGTGACCTAGGGTGGCTGCATGGGTGTGGCACCACCCTCACCACGTTGGTGAGACTGCAGGAGTACCTGGTTCTGTGGGGGGCTGGCCCCGCCTGCCTTCAGAGCAAGGCTGTGGGGTCTCTGTGCTGCACCAGGGGCTGATGCAGCTGCTCTGAGCAGAGGCTTAACTGACAGACGGCATGGCCTTGGCAGGCCTCATGGCTTCTCTGAGCCTTGGCTCCCTGGGTACTGGGGTGACAGTCCTCACCCTCAGGGCCGTGGGGAGGCAGCACATGGCAGCAGGGTGGGCCTGGGAGCAGCGGTGGGCTCACCTCTTCCCTTCCTTCACGGGCCCTCTGTGAAGGCAAGGGGCTGGTCCAGTGACGTGGGGGTCCGGGAGCCTGTACAGAGTCCTTCTCTGGGAGGACTTCTGGGGCCTTGCACTGGGATAGTTAGGAAGGGTGGGCCAGGTCACAGGAAGCTTGGGACGGACCTTGCCAGGGGCCAGTGTCCTGGGTGGGGCTGTGCTGGCGGCCATGTAGCTACATTTGTCCTGGAACCCTGCCTACCTATCTCTGTGCCAGGCCGGCTGAGGCTCTGCATGGCTGCTGCACGCAGGCACAGAATCTAGGTCAGGCTGGTGCAGAGAGGCAGGGCTGGGCTCCAGTGGGGCCACTGCAGCCTGAGGCAGGACCCTGACCCGCTGACCTCAGCCCGCCCTGCCTGTGGCACCCTGAGGATGCTGCAAGGCTGTCCGAGGGGAGCGCTGAGGTCAGCAGGTGTGCTGTGGTACCATGGGGAGGGCGAGCTGCAGCTTGTCTCTGTCAGACCTGGCCCTAGAGCTCGCCGTCCTGCCCGCCAGTGGCTGTGGGCACCTCCTCCCACTGAGTGCTGTCTGCAGCCCCGGGGCTCTGACGGAATCCTGCTTACTTGGGGATTGGAGTCAGTCACCCATGCTTAGGACCCAGCCACCTGGGGGGATGCTGTGGGGACAGTGTCAGCCCAGCCAGTCTGGTCTTTACTTTTGCCTCAGAGAAGCCCCAAACCCAGTGGTTTCTTGCTTTTCACCTTGACTCTTCTATTTAATTCTGCCTTGGAACTTGACATTGTTCCTTTCATACCTCTCTGTCGATTTGGGGGGGATTAGAGACTTGGGGAGACTAGGAGCAGGGCTCATGCCTTCAGGGGCTGGAGTGGGGGTGAGTGTGCAGGTGGAGACCCCAGACCCTGCACAGCAGTCCCTCCTCACCCAGGGTCTGCGTGTTCGGGTGTCATTGGCCAGCCTCTGAGCACTCCATGTTCCTGTCCAGTTCTGTACGTTTGGGTCCCAGTTTCTCAGGGCGGCCTTCCCAGATGCACTCTTTCTGGAATCAGCCAGCACTGGTTGTACCATTTGGGTGGCACCTCACTGCTGCCCACACTCCACCTGGCTCCACCGCATCACGTGATCATGGCCTGAGTCAGGCCAGGGAGGCCTGCAGTAACTCTGAGCCATCTTATTTAATCTGAGGCAGCTGTGCTCAGTCTGGGGCGGGCTGTGGTCAGGCCAGGATAGCCGTGGTTTCTTCAGGCCAGTTCCTCACTTGTTTCTCCTCTTCTTCAGCAAGGACCCATGCTCCTTTGTCCCTGGAACTGAGTGCTAAACTCGCCTCGTCATTGGGTGTGACTCCATAGGGACCTAGAGGCTCCATGGAGTGGGAGGTTCTTTTTTTTTTTTTCTAAAATAATTATTTATTTATCCATTAATTTATTTTAATTTGAGCAGAGAGAGAGGGAAAGTGAGAAAGCAAGCCACCAGGTCCAGTATTTGAACTGCAGTCGGCCATGTGGGAGTGTCCAGCGCCTTAGCCACCATGCCACCTGCTGGTCCCTGGGAGGTTCTTGTATGGAGAACATAGCAGGGAGATGCCAGAGGGAAGGAGCATCCCCCAAGACCAGCATCTCCTGTCTTACCTGTAAACCCCTCGCCTCTCCCCAGCAGCTGCTTCCTAGGAAGGAGGTTGCTCGCCTGTTCTGGAGTGTTGAATGTGACAGGGGTGGTTGGGGTGGGTCTGGCCACCTGCAAAGCCCTCCAGAGCAGCTTTGTTTCTTAACAGAAGCTGTAATATGGACAGAACTCTTACACCAGGCAAGAAAGAGCATTAAATTGGCTTCAGTGTTGAATAATTAATAAAACATCTCAGGCATGGGTTGCTGGGCCGTGTCTCCCAGCGGCAGGGCTGTCAGCACCGTCTCGTCACCAAAGGGGCCTGCATTTGTCTTTAAACATGCACTTGGCACTTTTGAGAGGTGATTATGTTATCTTGTGTGCTGGCTGGAGCCGGTCATGGTGCACACCCTCCAGGGACCAGGGCCAGTGTAGCCGCTGGGGCCTAGCCCACACTGGAGGAGGAGTTGCAGGGTCTGGGCTCTGCCCCTGCCTGGCCATGAGACCTGTGCCTTAGACAAGAGCCCTCCCCACCCACGGCCTCTGTGTTGGGGTTTCCTTGGTCCACTGCTGGGCACCCCATGTTTCTGACCAGTGCTGATGTTTACTTGGCTCCTAGTTTCTCAGGGCCATCTTCCCAGGTGCTCCCCCACCCTCGCTTCTGGAACTCTTCTGCCTTGGTTTCCTTATCTATGAAGCAAAGCGGTGGGAATTGGTGACCTCTGGTCACCCAGGCATTCTGAGGTGCCTTGGAGGAGCAGAATCCAGGAGATCTGTGTCCCTCGCTATGCCCCCCAGGTGCTCGCTGTGCCAATGGGTAGACCGCAGTTTGCAGAACCGGGCTGTAGCCGTGAATCTCAGTTTACTGTAGCAGGTCATTGGGAAGCGTTTCCTTGGAGATTTATGTAGGACAGAAGCCGAAATCTGAGGCGGCCCATGAAGGTTTCTGAGGATGTAAGTAGCTTCGCTCCACTGCTGGGGAGGCGATTTCGCACGGTCTCCTGCTCGTGAGGCTTCTGGAAAGTGGCTGTTGCTGCCCAGGTTCCTGTCAGGGCCTTGCCCCTGGAACAGTGCTCTTAGGCTCCTCCTTGCAGTCTGGTGCACCTGGTGCAAGAATGTCTGGCCCCAAGCAACTCCCACCCTCCGCCAAGAGCACCCTTCCACCTGGAAGCCCTCTTCCTCTATGGCTTCAACTTGAGGCTGCAGGTTGGCTAGACCCTTGGGGAACTGGTGATGCTCCCTCACTTACAGGTGGGGAGACTGAGATCAGAGAGACAGTGATGTCACACAGACCCAACAGAACCAGGACTTGTCTAGGATCTTGTGACGCCCTGGCCGGGGCACTGCCCTATAGTGACTGATCTCGGCTTCTGTTTATGAAAATAGACATTTGCAGCCCCTTCTCCTCCTTTGGAACATGCTCGGGTAACCCCTGGTTGGCCATCAGCCCCAGAGGACTCAGTGCTGGGCTCGTGTGCCGTGGGTTCCTCACAGGAACCACTTGTGGGAGGCAGGGGTGACTAGACAACCCCTGACTGCAGTGCTGCCTTCTGGCCAGCAGAGGGCTCTGTGGTTTAGATCAACTGGGCTGCAGGCTGCCCGGGGAGTTCTCTGTCCATGGGGCTTAGCAGGTGAGTGAGTGCTTCATGAAGCTTTTCCCGTCCCTAATCTGCTCCTCCATCTGATGCTGAGTCTCAGTGATTCCATCCCTGGCTCTTTAGGTTGTTTTCCCCTGTTCAAACGTAATATCATGTGCTGAGCCAGGATTGTTCATCCTCACGCAGGCTTGTGCAGGGAATATTCCAACTGTGCCCCAGGGCACACACAAGTGCACACACACATGCCTTTGGGAGTTCCCCGAAGACAGGAGAAGCCTTGGCCTAATCCTGGCAGAGGTCTCTGGTCTTGCCCTGTCTTTTGGCATCCCTACTATCTAAACAGTTTTCTTTGGAGATCCGAGATGGGAGGGCTTTTGATGCAGGATGGGGAGGATCAGCTTTCTACCTAGATCCTGTAGTTATGGGAGGGGGAACTTCCCTCAACCCCATGGGCCCAGAACCTTGTTTTCTCTGACCCCCATTGGCTAGGACTGGGGACAGGGACCTACCTAAGGCTGAATCGGGCCCCAGTGAGGTCCAGTAGGGTTCATCCTTTGGTTTCCAAGCACTGTCTAGAGAGAGGCTGGAGGGCTCGATGTTCTGACGTGGGCTCTTGGGTAGGCCTATAGATAGGCCGACTTGTCACACCTCTGTGCCCCAGTTTCCTTGCTGTGCAGTGGAAACACTGCATGTGTATTTACATGTTCCCCAGGCCCTCAACCCTGCCTCTGCCCTTCCAGATCCCCCCACAAGGCCACACTGCCCTTCTGCAGCCTGAGCTCCCCGCCCCTGGCTGACACAGGAGTGCTCGTGTGTGGGTGGGAGAGGCAGAGCCTGGGAGAGCAGTCAGAGCGGCAGGGTGTGAGGATCCCGGGGGTCCTCATCTGAGCACATGGAGCCCATCCCTGAGAGGAGAGGGCCCAGGCAGGTGCCCACGACTGGCTCCAGCACCTGACAGCACATGTTTATTCCTGATGCTGTCTTCAAAGGAGAAGAAAATTAAACTCCTGGGGCCCGGCCGGCTCCTCTTGTACTATAGAACCTCCCCACCCTGCTGGCAGCCAGGCCAAATGCTAACGAAAACGGAATTCTGCTTAAATGCCCAGAAAGGAGATTTAGGAGATCAGAATCTTAAGCAAATTAACATGTGCGGCAGGCGGCTTTTAATCACCGACTTTAATCGCAGGCCTCGGTAACGGAAATCATCTCCTGGGCTGAGTGCGGAGGGCGGGGCTGGCAAAGCTGATGGATTATTCATTAGAACCTGACTTGAGTTTCACCTGCTTCTTCTGGGGGGGAGGGTGGCAGCCCAGGGGTCTTTTGTTCACTCCAGGGGGATGAGGTTGGGCTGGGTCTTGAGCCTCCCTCCTCAGGGACCCCTGGCCCACACTTCCTTTTCACCCTCATTGCCACTCCCCCGCCTGTCCTTGGTTTTTACCTTCTGTCTCCTCTCCCTTCTTTATCTCTCTCTCTGCCTCAGTTTCTCCTTTTCTGAGATTTGGGGCTGCTGGTCTGTTCCTGGAGGGGACTTCCCAGGGATGCACAAAGCCCAGGTGTGAGGGGATGCTGAGAACACCCCTCTCCTGTTACTCTCTGGCCCCTCGTGCACCTTTATACTGTGAGCTGTGGCTTGGGCTGTCCCCCTTTCTCTGGCCCGCAGACCCCACTGAACTCAGCTCCAGGGCCCGCTGCTGCATGGACAGTGAGGACCTCCACTCAGACCAGAGGGAGGGTGCTGTCCTTCCTTCCTGTGACTGCTCAGTGGGGTGGACACAAGCCCAGGGGCCCTTTCTGTGCTGAGTATGACTGCGAGACAGTGTCCATGCATGCAGGTGGGTTCCCAGAGCCCAGGGTGGTGTCCTCTCCAACGGAGGAGCAGGGTACCATGCACAGCAGCCAAGAGAGGAAGGCTGCTCCTTTAAGGGTACCAGGAGGCTTGG
Source organism: Tupaia belangeri chinensis (assembly GCF_000334495.1). Lineage (NCBI taxonomy): Eukaryota > Metazoa > Chordata > Mammalia > Scandentia > Tupaiidae > Tupaia > Tupaia belangeri. The sequence continues at coordinate 202,537 of NW_006198262.1, forward strand.
CCCAGGGGCTTTCCCTGGGCAGGATCCAGACGGTGGTTGATGGTGGCTGCCCTCCCCTTCCACACCTGGGGGCTTGCCTGTCTGGAGTCAGTCTCGCTTTGAGGGAGCAACAGCTGAGAGAGCCCAGGAGTGGCCCCATGTCCTCTTGCTCAGACCTGTCTGCCTGCCTGCCTTCCCAAACTCAGGGCTCCAGTACCCCCATGAATATCCCCAGGCCTCCCTTTGAGAGGCCTCCCTCTGGGATTTGGGAGTCAATGGAGTTGTGGGCAGAAGTAGCATCTTTCAAAATATCACTCACAGATGGAAATATTTTGTTGATCTGGAAATAGTTATTTCCTTTAGATGCCACAATTTAAAACATTCCGAAGTGGGCCTGGCAGGTGGCATGGTGGTTAAGGCGTTGGACTCTCATGTGGCAGACCACGGTTCGAGTCCTGGACCTGGAGGCATGTTTCCTCATTTTCCTTCTCAGTCTGTGTCTCTCTGGTCAAATTAAAATAAATAAGTAAGTAAGTAAGTAAGTAAAATAATTCTAAAACAAAATAAAACAAAAGCCACGTATCCAGAAGGAGGCAGAGCTTTCTGGCTCGGGCAGAGGAGATGGGCTCCGGGGTGGGGGCAGCTCAGCCCAGGACAGACTCTGCCCTCAGCTTGCTCACCAGGACCCTGATCCAGGGCAGGCATGCTGCAGGGGGCCATTCTCCAGCCTCCCCAACAGCCCTCACCATCCCCAAGACCCCACAGGCCCAGCAGAGCCAGGAGCTATGAACTCATGTGGGGGCCATGAGGATGCGCAAAGAACAGGACACACTTGCCCGACCATGGCAGCAGTGAAATGTCACCTCAGCCACCCACAAGTGCTCAGCCCTTCTTGGAGCCCTGCTGAGGTGTGAGGACTTGTCCTAGATCCAGGTCGTGGGACCTGGGTGCGAATGGTCAGAGGGACTCTGTGGTCACCAGGGGCTGGCAGCCAAGAGTCATCTGGCTCCTGCCCTGGGGGCTGCAGCTACCTCTGGTAGGCGGGGCGCCGGCGGGAGGGAGGGGAGGAAGGTGGAGGGTGAGTGACTGCCGGAGCTGCTGTGAGAGGGGCAGTGGCTGGTGCTGCCTCCTCTGCTGGCCTCTGGGCAGGGCCTGCTCAGGCCCCACCTGAGATTCCTGCCTGGGTGCACAGTTTCCCACCCACAGCGCGGAGGTGGTCCTGGGAGCCAGGCAGCCGAGGGTTAAGAATGGGCGCGGCTCCCCTGAGAGGGGCGGTCCCAGTGGCAGCAGCGTTGGCCTGGCCCCGCCCCTTCTCTCTCCTCCCTTGAGCAGAAGCAGCAGCGTGCAGGCGGCGGGCTTTGACCGGGCATGGGCACCTTGCGCGGGACGCCCCGGCTTCGAGTGGGATTCAGGGGACACTGGGGGCCAGTGCAGGGCCCAGGCCCCCTTGGGCCGTGCCGGTAACAGTAGGGTTGGCGCCTGCCGGCCATGGAAGAGCCTGGGCCCCCCGGGGAGCTCAGCCGAGACCAAGGTAAGTGGGACAGGCGGGGGCCTGAAGAAGGGGGCTATGACCATCCCTGTGGGGAGTCCAGGGCCAGAGTTGTCCATTGGTGACCCACTGGCCCTTTGTCAATGGCCACTGATCCCCTCCCTGTAGTGTCTCTGGGAGCGTAGTCTGATGACCCCATTCCCACCAACACCTGCACTCCCCTCCTCTCCCCATCATCATCTCCTGTGCTGGCATCTTGAAGGGAGAGGGCCTGCTTACTGAACAGGGTTCAGACAGTCCTGGCGGGCGACCAGAGGAGGTGCTCCCGACCATGCCAGCATAGTCCTCTGCCCTCCAGTCTGCCTTGGCGGACACCCGCTGCCTGCAGGCAGCAGGTCTGGGGGATATAGGGGACTGCTGGGGCAATGGGGATTTTCCTGGTCCAACACCACCTCAGCCAGGATGGTGGAGGCGTCCTGAGCTCGGTCAGCACCATGGACAGGGCAGCTGCTGCTCTCCTGAGGTGTCTGCTGTCATTTGCTGAGGTCCTGAAGGTTCCTTGGAATCAAAGGCTGGCTCGCCCCCTCCCAGCCCTGACACTTGGGGCTGGAGATTTCTTGCTTTGAACTGTCACACGTTTTTGACCTGGGGGCAGTGCACTCTCTTGGGCAGAGAGCTCAAGACAGCAGAGGAGGTAAGAGCCCTCCAGGCTACTTAGGTGTACCCACGGCAAAGAACTTGGACATAGCAGGGACCATCCTGTCCACAGGGCTTCCTAAGCAGGCATCTTCCACTAGGGTGGGCCATAGCTTCTCTGGGACAGGTCTCTGTCTTCCCCACTGCAGTTCTAGCTCTGGGTCGGAGGTGGGGAAAGGCCAAGCATGGGGGCACCAGCGGCTGTGGCTATGTTATGAGTGACTTGGGCTGGACAGCAGGAAGAACTTCCTGATTAAGGGCTGATTAAGGGTTTTCAAGGAGACTAGGTGCTTGCCTTCTGGTGGTTTGTTTGGGTTCTAGTTTTTCTGGACTAGACTTGTTCAGCCCTTGATTGGTGTGGATGCCAGGGAGGACTGGGGAAGCCTTGGTGTTCATGGGGAGACATGCCAGGTAGACTGGGGACAGGGCAGGGTGTCTGATGAGCTGTGTGATCTTGCACAAGGCACTAACCTTCTCTGAGCCTTTGTGGACCAGAGGGATAGTGTGGGACTGCCTCTGTAGGGTAGTTGTGAGCACTCACAGGGCTTGTGTCTGCTAAGTGCTCACACCACGCCTGGCCCAAGTGGCTGTTCCAGGGTTGCCTGACACTTCTCTCCTCCCTTCTCTGAGATGCCCTTTATGAATGGAGTGCAGCATGGTAGGTGTAGACAGGGCTGCCAATACAGACACCTGCTCTGCCCTCATGGGAGTAACACGCTGCATGTTCAGGTGGACCTGGGTGCACACACTCCCTGATCACCTAGGGTGGGACAGGCCTTCCATGGGTGGATTGCCTCTGTGAAGGGCCTGGCCCACCATGTTCTGGTCTGCCTGGCCTGCAGAGAGTTTCATGGAGTGACCTCGGCTGGTTACTGGGCTTAGGACGCCTGCCTGCTGGCTGGCAGTGACTAGCTCCTGCCAAGTGGCCTCAAGGCCCCATGTTTCATGGGGACCATACATGCCTGGGGTCTATAGCTGGTGAAGGAAGAACCCTAGTCTTAGGAGGGAGTGGATGGCAGCAGTAGGAGTGTCTGCGAGTTCACCCTCCATGTGCTCATCTTCTGGGGCCGAGGGCTTGGCAGCCCCCTAGGAGGAGACACAGCAGCATGGCCTTTGGTCTCAATGTGCAGCCGAGGACAGAGCAGATGGGCCAGGAGTCCTGGGTCCGGCCTTCCATCTGCACAGCTAATGAACTGATGACGATGGTTTCTCTGCTCCTGGCACCTTCTCTGTGGGCCAGCCCTGCCCGACTAGTGCTGTCTCCTGGGGCAGGGGTTTGGGCAGGCAGGGTTGAAGGGGGTAGTGTGTGGAGGGCCCTCTCTGCCGAGCCTACAGATCCACACTCCATGAGGGTTGGGCTGGGCGAGGGGGCTGAGGAGGGGAATGAGTAATCGGACATGTCTGTTTCTTCCTGGGATTTTGCTTCCAGCACAGCGTACGTGGGCTCCCGCCGGCTGGGCGGACTTCCTGTGTGGGAAAGGCAGGTGGACACAGGCCTCATTGTGGGGCAAGATGGGGGTGGTAGATGTTATCCCCATGGCGTGGCAACTTCTCTGGCTCCTGGAAGTCCCTCACCTGGCAGCCCAGAGCATGTGGCCCGTATCAGCTGGGTGAAGGAACCAAGCTGGGATCTTGCATGGCCAGTGGTTGTAGAGAGATGGGAGCTTTGGACCCCAGCTCTGCCCAAGAGGGGGCACCCAAGCAGGGGCCAGAGGACG
>NW_006198262.1:206708-208528 GCF_000334495.1 Tupaia belangeri chinensis
GGTCTTAGGTGCTAGGGTGGAGTCCCAACTCAGGGACAGTGGGCCCCAGGCTGGAGCCCTTCCGCCTGCTCAGACCTGGGGCCCTCCTCCAGGGGATCGGGTGGTCTCCATTCACAACTGTCATGTCCTGGCCCCGAGTCAGCCCTGCTGCTCTGCTTCCTTCTGAAACTCCACAGCCCTGACTTCCAGGCCCCTGCGGTCAAGCTGACCAAGGACCAGGGTGTGGGCAACCCAGTTCTCAGAGGCAGTCTCTGTGTGCCCCCCTGGGTAGGGAGGACAGCACAGTGGACGGCAGGTGGGGGCAGAGCCAGGAAGCACCTCACCTGGCCCTAGGTGGTAGGGCAGAGATGGGGCCGATGCTAGGAGGGTGGAAGTCCTGTCGGGGTACGGGGATACAGGAAACTGTAGAGTTACACTTGGGGGCCAGCTCCACTTTTCTAAGACTCCCCACTATTGTACATGTGGCTTGGGGTGAGGGGGGGTCCTTTGGCTCCTGACAAAGCTGCCTCAGCCCCCACGGTAGCCCTGCTGCCCTGGTGGGACTCGACGGGCTCAGCTTTCTGGTCTCCCGTCCCCTCCATGGTTTTGAGCCTGCTCTGCTGGAGGCCACCCAGCCCAGCCAGCTGCTACCCTTCCTCCCTGGTCAGCCTGGGCCCTGGGTGGGTGTGGGCGGGGGCAGGGCCGACCCCGCCCACAGGGCTGTAGCTCCTTCCCCTCCCTCATGTCTTCCTGGGCAGAGCTTCCTCTCCTCCCAATAGGCTCCATATGGTGACTTTTCAGGAAAGGGCTCCCACCCCCTGGTGGCCACAGTGAGCCTTTCTCCTCCTCCAGCTCCTGGGGTGTCCTGGGCAGTGGCTTTGGAACAAGAACCCGGACCGATATTGGCTGTGCCCTGCCTGGGGAGGCGAGCGGCTGGTGTGGGCGCGGGAGCCCCAGAGGCCCATGAATGAGGGCACCTGCGGGAGCAGGAAACTGTGAAATGGGCTATTAATAGAGTCCTCTTCCCTACAGGACTGTCAAATGTGATTAATGCCACCGTTGTGAGCTGACTGCCACACACCACCAGCTGCAGATGGCCGCTCTGGGAGGGACCCTCACTGAGGCTGGACACGGCCCTGGCTGGCCCTGAGGACCCCGGGGGTCCTGCTGGGCTGGCAGAGGAAGGCCTGGAGTTGGGGCCCTAGGGGCTGAAGACACCAGGCACCCTGAGTAGGCTGGCTTAGGTGGATCCTAGGGCCCACCTGCAGAAGCAGGGGCTTCTCTTTGGGGAGGTGCTGAGCACCAGACACCCCAGCCTCAGAGCATGTCTGTCCTTTTGCTGTCACTGCAACGGCTTGGCGTGTCACTGACTGAGCTCCTGACACGTAGCACCTTCTGTGCAGCTGGACAGCTTTGGGTAACTGACTATCACGGACCCTTCTGTGTGTCACTCACTCCCTGTGGAGTGACAGAAGGAAGACCCTGGCTGGACCTTTCTTTGGGTTCAGTGGGCAGCTACTGCCGTCCTCCCTGACCGCAGTCCAGGGCCAGGCCATACGAGTCCCCAGGAACCTCTGTGGTAGGTAGAAGGTGGACACTCAGGCCCAGGGACTGGTCAGTGTGGCAGATGGAGCATGGCTGGCCTTCGAGAGCCCATTCCTACTCTCTAGCAGGCTCGCTGTCTCTGACCCCAGGGGTCCAGGTGCATATAGCCTTGGAGAGGGTGGTGACCAGAGGCCACCTGAGTGGGCAGAACCAAGTGTGGCAGGCCCACCCTTAGGGCCCTCTTCTTGAAGAGCCAGCAATGCCATGGGTCAGACCCTACTGCCCACAAAACTCCC
>NW_006198262.1:209185-218339 GCF_000334495.1 Tupaia belangeri chinensis
CTGCTGAACGCCGGAGCCACCTGCCACATGAAAATGACACTGATGGAGGAAAAGCACACGTCCACCTGAGCAGACCAGCCATCAGGCTGTCCTCCCCCAGGCTGTCTGGGATCCTGAAGGCCCGCTGAATTGATCAAATGACCCCTGGGCTGGACAGTGGCCATCGAACTCCTCAGGGCCCAGTTCTAGCTCCCGTGTCCCCCGGGAATAGGCAAGACACAGGGTCCTGCCTGGGGAGGGCTTGAGAGAGCCGACTCACCCTCCCTGATAAAATAAAAATAGTTGGGGAAGAGGCGCCCAGACGTGCGGGGGGACGAGCTGCTTCTTCCAGACGTTTAAATAATCTCCGCCATATGTGTGTGGGCCTGTCCCTCCCTTCTGTGCGGCGCTGGGCCAGGGGCCGGGCTGATGATCTCTGATAGGCACCACCATCCACACCGCCCACCACAGCGGCTGGGGCAGGGTGGCCACTTCCTCTTTCCTCCTCTCCACCCCGAGCACAGCTGAGCACCTCCTGCCTGCGGAGTTGAGCCTGCTGGAGAGAGCAGTGGTGGGCAGATCTAGGGTGCTGGGGAGGCAGGCAGCAGGCTGAGGACCCCCCCCCAGGGGTCTGGGAAAGGGACAGGGCTGGAGAAGGCTCAGAGGATCCTTGCCTCTGTATGTCCCACGGTTACGGATCATTCTACATAAGGTAGACACAGGAAGGCCTATCGAAAGTCTTACAGAAAGGCAGAGAAGGGACTAGCAGTTAGTGTAATGGCTACGTCGCTGGACTCCCATGTAGTTGACTGTGGTTCGAGTCCCGGACCCGGTGGCTTAAACTCAGGCCGGGCGCGTGTGCGTGCCCAAGATCTTGAGAGGAGAAAAAAGGAGAAGGGATTGTGGTGTGGCCATCCCCTCTGGGGGGTGATTTCTCACTTTCTGTCTCTCTGTCTCTCTCTGTCGCACACCCTATAACGAAAAACAAACAAAAAAAAAAAAAAAAAAAAAAGGGCAGAGAAATATTGGAAGAGGAAGGGGTTTCAGGGAGACTGGGTCAGGCCTGCAGTGCACTGGGTCGTGTGGCCCGGGGTCAGGGCTGTCACTGGACAAGGCCTGGGAGATGTGGAACCCCACAGAGAGGGTAGAGACATGTTCCCCGTGCCCTAGCCCCCCCATACATGCTTGCTGAGTGAAGCGTGAGTGAATAGGGTGTGCACCATCCCCACACCCCTGTTACGGGAGGAGGCGCTGTAAAGGTGTCCGTGTGTGTGTGTGTGTGTGTGTATGCTCTGGGAAGCTCGTGGGTGTGATTTGTGAGTTTTGTTGAAAGATTAAGTTGGTTTTCCAGCCTTCCCCAGGGAGAGGTGGAGATGCTAAGCTGCCGCTGGCCTCTTGGTGACAGCAGCCGAGCCCGTGTAGCCTACTGTGTTAGGGCAAGATCGATCTCCGCCATAAAAACACAATTAAACCAACGCTGCCCTGGCTTCCGACAGTGCAGGCTCCTTCCTCAAGCAGCTGCTGCCTGTGTCCTGTGCAGGGCTTGGGGAAGAAGGAGTGTGGAGCTGCAGGGATGTGCTTACGACCATGAGGAAACTGAGACACAGAGATGGGGGAGGGCTCCCACGGACAGGGGAGGGTCTGCCAATGTCCAGGTCATTGGGTGCAGCCACAATGCAGTGACTGAGCTGAGGGTCATGGGCGGCCTCCTTGGGGGTGTCAGTGTGGGACTTGAGCCCTCTCTCCATCGGGGCCGGAGGGGGGGTGGCCCTGCCGGTCTGCACAGCCATCTGTCCTGATGCATCTGTTCCAGGCTTCTCTGGACCCAGCTGGAGCTGGCCTAGCCCTAGAGAGCTGGACCCACCACACCAGTGCTGGCATTGGCAGTGCCAGGTGCTGGTTTCTGCCACCTCCCAGGAGTGGACTCGGTGGTCTTGTTCTCCTCTGTCCTGCCCACTTTTCCTCTTCACCCACACTTGTCCAGCAAGTGCCTGAGAGGTGCTGGGTTGTTGCATGTGCAGGGATTGAACAGGGAGCAGGAGGGTGAGATCCTGCCCACGGGGCACCCCAGGGGTCAGACAGTGCTGGAGGGACCTTAAGGAGCAAAGTGGGGGCTGAGGGAGAGGAGTGGCCTGGGAAATAACCCCTAGACCAGCGCTTTGCCTTTTCCCCACGGATGCTCTTCCCCGACAAGGGCTGCCAGTGCCCACTTGGCCTGGTCTGAGCGGCTGGAGAGCGGGTGTAGCCCACCTGGGAGCAGTAACTCGACTCCTATCTGAGCCCCTGCAGGGGCAACTGCAGGGCGCTAGGCAGGAGAGGCTGTTTCAGGTGTCCTGGTTCATCTTGGGCAGAAGGAACTGAAGCAGGCTGGAGGCGTGGACCATGGTAGGAGCTGGTGGCCTTTGAGAGACACAGCATCCTGGCTGTCTTGGTTGCTCGGGGCAGCTGGTGTGTGGTCCAGGACAGGAAGGGCAAGCTCCCTTTCATGAGCTCATATGGGGGCACTATCTGGCCTCCAGGTGTTGGCCCTGGGTCTTCTCTAGGCAGCACCTGGGTAGGTTTCTCAAGTCCCTGGACCTGGGCTCTGAGTGTGACTCTGCAGGAATAGAGTGGACCCCTGTGGATGGTGGATGTGAGGCTCCTGGCTGGCATTGCCCCCTCAAGCCCTTGAGGAGCTGGGGGGAAGGGGTGCTCTCCCACCTGGCATGTACCTGGCTGTTCTAGGGCTGCTGCCCTGCTGGAGGCAGTGGGTGGGAGCTAAGGGAGGGGTGGGGCCAACCTCAAGCTATCTGGGTTCAGGGCCTGTGGGCATCTAGGTAAGTTCAGCCTCGCTTGGCCAGTGACCTGGGGCCTAGCCTTTGCTTGGACCTGGTCTAGCTCAGCTGCACTGTGAGCGCAACATGGACACCCCCGGGCTGGGACTCCCCTGCCCTGTCCTTGGCACTCTCGGCAGCTGTGTGTAGTTCTGTGTCCATCTGTCTTGGAGTGTTAGAGGTGGGGTGGGGTCACCTTGGTCCAGAGGGCAGCCAAGGGGCCTCACTGGCAGAGCCCTGAATCAGGGCAGATTAGCTGGCTTTCATCTGCCTGGTAAGCGGAAGATTATGGCCTGGGACAACTGAAGAGGGGAGTCGAGGGTGCAGGGGTCTGGACCTCATGTTGGGGGGCTGTGGCTAGGCCTACTCGATCTGTGCTCTGTCCCAGAACCCCTGCCCTGGCTAGAGGGAGACTAGTTAGTGGCTGAGAGCCGGAAGGCATGGCCCAAGGCAGTGGGGGTGGGGGCAGGGGCAGCCAGCCCTGGGAAGCTTTGAGGAAGGGAGAGAGGATGGTGGGAGGCCACCACACAGGGCAGGGACATCCAGGGACATGGAGACCTCTGAGGGCAGAGGGAGAACTTGCTCTTTCCGGGTGTGAGGAGTCATGGGCTTCCAAGCGGGAAGAGAGTAGCTGGCTTTGTGGGGGGCCCTCTGACGGAATAAGGCATAGCTCGCTTGTGCACAGGGCAGGGGACATGTGGCTCCGGGCATGGAGCATGGGGTCCCCAGGGCCAGTGTCCCCAGGTACTTGGACTCGCCTCCTGACCTAGCTTTGGCCCTGATGCTCCCCTGGGGATGCCCTTACACGGGTGGCAGTGCTGTCTTCTGGAGGACTCCCAGGACTCCTGCCCTTTCCTGTCTCTGTGGCTAATGGCACCCTAATTCAATTCCATGGCAGAAAGTGCAGAGCCGCCTGCTGGCCCCCGCTGTACAACTGCTCCTAATTGGGTTCTGGGGTCTGGCTTTGAGTCGATTACAGGGGATCTGGCCAGGCTTCCTGTTGTCCAGGGCATGTTGATGGTGAATAGGGAGGGATGGGGGGCCCAGGGGCCCAGTGGCCAAAGGAGTCCCCAGTAGGGTTGTTGCAGCTATGGGGCCAGCTCAGCTGGCAGGGGCTCCCAGGGCCAACCTGTCCTTTAATGGGGGCCTGGCAGGGGTGAGATAGCTTGGGATGCCCAGTGACCCCCATCTCTCCTGCTCTCCACTCCCCAGAGCTCCACTGGAGGAGTGCCCTCTGCTCCTTAGGTGCTCGATGTCCCCAGGGCAGCCGTGGCTGGCTTCCACTGTGCCCTACAGCCAGCTGGCTGGTGGGAGGGTGGGCAGGCCCTCCCTGACCAGGCCCCCTCTCCAATCAGGTGGCCATGAGGGGGCAGAATGTGGTGATGAATGTGGCTGGGCACTGCGCCGCCTCCTCTGCAGGCTGTGGCCTGGGGAAAGGTCAGATGGGAGCCCAGGCCTCGGGGCCTCCCATGAGCAAGGGAGACAGCAGTGCTGGACCACACTCCGGGGACCTACACCCTCCAGCCGAGGTGACGGTTGCAGCAGAAGGGGCATGCAGGGCCGGGGTCAGAAAGGCCTAGCAAGTGGCCCTGGTCCACTGGGCTGTGCTTTCCAGCACCGGAGGGCCAGGCGCTGGCACAAGCTGCTGCTGCTTCTAGCTCACCTCCAGGTCCACCAGCTTCCAGGCTCAGAGGATCCCGTTGGAGGTATGAAGGGCGTGGGGGATGAGCAGGGCTTGTCCGAGACCCAGGCTGAGATGGAGAGGAACAGATAGCCGCCTCGGGCATCTGGTGAGGGCAGGAATGTGGGAACCCAACCCACACGTGCCCTCTAGTGTGCCTCTGGGAGGATCCCCAGGCCTGATCGGTGTGTCATTTGGGTTCCCAGGAAGGCCACCTAGCTGTCCGTCATTCCTCAGCCTGGTGGCCTGGGCCCTTGGATGACTCTGCTGCCTCCCAGCCCTCCTGGTCCCAGCTGGGAGTTCCCTTGGCCTAAATCCTCTAGCCAGCTGGGCCGGAGCCAGCTAGGATTAGTGCAGGGGATTGGCCGAAGTGTGGGCGGAGCAGAGGCCTCGCGGGGCGCGGCTCCTGCAGCCCCTGGACCCAGCTTCCTCAGGGACTGCTTGGGGGCCCTGGAGGGTGGGTGGGCTGGCCTGGGAGCCATCTGAGACAGCAGGCAAGAGTTAGGCCAATGCCAGCACGGCCAGGGAACAGCCCTGAGGGGGCTTCAGGGAGCTCTGAGGGAGAGGAGGAAGATGCAGAGGAGAGAACGGGGCCCTGTGGAGCCTCTGTGTGACATGTCACTGAGGGCAGGATCGGGGGCACCAGCCCTCCCTAGGATCCCGGAGTCGGACCCTGGCCACCATCTGGGCCTATCTGACCCTTGGTCATCTGCTACTAGCCGGGCCAAAGGAGCGGTGGCCTGCCTGGTGGAGGTGTTCCTCTGGGTTGGAGGGAGCGTGGTGATTTCTCCTCAGTGGCAGCCAGACTCACTAGGTAAGAAGGGGCAGGGAAGATGCACCCAGCTGGGGCCACAGGGCCATGTGGGTGCCTCGGGGGGTGGGTGCTGCTCCTGGAAGTGTGGAAGTCCTGGGGTCTCACATTGGACCCCACTCAAGCCTCTAACTTCCCAGCACCTTGGCTGTCCCTCTGGGGGGTCAAGAAAACTGGTAATGATGGCTGTCCCCACCCTTCTGCTTCTCAGAGGAGCCCTCCAAGCCCTGTTGCCTCTCCTCTGTGGGGAGGGGAAGGGACAGGCCTGGTGTGAGTGTGCCGTGGAAACTCAGGTAGCTCTGACGCTTTTGTTGTGGGAGGTTTCTGGCATCTTGGGGGTCAGTGGCACATTCAGCCTGGGTGGAGGTGGGCCAGGGGGCTGATACCAGGCACAATGGCCCTTGATGCTTAGAGGTGGGCAGAGGGCCTCTGGCCTCTGTGAGACTGCAGAGTTGGGAGGGGCCTGCAGGCAGAAGAGCTGAGCGTGTCTCTCGGTGGCCCGTGGGAGCCCTGTCAGAGCTGTCCGTGCTGCCTGTCTGCTCCAGCGGTAGACAGGGCCTGTCCAGGCAGCCACCTTCCAGAGCCCCGCTCACACAGCTAGTAGTGTGCCCCTGGGAGGGTCCCAGGCTTGAGCCCAGACATGGGTCCTGTTCTATGCCTGTGGGGCCTGTCCTTGTCCCCAGCAGCCACACCTGTGTCCTCACCTGCCTGCAGTTCCCTTCTACTTACATTCAGATATCAGCCTCTCCTTCTAAGAGGTTCTCCAGGGCTGGTGCTGGCCATGGTCCTCTGTGATGCCTACTGTGGTGGGGAGGGTCCCATTATGGAGGTTAGTTTCCTTGTGCTTCAGAAGATGGTACTTCTAGGCCTGGGTTTTCTGTAAGCAGGTGGGCAGGGCCTGAGGGGTGCAGGGTTGACTCGTTCCTGGGCTGGGGCCGGATGACCTGGTCTGACCTGCCTGGAGCCCACGGCCTCCTCCTCTGGGGCCTGGGAAATACACAGCTGCAGGGAGGAGGTGGACAGAGGAGAGGGGGCAGGTGGGCACAGGTGAGTGTGTGCTATGGAACTCAAATCTAGGGCCACGACTTCCCAGATCTATGTCCTCGAGCAGGGCTTACTCCCTGTGGCCTTGGGGAGCGAACAGAGATGATGCTTCCTTGTGTGGGGGAGGGTAGCTTTCCTAAAGATGCCACAGTAACAGGGCATGGGGACTCAGGAACAAGACCTATGACTGGGGCCAGCAGCCAGGCTGGGCGTGGGGTAGCTCTGCCTGGGGCTCCTTCCCCAGTGGCTCCTGAGGGCCAGCCCAGCTCAGCTGCTGCATCTGTGCATCCCCAGGTCACCACCCTGCTGACTTCCAGTGCTCTTCAGTCTGAATGATGGCCAGGTGGAGGGGGACAAGCAGATGGCTAGGCAGGCAGGAGCAAGGGCCTATCTGGGACTGAGCTGTGTCTCTGAGCCAGCACCTGGAGCGGCAGGCAGCCCTGGGGGTCCGGCCTTGGCTAGCAGTGGGCAAGCGGGCAGATAGGTAGGTGGTCGGCCTCTGTGCCCATCTTGAGCACATGGGATCCCCGGGCAGGTGGTGGGCTTTGTCGTGGTGCTTGTTGACACACTGTGTCTGTCTCTGAGTTAGTCTGTCTGTCTACTTCCAGTGGAGCGATGTATGAGCACCATGCAGGAGGGGACACAAATGGTGAAGCTCCGTGGCAGTTCCAAGGGCCTGGTCCGCTTCTACTACCTGGATGAGCACCGTTCCTGTATCCGCTGGCGGCCCTCGCGCAAAAACGAGAAAGCCAAGAGTGAGTGCGCAGCCCGGGAAGGGGTGTGGGACAGCTCAGAGCCCTTGGGTGAGCACATAGGGTGGGGACCACTCCCAGAGCTGCGCTGGACAGTTGAGGGGCAGTAAGAGCCTGAGCCCTGGACATCTCCAGACTCGGTTGGCCATGGAGTTCTGCAGTGACTTCTGGACCATGAGATGGAGTGGGGACAAGCCCTCTGAGACTCAGTGGGCACCCAGCCCTGTGCTGAATAATTGGTCTAAAGGTGGGGAGCTCCTCCTAATAGAGATAGAGATCCTAGCTGGGGCACATTGAGGAAAGGGTTGCCTGACAGCTGGGGTGGGAGCCCTTGGCCTGGGGTGTGGGAGCAGTGGGGCTTTGAGCTGGAGGCTTTGCGAGGGTTGAAGCGTGTGGGGAATTGGGTGAGGATTCTGGGGATCAGGGAGAGACATCTAAAGGTCCTTGTGGGCCGGGAAGTGGGTGTATACCAAAGGTCCTCTGGGTCTGTGGACAGGCAGGACCCATGGGTGTCAGGGCAGGGCCTCAGGCTTCCTGTTAGCTAGAGTGCTGCTGCCATGGGGCCCTGGGGAGACCGCAGAGCCGCAGGGAGGTCTGCTTGCCGTTGAGCCCCAGGTGAGGGCATCCTGGGGTGGAGGCTCTTTCTGGTCCCCAGAAGCCAGTTTAGGAGCAGGGCAGGACCACCTTCTGGGTCAGATGAGCTTCCTCCAGGCTGCAGTACCAACCGAGAGCACCTTCTCTGGGCCAGACACTGCTCCGGGCACCGGGCCTGGGTATCTTCTGGGAGGGAGGCTGAGGCAGAGCTGGAATGCTAGTGGGAGAGGGGCCGCAGTGTGAGAACACAGAGGATGGCAATGTCAGGAGGAACAGGAGGGCGAGGGGTCAGGAGGACCCCTGGGGAAGGGGTGATTGGGCAGGTAGAGTCAATGGGGAAGGAGCAAGATGAAGCGACTGTCCCCTGGCCATCAGCCCCTGCCCGTGGTTGGGGTCCACATCTCTCCCTATGGCCATGCACATGCCAGGGCAGTGGAGGCAGGCCTCACTCTGCACTCTCAGTGGGGAGCCCTCAGTGGGAAGGCCCATGCCCCCAGGCAGGGGAGGCTGGGGAAGCAGGGCTGTGGAGAGAGTAGTGGCAGATGGAGGAGTGCAGATAGAGAAACTGAGGTTCAGCCAGGGGAGACAGTCCATAGTCATCTAAAAGGCAGGGGCAGGGCTGGGATGGGACCCAGGACACTCATCACAGCTCTCAAGGTCTAGAAAGGTCTCAGCTTTCTTATCTCGGTCCAGGGTGCTGCCATGTTTGCACTATCACATGAGACTCGATGACGTCCAGAGGTACTGGTGCAGGGCCTGGCGCAGTGAGCCGAAGGGCGACAGGAGTCAGCAGATACAGGGAGGCTGTGAGGACAAGTGGGCACGGTGGCTTTCCCCACTGCTGAGTTGAGGTTACCTGTGGCCTGTGTGTATGGGGGCTCCTGCCACAGACATGGGAACAGATTCTCAAAAGACCCTCTGAGCTCGCCTACTCGTGGAAATTCAGCTTTTGAATGGAGGCTTCATGGAACTCTCGTGGCTATGGCCAGGAATGAAACCCTGGAAGGAATCTGAGCTGGCACATGCAGGGCCAGGACCCCATGAGTCTCCTCGCCCCCTGACCCCTACACCTGCTGTGCGGGAGTTTATTACAGAGGCAGCCACAGGATTTGCCAAGCCTGGCCAACAATTGCCTCTCTCAGAATGGCAGGGGGGGGGGGATGAGTTGGCTGGAGCCTGGCAGATGGAATTGGCTGTCCTGGCTGCCTCGCTCCACCAGCTCAGCCAAGTGTGGAGCCAGAGCCAGCCGGAAGCCTGGGGTTGCCAAATGGGGGGAGGCAGCCCTGCTCCCTCTTGGGTTGTGTGGATCTTTTTTGTATCCAACAGGGGAGTGTAACCGTAAGGTCAGAGCAGAGCTGGGGAGAGAGGGTTCTTCAGCCAAACTCGTGAACGTGCTGAGGGTCCCCCGCGTACCTGGGCTCTGTGAGAGAGTGTTGCTGTGAGCCCTGCTCCCCAGGCTGCTCAGCCGCCATGCTACGGG
>NW_006198262.1:219797-222751 GCF_000334495.1 Tupaia belangeri chinensis
AATGAGTGGGCGGGAGCGTGGCAGATGGATTTGGCTGTCCTGGCTGCCTCGCTCCACCAGCTCAGCCAAATGTGGAGCCAGAGCCAGCCGGAAGCCTGGGGTTGCCAAATGGGGGGAGGCAGCCCTGCTCCCTCTTGGGTTGTGTGGATCTTTTTTGTATCCAACAGGGGAGTGTAACCGTAAGGTCAGAGCAGAGCTGGGGAGAGAGGGTTCTTCAGCCAAACTCGTGAACGTGCTGAGGGTCCCCCGCGTACCTGGGCTCTGTGAGAGAGTGTTGCTGTGAGCCCTGCTCCCCAGGCTGCTCAGCCGCCATGCTACGGGTCCCCAGTCCCTTGGGGCCCTGGTTGCAGGGGGACACCTGGCTTTCGGGAGAGCGTGACTATTCCCTCCCACCTGCAGTCTCCATCGATTCCATCCAGGAGGTGAGTGAGGGGCGGCAGTCAGAGATCTTCCAGCGCTACCCCGATGGCAGCTTTGACCCCAACTGCTGCTTCAGCATCTACCATGGTGGCCACCGTGAGTCACTGGACCTGGTCTCATCCAGTGGTGAAGAGGCGCGCACTTGGGTGACAGGACTGCGCTACCTCATGGCCGGGATCAGTGATGAGGACAGCTTGGCCCGCCGCCAGCGCACCAGGGACCAATATCCTTGGGCACCTGGGGATAGGGACAGCCCCTTCAACCGTCCACCCCGGGTGAGGGGTCCCCCGCTGATCGCACACTTGGGGAAGAGGAGTGGAAAGGGACACGCAGTCTGGGACCTCCCACCCCTCACTGTCAAGGTATAGGGCGGGTGTGACTGGGCTGTGAGCCACGTTGGCCCCTAACTTGCCCCCAAAGTGGCTGAAGCAGACATTCGATGAGGCTGACAAGAACGGAGATGGCAGCCTGAGCATCGGCGAGGTCCTGCAGCTACTGCATAAGCTCAACGTGAACCTGCCCCGGCAGAGGGTCAAACAAATGTTCAAGGTGAGGCTGAATGCGCGGCTGGGGCCAGGCCCTTGTTGGGCTTGGGAGTCCCTACTAGGGCTACCTGGGGACCACGGTTGTGCTGCCGGGTTGGAGGGGTACCAGGGTGGCCTGCAGCAGATGACAGAAGGCAGCTGACCAGCCATCCAGGACTGGAGGACACGGGGGGTCGTCAGGGCCCAGCGTACCGCCTCTATAGCTGTGCCAGGGGCTGCTGTGCCAGCTTCAGGGAAGGGGCTTGCCACACCAGGCACAAGCCCTGCCCAGGTGAGTGGACAGACATTTGAGGCAGGTGCCCAAATAAAGCCAACCCCCTTCCTGCCCCCCACAATCCTACAGCCTTAATAGGGGAGCACCTGCACAGGCAGGGCCCTGTCTGGCAGGCAGGCAGCAATCTCCATACCTGCCCTAGGCCAGCAATGGCCCCCACCATCCTGAGCTAGAAGTTATGAAAATACATTCCTCAGCTGAGCAGCGGCCTTTATTGTCCATAATTAGTTTCTCTCTTTCCGGAACTCCTGCTGGGCTGGGGAGAGGAATCTTCCGTCAGCAGGTCCTGGTTCTAGGCAGGGGTGGGCTGAGCCAGCAAAGCCAGTCTTTGGACTTCACTGCCTTGCTGAGCCTGGAAACAGGGTTGCATGAGCGTAAGCACCAGGCCCCCAGTGGATGCACACAGGCACACATGCACACAGGCACACACGCACACAGGCACGCTTACGCGCATGCACTTGTGGCCTGATAGCTCTGCCATGTCTGGCTCCTGGTGGCTCCTGTCTTAGATTTCAGATAGCCAGGCTGTCGTGCCCAGCTGAAGCCAGGGAAATTGGTTGGTTCAGAGCAGGCAGGTCTGTGCATGAGCAAGGGGCAGCGAGCAGAGAGCCCTTAGACTGCTCAGTGAGGACTGCAGGGGGCTCACAGGGTCCGTCCTGTAGGCCCTGGTGAGGATAAGCTCTGCCTGAGTAGTGTGGGGTTGTCAGACAGCTCCCTGCATGTCAGCAGCCCCCTCTCTCTGCCTTTCAGGGGTGGGGCCATCCCAATCAGCCTCCTGGACTCAGGGGGGCAGCTCTGGGGTCAATAGGCCCTTCCACAGAAATGAGACTGGGGACCACGCAGCAGACTCACTAACGATGTGAGGTCTTGAGCAGCTCTCAATGCAGGAGAAAAGATGCCCCTCGTGGGATTGCTGGGAGTGTGCACAGGTTCTAGGGCCCAAAGGACCCAGGTGAGCCTTGGTTTGGAATGCTCTGGGCAGGGGTGGGCTGAGCCAGCAAAGCCACCCTTTGGACTTCATGGCAGCTCAGGAAGCCCATGCTCACTTGCTTCTTTTGGAAGGATGCACAGGCTCCCCAAGTCCCTCTGACCAGCCCCAGGTGTGGCTGGTTCCTGGCTCCATCTAGGTCACCTTGAGGAAGCCTTGGACAGTAGGGAGTGAGCCTGGGGCTGGCATGTAGGATCAAACTGCAGGGTGGGTCTGGAGAGGAAGGACAGTAGAGAGCTGTTGTCCTGGGCCTTGGGCCTGAGAAACCTGACCCTGTACAGCTCAAACCCAGTAGACCTTGTCCATGGGGTCAGCTGTTAGAGACAGCCCCGGTCCCAGTGCACTTGGCCTCCCCGCCCATTGCATGGCCACCCTCTGCAGGCATTAGGGAGCAGCGGGAAAAGAGATGTGGTCTCCAGCCAGGTTCACGTTTCTCTGATAATTAGCATCAATTTGGTTGTACAGAAATCTTGATATTGCTTCCATCGCAGGGGACTGCCTGATTAGAAGAGAGATCAGTGTAGTGGATAAAGAGTGGCTTGAACATAATTTCATTAAATCTAAGATAACACTGGAATGTGGGCTGGACCCGATGCGGGGCCAACAGTACACTTGCCCCAGGGCCTCATTGCCCCAGTACACTTGCGCAGGCGCCAAAGCCAACTCAGCAGAGGGCTCAGCTGGGGGGGGGGAGCTTTCAGGTGCTGCATTTTCACTTGTAAAAAAG
>NW_006198262.1:223168-238541 GCF_000334495.1 Tupaia belangeri chinensis
AGCCAACTCAGCAGAGGGCGCAGCTGGGGGGGGGGTGCTTTCAGCTGCTGCATTTCCATTTGTAGAAAAGTTGGAAGGCGATTCTGGGCTTGGGTCAGGCCTCCTGAGAGCCTCATAATCTTAGCATGCCCATTGGTTGTGAAGGAGCAGTAGCTAGCAGCTCAGTGAGGAGCAGGCAGACACCCTGCCCTGGACTCCTGACTGTGCTACCTATGCAGTGACAGTGGGAGCCTGGCTTGCCCTGGCCTGTGGCCACTCAGGAGGATGTCATCATCATCACCTCTGCCCCCTACCTCTGTCTGAGGAGCAGCCCAGCCACAGCCCTGGGAGGGTGACCAGCCCTGCCCTCTGACCTGCAACTTGCGCCTTCACCCAGTGTCCTGGGTGCTATGAGTGACTCGGACTCAGGGCTGCTCTCAAAGCTAGTGGCAAGCATATGGGGGTTTTTGGTGTCTGCTGGGCCCCAGCACCTGTGGCTCTGGCATGGGCCTCCCATGCTACTTGGCCCCATCTCGACCTTGTTATGGGTACTCGGCTCCTGCTGAGCATCCATCTCCATGCCAGGCTAGGTGCCAGGGGAGTGCAGCAGCCAGGAGCACAAGCCAGGGCCCTTCCTGCCCTGGACCTGGCTCTTATGGGGACGATGATGTAGAGAGTGGCTAGACTGCCTCATTCACAGGTCCTGGTTCTCTTGGCTCAGAGAGCACCTCAGGGACCTGGCACTATTCTTCACCCTGGCCACCCGGGCTTCCTGTGACCATATGAGAAAAGGCTATTCCATGGGGCAGGGTCGCATGTGCTGCTGTCCATGGTGCTGACCCGCACCTGTTCCTGTGGGCTGAGTGGCCTTGCAGGGCTTGTGGTAGGGCTCTAGGCTCTCATCTGTGGACATGGAGCAGCCTGGAGGTGGCCCCCATGGCCCGTTCCCTGCCTGCCCTCTCTGGGCTCTTACTGGCCTCTCTTTGGAGATGCAGGGGCAGGCTTCTGAGAGACTGAGAGCCTCATTTTGCTGATGGCTCTGAACAGAGGACCCAGTGAGGTTTGTCTGAGCACCCATTCACAGAGCCTCCATGACTGCTGGGTGGCAGATAGACTGGCACCTCTACTTTTGAGTGAATCCGGACTTTCTGTGAGACCTGAAGACTTAGCCTAAGTACCCTGCCTTCAAGGTGCATTAGCTCTGTCTGGCCACTGCATCAGTCTATTTGTGTGTGACAGAATGCCACAGACGGGGTGATTTATAAGGAAGGGAAGTTTATTCCTTGCAATTCTGGAGGCTGAAAATCTGAGATCAAGATGCCAACCCCTGGCTTTCTTGCTGCATCGTCCTGTGGCAGAGGTGGAAAGGCAAGAGAGGGTCAGAATGAGACACAGAGGGGGCCAAGCTCACTGTTATAACGACCCACTCACACTAACAAACCCACCCCAATGATTACAGTATTAACCCATTTGTGAAGGCAGAACCCTCATGGCCCAATCCTCTCTTAATGATCCCAACTCTGGATACTTTTGCAGTGACGACTGAATTTCAATGCGAGTTTTAGAGGGAAGGTTCATACCATAGCACCTGCCTCCAGCCACATCATCAGTGTAGGGTCAAGGCTGAGCCCTGGCCGAGCTACAGCTCAGCCCGCAGCTGGGTCCCTTCAACAAGTGGGGCTGAGCTGGAGGGCTGAGCTGTAGCTGTGGCTTCCACACAGGTCATGTGCTCACCTTGTCTCACCTCTTCCTGTCTCAGGCTCCCTTGTTCTCAAAGAATGAAAGCTCCCATCTTTAGAACTCAAGGGTCTCAGGCAGCCCCTTCTACATTGGCCTTTCTTGTCCCCACCTCTCCTGTAGCATCTCAGGCTTCCTCTGCACTGCCCAGCCTCTAGCTGCTAAGAGTCCTTGTCCTCCAGGTCTGTCCCCAGGTCTGGGGCAGGGCAGAACCAGGTCACACAGGGCCTTGGGCCTTGGCATTTCCAGGATATGACACCACAGTAGATGCTCCTTGGGCCAATGGATGCACAGAGAAGGCTGTAACAGGTTCACTGGGGTCCTGGCGGGTTTTCTCCTTGTAGCCTTGACCCCTGCGCAGCCTTGCCCTTGAGGTAGCCTTGAGGATTCCTGGAGGTGTTTTATAAGCCCCTTCTGCCTGTGAAAGGAGGACAGCAGCCAAGACTTACTTCTAATGCAGAGACCTGAACCAGGACACTCCTGGGCCCCCGGGGCTGCATGCATTTCTAATCAGTGGGTAGCCAATTAGGTGTCATTGACGCCAGAGTGGGGTGACTTGCAGGGCTTGGTGGCCAGTCAACCTTGAAAGGCATGGAGGAGGGCAGAGTGGGTCAGAGCTATTTTCAAAAGGTCACTCCATGTCTTCTTGGTGGAAGAAAGCAAGCTGGAGTCCAGTGCGCTGCAGCCATGTGTGTCTGGAGGAACCATCTGAGGCTGTGACAGGGGCAGTGGCGGAGGAAGAGAGGATGGGTTTGCAATTCAGGCTTGACTGAGGAGCAGGGTGTGACTCCAAGACCCTCATGGATGCAACTTGGAGGATTCAGACACAGATGGTGACCCGACACCTTGCATTGCAGGAAGCAGACACGGATGACCACCAGGGAACTCTGGGCTTTGAGGAGTTTTGCGCCTTCTACAAGATGATGTCTACCCGCCGGGACCTCTACCTGCTCATGCTGACCTACAGCAACCACAAGGACCACTTGGATGCTGCCGACCTGCAGCGCTTTCTGGAGGTGGAGCAGAAAGTGAGCTTGGGCAGGAGCAATGGGCCTGCCAAAATGGTCTCATCTTCGCTCTGGTTCACTTTGTGCAAATTGGCTTCGGTTCCCCCATTCCCTGGGGACTGACAGGTGGGGAATGCTTGTGGTTTCTCTTCTGAGGACCTCTGAATGGCTCAGTCCTGACCAAGAACACCTTGAGCCTGCAGAGGGGTGCCCCCAGCTTGACTGTGGCAATAGCTCTGGTGTTGAACATCTGATGGACTAGGGCTCTGTGGCTCAGCCTTTAAGAACTGCCCCCTGGGACCAGCAGATGGTGTAATGGTTGCATTGCTGGACTCCCATGTAGTAGACGGTGGTTTGAGTCCCAGGCCCAGCAACTTAAAACTCATGCTGAGGGTGTGTGTGTGTGTGCATGTGCTCAAGATCCTGAGAAGAGAGTGGAGGACAAGGGATTGCAGAGTGGCCATCCCCATGGGGAGTAATTTCTCACTTTCTGTCTCTCTCGGTCTCTCTGGTGAGTGCATGTGCCCTACAGCAAAAATCTCTCTCTTAAAAACAAAACAAAACAAAAACAAAACCCTGCCCCTTACTTGTTGCATTGCAGCCACATGAGTCTGGCTGGCTTGCTTCCCCAGGGCCTGCAGACACCTCCCACCTCTACCCACCCACTTGTCTAGCAAACACCCAGCTGTCTCCTGGTGCCTAGCAGTGTGTGTCCACCCCTTTTCTTTGGCACTAAGAAGCCTCGTCCACCCTCACAGGCTGATGCCAAGACCAAGTGCTCCATGGATACTGCCCTGCTGAGAATCTTGTGTCCAGAGGTTCAGGGGCTCTGGGGCTCTTATCTCAGGCTTGGTCAGTGACTGGGTACCACCTGCTCTGGATATGGAGGTCCAGCCAGGCAGGGGACAGAAGGGATAGAGCCCTCCTGAAGAGAATGCTCCATGGGAAAGACTGGCTGGGTGGGGAGCTGGTGAGGACCTCCACTTTCCTGGAGCCCTTTAGAATCCCTTTAGGGAGGAAGAAGAGACAGGGACAAGCTTTGGGGCCCAGATACCCTGGCCTGGAAACAGCTGTGGTCAACCAGCCTGAGCTGGGTGGTGGGAATAGCAGGAAGCGGATACAGCTTTAGGGATCCCAGGCTGGGCTTACGTGGGTTTTAGCCAGGATCTGTCTTTGCACCCCACCCAGCACCTTGAGTACCAGACCGAGGGCTGGCCTTAGGAGCTGCCTCTGGACCTGCACTCCTAGGGTTCTCTCCCTGTCCTTCTGCCACAGTTTGTCCTGTGGTCACACCTTTGCCTCCTCTCTGCCTGCTGCATGAAGCCCTGGAGGTCTTGACCAGGCAGGAGAGGAGGCACAGCCCGCTGGATATGCAGCCCTGTGTGACTCTGTCCCCAGCCCAGTCACTGTAGGCAGCATTGGTATGAAGCTGTGGGGGATGTGGCTCAGGACAGTGGGTCCTCTGTGCTGGCCAGTGCTGGCATACATGGACTCGGAGGGCAGGAATGTGATTGGGAGGGAGATGAGCAGAACTGACCCTTCCCTCCTTGACCTTTGTCCCAGCTTTCCAGATCCTCTCCTTGTGGTCTGGGACCAAAACAGTGTCCCTTGAGCAGGTGATTTGCACCCTTGGCCTGGACTCCAACCTCATTTTCCTACCTCTGCCCACCTCATTCCCTTGATCCTGGGGATTCTCATTGCCTAGGGCCACCCTGGGCTGGGTGAGGCTCAGTGGTCAGTTCTCCTGTGAGGGTCACTGAACAGGGGCTTAGGCAGACAAAGAGAGGGCCAGGGAAGGGGGCGCTCTGTGCCCACAGGGCTCCTCCAAAGTAGGATATGGTCCTTACTCCCTGGCTCCTCCTCACATGAGGGCCTCCACTGTATGCCCAGCCCACCCTGGCCCCAGCTCTCAGGACCTTTAACACGGCAGTCAGGAACCATTCAGTCGATGAGGCAGGATCCCTCCCTGCTGTTAGAATCCTTAGAGCAAGCTACTCGTTGACTCACTTGTGATTTGGCCAATCCCTGAGTCCAGTCATGTGATATGGCAAGTGGCCAGTGCCTGGCCTCAAACATTGCCCCTCTGGTCAGCCCTGAGTGGCCACTGGAGATGGGGAAGGAGAAAGGGGGAGCTGCCTGAGGCTTGCCTGGACCTGGATGAGTTAGCCTGAGCTCCTGCCCTGCTCTGGTCTAGATGTTGGGCGTGACCCTCGAGAGCTGCCAGGACATCATCGAGCAGTTCGAGCCCTGCCCAGAGAACAGGAGTAAGGGGGTGCTGGGCATCGACGGTGAGTGGGGTCGCCCTTCGCCCAGTTGTCCTGGGAGCTGATGGGACACTATGGAGCACTACAGGCCTGGACAGGTGGCCTGAGCAGGTGGCTACATGTTCCATTGGGGGGTGAGTAGTTGTGAGATGAGGCCAGTGGTAGGCCTGGGCCCTGGGGCCTACAATTAGAGGCTGACGCTCTCCACACTCCTTGCTACCTCTGCAGGCTTCACCAACTACACACGGAGCCCGGCTGGTGACATCTTCAACCCCGAACACCATGGTGTGCACCAGGACATGACACGGCCCCTGAGCCATTACTTCATCACCTCGTCCCACAACACCTACCTCGTGGGTGACCAGCTCATGTCCCAGTCGCGGGTGGACATGTATGCCTGGGTCCTACAGGCTGGCTGCCGCTGTGTGGAAGGTAAGGGCTCATAGATTAGGGAGCTGGACCTTGGCCATGAATTGGGGTCTCCTAGGGGAAACGGGGTGGGTCCCAGGAGCCCACAGAGGGACTGAGAATACCTCTTCTGTGTCTATCACTGAGCAAGAAGCTGGATCACCTTCTGTTGGTGTCCATGGGCTCAGCCTGCCTGTGCTCTTGGTGGCTGAGCCCTGGGGCTGACAAGGGTCTGCCTGTCCACAGTGGACTGCTGGGATGGGCCTGACGGGGAGCCCATTGTACACCATGGTTACACCCTAACCTCCAAGATCCTCTTCAAAGATGTCATCGAAACCATCAACAAATACGCCTTTGTCAAGAACGAGTGAGTGGCCGGGCCTAGAGGCTCTTCCTGCTTATCCTCTGCATCCTTTATAGGGGGCAATCTTTGTGTCCTTTATAAGGGGCAATAGCTGTAGTGGCCAAGGGTTGGTTTTGTTTCAGGATCTCTCACTGAGGAGAGAGGGACAGGGGAGGGAGTGAGGCTGCAGGTTCGGGTGAAAAGAAGGTGGTGTGGGTGGGAGGGACAGCACGACTGGCTCAGGCTGCTCAGGGCACGTGTGCCAGCAACCCATCCACACACACTTGGTGGCAACCCCTGATGTCGGCCGCCCACAACAGCAACAGCTCCAGTGCTAATTACCTGAGAAGCCATTCTGTGTCCAGACTCAATTCACTGTCACTCAGCTGTGGCTATAGACACCGTTGAAGAAAATCCAATTTAGTTTCTGGAAATAGAAGACCGCCTCCCCACACTGTTAGAGTTACCTTCATATCTTGGCTAAACAAGACTCACAGGCAAGGAAGGAGCTAATTGAATGAAGGAGGGGAAGAGGAGCAAGAGCGACTTAGGAAATAGAAACAGAGGGCCCCTCCTGAAAAAGCTGGCCCACGCTTTGTCTTGAACTGTGGGAAGGACAGTGGCAGTGGGGCCTCTTCAGGGTAGATGGGCTTCTGGGATTAGCAGGTGGCAAGGGCATCGTAGGGCATGGGAGACTGGGACACACAGATCTCCTGTAGCTGCTGAGGAGATAGGAATCTGAAGGGATCTCAGAACAGGGTATGCAGGGTAATCTTTGCAGGCACAGCATTCTCCCTCAGGTTCTGGACTTTAGGCTTCAGTTTTGTGCCTCAGAAATGGAGAGATGAGTGTCTCTGCCACATGCTTGCCTGTCCAACATCACAAGACATGCTCCTTTCTTGCTCTAGTTTCATGCCTTCTTGATCTGGGTCATTTACATTTTCTGAAAGAACCATGGTTGCTTTTTGGTTAAAAAAACAAGCAAACAAACAAAAAAACAAAGTAAAATGTTCATATGGTTAAAAATAAATAAATAAATAAAGCTGAGGATTTCATAATGAAAAGTCCCATGCTGCACTGTGCAGGCAATAACCATGTTGTGCCAGATGGTGTGTGCCAGGCTTATGTCTCCTTCTTTAAGGGGCCAATATCAGGACCCTAGAGCCATCAACAGGACAGTGTTCCCAGTATCTAGGTCAAAGGGATTATATTTCTCACAGTCTGTCCATTGCTCCATATTGCACCTCAGTTTAATCCATGCCATATTTAAACTATGTGTTTTTAAAATGCTTTCTTTTGTTTTCCTGGAGTTTCTAATTGCCTTTGTTTTTTTCTTACTGGGGAAAACTCACATCTTCTTCACCTTTCACCTGTCCCTAAGATCTCCCAGTTCCTTTCTCATCCATTTAGTTACTTTTAAAAGTCATTGGTGAGCTACCTCTTGAAGCTGTTGGCAGCCCCATCTATCCTGGGCTCCTGGTGAAGACCCCTTATCAATGGTGCAAGTGACTTGGACTCCTACAGAGATGGTGCCTAGCCCTCCGCTGGATTTTTGGTTTCATCATACTCCTCCCATCTTGGACCTCAGGTACCCAGTGATTCTGTCCATTGAGAACCACTGCAGTGTAGCGCAGCAGAAGAAGATGGCCCAGTATCTCACTGACATCCTTGGAGACAAGCTGGACCTATCATCAGTGAGCAGTGAGGATGCTACCATGCTTCCTTCTCCACAGATGCTCAAGGGCAAGATCCTGGTGAAGGTTAGCCCCTGCCCCTTCTGGAACCAGTGTCACTCCAAGCTTTTGCTCCACACAGGTTGGGATATAATGTAATCTGAGGGCAGATTTGGGGTGATCAGGGAAGGCTTTGTCTCTGACCTGGCTTCAGGGTGGCCATTCAATCTTGGAAGCTCCACATTCACATTGAGGCATTTCTCTTCCATGCTGCTGCTGTGCAAAGAACTGACTCGTCTGGTCCCTGCCCTATTGCCTGAGATTCCAAAAGCAAGATTGAGAAAAGGCTCCTGCCCATTGCTTGCTGCTCCTGTAGATTCTGGGTACTGCTTCCCAGTATTCCCTCAGGGCCCTCCATTTGCTCATTTGTCCACCTTCTACAGGGGAAGAAGCTCCCAGCTAACATCAGTGAGGATGCAGAGGAGGGTGAGGTGTCTGATGAGGACAGTGCCGATGAGATTGATGATGACTGCAAGCTCCTCAATGGGGATGTGAGTTGGGGCTGTTGGCTTGCTCTGGGGACCTGGGGTTGGGGGAGCCTAAGCTTCTTGTTTTGCTGTCAGGGAGAGTTAGGCAGAGAGCCAGGAGGAAGAGGCACTGGGGCAGATGCTGAGGGTGCAAAGTTGCCTAGCCTTGGGGCCCCTCCCTGGCTTTCCCACTCTCCATGTGAGAGAAACACCCTGTGTTCTCAGCCAGCAGGCTGACCTCACACCTGTGGGTAGATTGTTCCAGTTCCCATTTCTGAGCCTACTTTGAGCACTGTCCATTCCCGCTGCCCAGTTCTCTTGTGCCTTCAGTAAGGGGGCAGCACTGGAGGATGGTTGCTCACCCCAGGTTCCACACCTTTCCCACCCACACCTGTGCTTGCAGGGCTCTGACCCGGAATATCCCAGCTTCCTGACCTCTTTCCTCCGAACTGCAGTTGGACCCTAGGTGGCCAGTGGTCCAGTCCAGCTACCCTCACGCCCAACACCAGCCCTATACTCCAAACAGCACCAACTCTAGGGTCGAGCCTCCAGTCCTGCAATGGCCACCTCCACAGAGCCCTGTCACCTCCTCCTCACTGCGTCTAGTTGAGCAGCCTGGGCTGGGGGCTGTGGGGAGAGACTGAGAAGTCATGGAGGGCTTCCCACAGCTGCGGGCTTGGGGATTCTGTAATTAGCATCTGTTCTCCTCTGGGTGCTGCTCTAAGCTGCTGCACAAGGCAGTGAAGGCTTTATTTCTCCCTGAGGGGCCATTGGACGGGAAAATAATTGTGCAGGAGCATTCCTGGCCATGTCAGGCTAATTGTTTTAGAAAAGCCTGAGACAGCGGAATTTTTCCCTGCTTCGGGCGTGCCTGCGCACTTCTCTGTCTGGCCCCAGGTGGTGGTAAACCTGCTTTCTGCGATGTCTACTTTGTGCCCACTTCAACCCAGGCATCAGCGGTATCAGATGCCCTAGGCCCCCCTTTGAAGGGTCCATGTTTATCAGGGCCATACTGGGTGCTGCTGGTGCAGGAAGGGTGCTGGACTCAGCCAGAGGCTACCCTGAAGCCTGACCCCTGCCCATTTCCTCAAGACATATGGCTGCCAGGAATGAGCCCCTGATCCTGTGCTGCCTGCAGGCACACTGACCTCCTTCCCTTAGGCCCACTGAGTCACCTGTGGGCCTCGTGGGCAGCATCATGCCTTGTGAAAGGGATGGGGTTGGGGGTGGGGGGCTGGCATCAAATCCTGTTTCTCGTTGTCTTAAGGCCCAGGCAGACCACACGCCTTCTGGGTGCCCAGGGATGGGCAGTGTGGGGCAATGCCCACTGGTCAGCCTCTGGCTCTTGCAGGCCTCTACCAATAGGAAGCGAGTAGAAAACATCGCTAAGCGGAAGCTGGATTCCTTAATCAAGGAGTCGAAGATCCGGGACTGTGAAGACCCCAATGACTTTACTGTCTCCACGCTGCCCTCATCTGGAAAACTCGGGCGCAAAACAGAGGCCAAAAAGGTGAGGGCCTTGATGCTGCTAGGTCTCCCTCCCAACAGCTGGCCCGCTCACACACGTCCCTCTGCCTACACATGCACCTGCGCACAAGCACACTCCTGCACGACATTCTGCACATGTGTACCTGCGAACATACCTGCACACCTACACAGCGTGCACACATGGACAACTCTGTACACACCCACATATGCACCTGCACACATGCACACCACTGCCTGAGGTCTCGAGGTCCCCCATCCACTTGTGTATGCTCCATCCTTGGGCCCTCACGGATGCTCAGCCTTTGTCTAGCCTTGATTTCCGTTGAGAAAAATCCAAAGCATTGATCCTGTCAGAGAACAGATAACCAGGGCTGGGCCATTTTGTGTGGCTGGATCTTGTCCCAACTGCTGTGCTCAGCTCTGACCTCTAGTAGCCTGTGGGCCAGAGTGGGTGGGCAGCCCCCAGGACATGCAGTTCCCCATGGAAGGGGATTTGCTCACTGTCCACTCTAATGAGGGTCTTGTGAGTGACAGGGTCTCAAAGCAGAGCCAGTCCTCAGGGGCTGTCCAGCTCGTAGAGTGTGGCTGCCCTCCCTGCGTAGAGCCACTCACAGATCTTAGGGAAGAACCCATGTGGAGGGAATGGCATTAAGGGGTGTCAGATAGCCTCATAGGGACTGTGGGCAGCAGCTCCAACACACAGAGAAGTGTGTTTTTGGGGGTATGTCAGTGGTCAGACCCAGCAATCAGGGCGCCTCCTTGGAGGAGGGGACTGCAAAACTGGAAGGACAGGCATATTGGCTGAGTGACCCAAGCAAAGGAAAGAACTATGGCAGGACCTAGCAAATCCTGCCGAGGCTTGGTGTGTGAGGCAGCTGCCCTGGGTGCAGAGTGGGGGTGTGGGCTGGCCCTGCAGACTCCATCCTCCCGCAGTGTGAGCAAGGCTGGAGGGCCCCAGGGTGGGGACAGCCATGTCCTGAGGCACCAGCTGAATCCATACCCTATTCTTTACATAGACCTTACCATTTTCCAGCCCTTGTTGGGGGCTGGAGGAAGCAGGAAGGTGTCTCTTCCTGACTGGGGTGAGGGTTGGGCTGTGCTCCCCACCAAGACCCGTATTTTTAGAAGCCAGTGTTTGTGTTTCTGCCCACGGGCTCAGAGCACTTGGCACAGCTGACACCGCGGGAGAGCTCGAGGAACGCTCTCCGTGCAGGTGGCTCTCGCAAGTCCCGTGCTGACAGCATGCCTTTATTTTTAGTCCTGAGCTGTCTAGGTGGGGAGAACTTGGTCTATCTGAGGCTCCCATGGGCAGCCAGGTGGGTCCTGGACTGAGTGTGGAGCTGCCCTGCCAGGTGGGAGTTGATGTTCAGTCTCTGCTTTCCTCGACTGCGCAACACCTGGGGTATACCTGGGGGAGCACAGGAGCACAGTGCGGCCCCTGGGACCATCTGTCTGAGCTGTTGCTAGGGGCTGGTGCTCATGGAAAGCTTCCTGGAGGAGGAGGAGCTCGGACTGAGCACCAAGGTGGAAGGAAGAGCAGGAACTCCCACCTTGATCTGTAGCACCAGGGCTTTCCCCTGCTGGGTGGTGACACAGCCCAGACGGGTCTGACAGACCTTTGGGGTGGGTGAGAGGGGCGTGCATAGTGAAGATGGCTGAGCCACTCCACAGGCAGGGTTGGAGGAGCACACTGAACCGCGGGGCTCACTGGTGGGGTGAACCAGGCAGAGGGGAGTGTATGTACAAGGGATCCTGGAGATGGCCAATCCCACCATGAGTCACTCCTCTGTCCCCCCGGGGAAGTGTCATGAACATTGTTCCCTCTGTATGTGAGCTCTGCAACACGAGGCCCTCTTCCTGTGGGACCAAACCGGAGGCTCTGGGGGGCAGAAGCTGGGTGGGCATGGAAGGGGACCCCCACCTGCTGTGCTGGGACAACTCCAGTGGTGCTGCTGCAGGTCAGTGGGTGCCTGTGCTCCCTCAGCTGGGGACCCTGCCCCTGCCCCCTTCCCCCTCCCAGATAGGCCCAAACTGGGACCTTCTCCACTGAGGACAGGGTCTAATGGGTCTAATGGCAGCTCTGTCCATGGGGAGGATCCTCAGAGGCTGTCCAGGCCACTTTGCTTCCTGTGCTTGCCCTGGGGTGGGCTATGTCCTGGGGCAGGAGGGGCGCAGGCCAGGGCCTTCTGCTGCCTCTGCCTGGCATGTGCTGGGTGTCAGTTGCTGCTTCTCATTGGCCAGCACGTGCTTCTCCTCAGTTAAGCCCAGATTTACAGTGGCTCGTCATTCGCTGAAACCACAGCGTTTCAGGAGATGTTTAAAGAGCTGTGAAGCGTGTCAGCCTCGAATGGGTCTGCACACACCACGAATAAGCTCCGGGGCCTCCCCTGGCGCGCTGCAGAATCATCAATATATCTGGAAGAAAACAGGCTGAAGCCTGGGGAGAATGAGACAAGTGTCTCTAAAGGCAGTCTGGCTGTGACGTCCCGAGCACCTCTTGTCATCATGAATCTGCGTCAGCTCTGGGTCAGCGCAGCCAGGTGGGAAAGTCCCCTAACCTGACTTCCCATGAGGACGAGGAGGGGACAGGGCACACATCTGGGCTGTAGTGCTGAGAGAGGGCCCCTGAACGGACCAGAACACAGGACAGCCGGCAGAAGCTCCCAGCCCTGTCTCCAGGACGGAAAGGGCCCTATCTGGCATAGAGCCTGCAGCCAGCACCACGGTCCCTCTCCCATCACGTCTGACGAGGTGCGCCCAGGTGACGGTGGTCCAGGCAGATGGGCCCAAGGATGCAGCCATGAGTTGTTCGCTGTGAGCTTGGTCAAGAGCATACGTTTCTGTGATTGTCAGATGCCCCCAGTGGGCTCTGTGGCCACTTAGAGCACCCGTGGATGTGTGCAGGGGTGGGCGGGGTGTTCGCAGTGGGGCGTGTACAGGAGTCCTTGATGAATGTGGGTGCAGCTGCCTGTGCTATGCCCGCCTCTGGTGGAAGACCTAAGTGGGACTGTGGTTGTTGGGACAGGGCACACCATATCTGGTAGAAGCCAGCCCCTACTTCGAGCAGGGAATGAGATTTGGCAGGGGGGCACCTCCTGCACCGAGCTGGGTTGAGTTTGGGGTCATCTGTAGAAAGAAGGGCTGGGGGGAAGTGGGCGGCAGCTGCAGCATCCCGAGATGCAAGCACACCCGCACAGCCTCCCGGCGGCTCTGTGTGAATGGGCTTTGGGATGAATGGCAGTGTGTGACTCACCCCTGGGTGGTGGTGGAGGGTGCTGCCAGACCAGGCCTGGGGCAAGGGCCAGGAGGGGCGCCCTGGATGTACTCATTTTATTCACAGCAGGTAGGAAGGCTTGTCTTGCTGCTTCCTGGGGTTTGCTGGCATGAAGGCCTTTGGGGAGTGTGGACCTGGTATTGTTTGTCTAATTAGACAATACCTTTGCACTGCAAGAAGAGTGCAGGACATCAGAGCTGCAGGCATCCTCATAGAAGGGTTACATAAGCAGGCGCAGCTGAGGAATATTCCAGACACACAAACTGCGTTTATTGTGTAGTCACCATCTGTGGGAAAAAAAATTCAGAACTGGGAACTTAATGAGTTTAAAACAACACATCATGAGAAGCTGATACGGGTGTGTGAGCGAACCTCCTGCTTTTCAGGCCTCTCCTGCCATGTGCCTCCAAGGCAGAACTGGGGCAGCAGCCAGTCGGTGGGGCTCAGCACCGGCCCCGACTCCCTGGCCTGGCCCTCCCCATCTTCTCTGCCTTCCTCTTGGAACTGGCTTAATTTCGCCTCTTCTAGGAAGGCCTCCTGGGGCCACTAGGGGGTGGGGGTGGGGGTGGGGTGTCCCGCCCTCACTGCCTGATTTGAGGCTGGGCTCATCCTGTCACTCTCTGTCTCTCCCTTGGCATCAGAGCAAGACGGAGGAGGACGTGGAGTCTGGGGAGGACGCGGGAGCCAGCAGACGGAACAGCCGCCTCCTAATGAGCAGCTTCTCCAAGCGCAAGGTCCAGCAGGGCTCCTGGCCTAGGGGGCCCTATCTGGGAGGGCCCAGTCTGAGCCCACCGTCCTCCTAGCCCTCTGTGCACCAGCCAGGGGAGGGTTTCTGTAGGCCCTCGGAGCCCCTGCCTGGCTCCCAGACTCTTCCCTTGAGTCTTAGGCTATGTCGTCTGGCTACAGGTGGAGCTGTGTCTGGGGTCAGGGTCTCAGGGTCGAGGCTTGTCTGGAACAGGTGCCTGATGGTGCTCTGGCCCCTGCCCTGTGCTGGCCCAAGCTGGCCAGGATCCTGGAGCTGTCCCAACAGTCCGTGGAGGCCCAGGCCAGGCAGGGCACTGCAGAGGCTTCAGCAGGCCCAGCAGGGCAAGGTGGCCCTGAGAGGACGAATGGGCTGAAGACCCAGGAGGGCAGGGCCCTCCCCACATCCTCTGACCTCTGCCAATGGCCTGGCTTGAGTGGGGGTCGGGGGCTCCGCAGGTCACAACTCTGCTCTCCTGCACAGAAAAAGGGCAGCAAGCTAAAGAAGGTGGCCAGCGTGGAGGAGGGGGACGAGGACCTGGATTCCCCAGGAAGCCAGAGCCGAGGGTCAGTGCCTTGCCCCCACTGGGAGGAAAGGCCCTGCACAGGCCTGAGGGGCTCGCTGACTGTGGCCCCCACACTATTCTCTAAGGGTGATTCTGTGTGGGAGGGGTAAGGGTTCCACCCCTAGGCCCACCCTGGGCCCCCTCTCTGCACCCTGTGGGAGACAATGGGGAGTAAAGCAATTGTCTACACAACAACAGAAGTGGAGTGCACGGACCAGTGCGGTGGCTCTGGATGGCTGGTGCTCAGGCCCTGGGCAGGGGGCTGGGCAGAGCAGTGTCATCCCTCAGGGATCCCCAGGGTTGGAGTCTGGGGGTCTTGCCTTCTCCTCTTACCAAACCCCGCCCCCTACCCTCACATCCTTCTGCTGGGCCTCAGTGTCCCCCAACCCTCGTTCCCTGCCAAGAGCACTTGGCACATCGTAGTCCAGGCCACATTGGGTTTGGGCCCAGGCCCTGAACATCTAGCTGCTTGTCCCGGGTCTCACTGGGGTCTCCAGCATGGAGCTCCTACCCCACCCTGACTCAGGACCCCCTATGCCCCCGCCTCCCTTCTTTCCCACCCTAACCATACCCTAACCCATCTCTCCCCTCCCTCAACAGCTCCTGAGTGTCCCTCCCATCGTCACAATGACCTCTTCTCCCCTCTCCTCCCATGTCCTCTGCCCTCAGTCTACATATAGGACTCCCACTTGTCACTGCTGCCTGGATGACCCAGTGCCCCTCTTGCTGGTCCCACTTCTCCATGACAGAAATCCTCAATTCAATCCAGACGCTGGCCCTAGTCTCTCCCCTGTCAGAACCTTCTGGAAGCTTTCATCTTCCAGAGCACCTCCCCACCCCATGACGCCTAAGCTGTGTGGGCCCCCTGGCCTTCCTCCCACACAGCGTGCAAGTGTCGGGGACTTCATGTCTGTGGGGAGCTCTGAGCTGGCCTGCATGCACCTGGCACTGCAGTCTGCAGCTGCTTGCACAGGCTAGGGGGTCTCAAGTGGGTCTAGCACTTCCCAGACCCCGAGCCTCTCATTGTGTGCATCCCACATCCGGACATCTGGAATACTCGGTACCATGGACACCTGATGGACCAGCCATGTGAATGAGCAGGACCACCCGGGTCTGCTAGCCTGTCTCGTAAATGGGCAGGGCTTGGTCTCAGAGTCCTGACCACCCTCTGCTGCCTACCCTGCAGGACCACTCGGCAGAAGAAGACCATGAAGCTGTCGCGGGCCCTCTCAGACCTCGTGAAGTACACCAAATCTGTTGGCATCCATGACGTGGAGACGGAGGGTGAGGGGCCGGGGCTCGGGGGCCACGGGCGGGGAGCCCCTCTGAAGCCTGACCCCGGGCGGTCTGGGAGCGCTGCCCTGCC
>NW_006198262.1:239314-250694 GCF_000334495.1 Tupaia belangeri chinensis
GCCCGGGACGTTCTGGGAGGGCTGCCCTGCCATGCCAGGCTGCGGGGCACCCACGAGGCTTGCAGACTCAGCATCCGACCCCGCCGGTCCGGCCCCAGTGGCATCTAGCTGGCAGGTGTCATCCTTCAGCGAGACCAAGGCCCACCAGATCCTGCAGCAGAAGCCAGCGCAGTACCTGCGCTTCAACCAGCACCAGCTCTCCCGAATCTACCCCTCCTCCTACCGCGTCGACTCTAGCAATTACAACCCGCAGCCCTTCTGGAACGCTGGCTGCCAGATGGGTGGGTGCCAACGGTGCGATGGTGAGGAGGGGCTAGCCCTGGCCGGCGTGGACCAGTCCCTGCAGCCTGGCGCTGGGGCCATGAGGGTGGGGTCTGTCCTTGGCGCTCTCTCCATTGCTTTGGAGGGTATCTCCTGAGTGCTGCCTGCTGTGCCAGGCTGGGGCAGGGTCCTTACACCCCCGGGCAAGGTGGGAAAGAACCTAAGGTCTGTGGGGTCAGTCAGGTGGTTTGGTTAAGGCAGCTGGGCCCTGCATGGCTGACTGTACGGTTTAGAACCAGACTTAGCAGCTTGAAAAACACACCGGGCATGTATGTGTGCATGCCCAAAATCCCAAGAGAAGGGACTGTGGAGTGGCCATCCCCCCATGGGAGATTTCTTACTTCCCCTCTCTGTCTCTCTCTGGTGAGTGCAAGTGCCCTATAGAAAACTAAAAGAAAGAGAGAGAGAGAGAGAGAGAGAGAGGACCCAAGGTTTGCCCATGCTCTCCTGGGGGGGTTTCCTGGAGGCTGGCTGTGCTATATGCCAGGGGACGTCCTGCCAGGACACATACACATAGCCCCAGTCCTGCACAGCTGTGGCCTCCAGGGCCCAGTGCATAGTGGGCGAGTGGCCGACTTGTAGGTCGTTGTGCAGGGGAGAGGGCTGGTGTGACAGGAGGCAGGTGGCCTCAAGCCTGAGGACACGTGCCTGAAGGACTGGGTACTGACCCGGGTGGCCTGTGTCCTCCCTCCACAGTGGCCCTGAACTACCAGACAGAGGGGCGGATGCTGCAGCTGAACCGGGCCAAGTTCAGTGCCAACGGCAACTGTGGCTACGTGCTCAAGCCCCAGTGCATGTGCCAGGGTGAGGCATTAAGGGCTTGGGTAGACCTCTTGGGAGGACCCTGGAACACTGGAGTTGGGGGCTGCACAAGATAGCAAAGGGGATGGGCAGCTTTGGCAGGCTTCCTGGAAGCTCATGCAGCTCCCAGGGTGCTGGGAGGTGGGGGGAGTACTCCTCTGCTGGGGTGCAGTGAAGGACCCCCACTCCACCGAGAATCCAGGGCCGTTCAGGAATTAGGGAGTCCTTCTGCTGTGGCCCAGACCCCATGTGAGAGTCCCTGGTAGGATTTGTCAGTGACTTGGTGCCAGCCGTTCTCCGACGCCTACCCACTGTGCCCAAACTCATCTGTGGGCCTCGGGCCAAGTCCCTTTAGTCCAAGAGTATGGGCTGAGCAGTTTGAGGCGCCTCCCCTCCCCATCAGATGTCAGCCTTCTCCCTGACATGCTACAGGTGGCTGGCAGATTCCCCCCCACGTTAATGCCGGCCCTTCGCCCACTCCCTCGGCTCATGCAGCACCACCTCTCACCTGCGCTGCGCTCTCCTGGAGGTTGTCTGCCCGAGCAAGGCCCTGGCTGCTCTTTTCACTGGGACTCTATTACTGCCTTTAGGGACCCTGCTTGCCACTGGGAGGGACGGGCTTTGTGCCACATCCTAGGGAGGTCAGAAGGTCCGAGCGACCTGCCTGCTGAGATTCCTCCCTGCCTCCACTTGGGCACAGCTCCTGTCCTTGCTATGGGTGTGGGATAGGGACTGCCGGCAGTGGCACTCAGTTAGTTGGTGTGGGCAGGGGCTTGCTGAAGGCTGGGTTCACTCACCCTCAGCCCTGGCATCTCCTCAGGTGTCTTCAACCCCAACTCAGAGGACCCCTTGCCTGGGCAGCTCAAGAAGCAGCTGGTCCTCCGGATCATCAGTGGGCAGCAGCTCCCCAAGCCTCGGGACTCGATGCTCGGAGATCGTGGGGAGGTAGGAGGGCTGGCCCAGGCACAGATCAGGTGGGGAGCCTGCCAGGAGGCAGGCTGGAAGACAGCCCCCAGGTCCCAATGTCACACTGGACCCCTCTGTCTTCAGATCATTGACCCCTTTGTGGAGGTGGAAGTCATTGGGCTCCCCGTGGACTGCAATAAGGAACAGACCCGCGTGGTAGATGACAACGGTGAGGGCTTGGGCATGGCGGGCTGAGGGCAGGTCAGAGGGCTGGCCCAGGCACCCACAGGTCAGCCTGTGCCCACGGCCCTGTCACAGCCCCCGTGTTGGTGGTGACAGTTTGACCTGGGGGAGGGAGGCGGTGAAGACACCCACCATGTAGAGTGCCCAGGTGCTCTATCTGGTCCAGTCCACCCTTGGGGGGCTGCTCCCTTGGCCCCCACTATCAGTGTCACTCCCTTTCCCACTGGGTCCCGTAGGGTAGGTCCTGGGAGATGGCATGAGCTAGATGGCCTCTAGGTTGGACTGTGGGGGAGACAGGCCCTGCCCATGTGATATTCCTCCCTGGAACCTCCAGGATTCAACCCCATGTGGGAGGAGACCCTGGTGTTCACGGTGCACATGCCCGAGATTGCACTGGTCCGCTTCCTTGTCTGGGACCACGACCCCATTGGTCGCGACTTCATCGGTCAGAGGACACTGGCCTTCAGCAGCATGATGCCAGGTGGGTGGGGGCCCAGCGTGGGGGAGAATGGAGCCCTGAGCCAGTGCCTCCCCCATAGCAGTGTGCCCCAAACAACCAACTGAGGGCTCCGGGGCAGGGCAGGGTGCGCCAGCATCTTGGGAATTAGCAGCTGCTGTGGGTACCTGAGCCTGGTGACAAAGGGAGAGGACAGTGAGCAAGCAGGCCATGGGGTAGGGGTGGGGTGTGGCCTGTCAGGAAGGGTCACCCAGGAAACATCCCTGCAGGAGGAGGTGCAGTGAGTGTTGAGCCCACGTGAGCCGAGTCTCCAGGACTGGGCTCATAGGCCAGATTCTGGGCCTGGGCACCTTTAAGTCAGAGTGCAGGCCAGTGTGGGGGTGGCAGGTGGCAGCCCTGGTGAGCTTACAACCCTGCCGCTCTAGGCTACCGGCATGTGTATCTGGAGGGGATGGAAGAGGCCTCCATCTTTGTGCATGTGGCTGTCAGTGACATCAGTGGTAAGGTGAGTGCTACCTGCTGGGCCTCCTGCTCTTGCCTCTCGCCCCACGTTCCCAGCAGTGTCCCCAGAGCCAACTCCTGACCCCGCAGTGAAGCCTAGCAGTTACTTCTCTGGACTTTCCCCCTGGTACAGGGGCTGTTGGGGGACACCTGACCCTGAGTAGGAACCCTAGGGCAGGGTGTAGGGCCCAAGTGTCTCCCCCCTAGGAAGGGGTGCCCTGGGCGTCCCTCGCAGTGTATGTTTCCCTCGGTGGCCTCCCAGGCCCTGCCCTGGCTCCTCAGCAGGGATGGAACACAGCAGGCTTCCTGGTGCTGACCATCCCCCCTCCCTCTCCTTCCGCTTCCCAGGATCGCAGGAGATGGCTGCCCGGGTCAGCCCCATTTCTTTCCCCAGCACATTAGCCTCCTGCCCCCGGCCAGGCTAGAACGGGGGTGCCTCTGCAGGATGCTCTTGGCTCTGACTTTCCCAGGCTGCAGAGCCTTTCAAACCTTCTGGGTCTGGGCCCAGTTGTGTGCTGGGGTCTAGCACCCTTCGGTGAGGTTGGCACTGGGGTCCTGTCCAGAGCCCAATACTAACAATTTCTCTCCTGCTGCACTTGTGGGCCCGGAGATGCCCACCGGACGCGAGCTCCGCAGCATCCAGCTCTCCGCCTGCCGTCCATCTGTCTGTCGTGTGTCTGCCTGTCTCCGCGGGCCCACAGGGCTCCCCAACCCTGGCCGCCATTGCCTCCTCACCTGCCTTCACTCTGTCTCTTTGGTCTTGCAGTGTGGGCTTCTCTATGTCCAAAGTCTACTTTTAGAAGCACAGCCTTGTTAGGAGCCTTGAAGGTACCCCACTGCCACGGGACGGTGTAGCCCGCCGCCCCCACTTGCATGCTCAGGCCGCACCCCACATTAGCATCCGTGACTCCTGGTAGCATCTTGGAGACTGTCAGCTCATGTGACATGGATCATGACGTGGTTCCGGGATCCCCTGGGCCATCCTCAGCCAGGGAGTGGCATTTAGGAGGCAGATCCAGGATTCGGCGAAGGCCGCCTGCCGTGTGCCTATCTCCCTGTGATGCCTGCCCTCCCTCCCCACTGGGCTCTCTCACCTTCCGTCTTCCCGGCCCACCCATCAATGGCCCTTTCTCTGGCTGAGATCTCTTGAGCACCCCTTTGGGCCCCTTCCCTTTTCCTCTTCTTCCCCCTCTGTCCTCCACCCCTGCCCCCACCCCCAAGCTGTCATTTCTTAGTCTTGCTCCCTTTTCCCTCCTGGGTCTGTGCAGACCACGCCTGGTGCCTGGGGTGGGGGATGTCCCTGAGCTCAGGAATCCAAGCCCGAATCCTGGATCTTCCTCTAAATGGCTTTCCAGCCCCCTTCACCAAATTGCACTGGATTTGGGATCTTGAATCAGGATGCTGATTCAAGTGCTGGCACTTCAATGCCTCTGCCCAGAAGCGCCCCTGCTGGGGGTGACCTGCCCGCCAGGCCCGGGGCCACTCTGCGCACGAGCACGGCCCATCAGGGGGGAGCGCTGGGTGTTGTTGGGGTTTCTGGGAAATGTGGGGGTACCTGGCATGTGAGGATCCTTCTGGCCTCAGCATACCTAAGATGCAGCTGCCTGGCTCTCTCCAGCTAATCTCAGAGCCCCTTGGTTGTCCTCCTCAGGCAGGGAGGCTGCAGGAACCGCCCAGGCCCAGTTGTCCAGGCTATGGCCTGGTGACCTGGGGACTGGAAGCCTGAGTCCATTTGGACAATGGTTTATAGAGTATCTTGTCATTGGCCCTCAAGAGCTGTGTGAGCAGAGAGCAGGGTGATGAGGCTGGGAAAGTCTCCCTGGGGGACTTCAGGAAGGCTTCCTGTAAGAGGCAGCATCTCCGGGGGCCAGGTGCTTCACCAGGGGAGTGGGCAGGGTAAGGACCACAGGAGATCAGACTTCAGCTAACCAAGCTGCTGGCTGTTTGCTTTTATGGCCAGAAGCTGGTGGCTGAGGGCAGGTAACCACAACCCAGGGTGGTACCGGCTGCCAGTTTCTCCGTCTTTCTCGCCATGTCAGTACTCCCTGCGTGCTCCTGTGCCAACGGTCTGCTGGAGTTTGGGGGCGGGGTGAAGTACCTTAGAAGAGGTACAGGTGTGGTGGGCTAGGGCCTAGGTTTGAGATCTCTTCTTAGAAGGACTAGGGGAGAGGCCTTCCCCGGTCCCTCGGATATGTCACCAGCACCCGCCTCTACCCAGAGTGGAGATGGGTGGCCCTTATTCAGGCCATAGCAGCCACTGGCCTGTGGAGAGCCTGCCCCTGTGGCAGATGTCCCTGGCTGGCTAGCCATGGGCGGCCCTGGCCCAGCACTCCAACTTGCTTGCCTGTGCCCTGTGGAGAGCTGGCCCCACTGGTTGCAGCCGCGGTTGGGCTGGGTGTTGCCCGGCACCCGCTATGTGGACTCCTTTTCTTGCAGGTCAAGCAGGCTCTGGGCCTAAAAGGCCTCTTCCTCCGGGGCTCAAAGCCCGGCTCACTGGACAGTCATGCTGCTGGGCAGCCCCCGCCCCGGCCCTCCGTTAGCCAACGGCTCCTGCGGCGCACGGCCAGCGCCCCAACCAAGAGCCAGAAGCCAGGCCGCAAGGGCTTCCCGGAGCTGGTGCTGGGCACACAGGATGCGGGCTCCGAGG
The DNA here is from genome assembly GCF_000334495.1 of Tupaia belangeri chinensis. Classification (NCBI taxonomy): domain Eukaryota; kingdom Metazoa; phylum Chordata; class Mammalia; order Scandentia; family Tupaiidae; genus Tupaia; species Tupaia belangeri. The sequence continues at coordinate 245,191 of NW_006198262.1, forward strand.
GGACGGCTGATGATGTGGCACCCCCCAGCCCTGGCCCTGCTCCGGAAGCCCTGTCTCGGGAAGGGCCCGGCAGTAGCAGCCCTCGAGGTAAGGCACTGGCGGCAGCGGCAGAGAAGAGCCTGGCACAGGTGCAGACCCCGCGTGGCCCCGAGGGCCCTGGGCCTGCAGGCATGGCCGCCACATGCATGAAGTGTGTGGTAGGCTCCTGCAGCGGCGTGGATGCTGAGGGCCTGCGGAGGGACCGGCTGCCCAGCCCAGGGCCTGTGGACAGGCATGCAGCCATCAGCCAGCAGCCCCAGGCCCGGGCAGACTCGCTGGGAGCCCTCCGCTGTGGCCTGGGCCCTCGAGCAATCCCAGGGAAGAGCAGGGGCCCTGGGACCCGGCACCTGGGGCCAGGCAGCAGCGGTTCCATGTCCTCGGACTCCAGCAGCCCAGACAGCCCGGGAAGCCCCAAGGTGGCCACCCACTGGCCCGAGGGCACCCACAGGCAGCAGCCGGGGGCCCTGCAGGGAGAGATGAATGCCTTGTTCGTTCAAAAACTGGAGGAGATCAGGAGTAAATCCCCCATGTTCTCCACGGGTAAGACCAGCGGCTCTTCCCAGTGTCCTGTGATGTCTTCCTGCATGGCCTCTGGCATGGCCTGGGCCTAGTGTCACCTGCTGCTGCTTCCATGTCACAGAACCATTGCCTTGGTGTGCTCGTGGCATCTCCATTGTATTTTGCTCCATTGGCTTGTCCTGCGGCCCCTTCCGCCCTGGCCCTGCCATCTGATCACGAGGCCCTGGGACTCCGGGAGGGTGTGCTGTAGCGGAGTGTGGTCTCAGCACGTGCTGGGCACTTCGTGCTTTCTCAAGTCCGGGAGACTCGCCATGTGAAGCCCCCTCCTGCCAGGTCTCAGCAAGGTGCTCCCTGAGAAATGACCCCTCCCTCCTCAATCGCTGAGCCCACGCCAACCTTCCCGGTCGGTGCCTGCCCCAGTCGCCCCTGATGTCCTCTCCGCTCCCCGCCTCCCATGCTTCTAGAGACTCCTAGTGCGCTCAGAGTTTACAGACTGCTGATGGAGCACAGTCCATGTGCTCTGGGGGCCCGGGTTCACTAAAGCCTGGGCTGGCCGAGCAGCTCAGCTCCAGGAGCCTCCAGGAGCCCCCAGGGCCGTGGCGCCAGACACGTGCTGGCTGGTACTTAGCAGGAAAGCAGGAGAGCTGAGCTGGCTCCTGAACTCCAGCCTGGGAGGGAGGGATGTTCCCTGAGCCTGTACCCGGCCACCCTATGCTCCCCAGCGTACCTGCCCAGTCTCACTGTCATCTGTCTGCCCACTGCCCCGCCCCACTCTGACCGCATTCTCCTTTCTGTCCCCGCACCCCATGCTGCCTCCGTAGTTAGGAACTGAGAGCAGCCTTGCCAGGTAACGGGGCCCAGCCCCTCCGTGTGCTCTGTGCTGCCCCAAGCCCCAGGAGGGCTCCGTGTGGGGAGAGGCACCCAGGCTCCCTCCCCCAGCTCAGCAGCAGCAGGGGGGACACTGAGGTTGCCTTTGTTGGATAAGCACAAATGGAGAAGCTGCTGGGTGTGCCCTCGGGTGGGAGGCTGGCCCTATCGTCCCTTGGCACAGAGGCCTACGGGTTATCACCCACCCCTGACACAATTCTCGTCTTTATCTCTGTCCTTTCTGCCCCCCTTCCACTCTGTCTCTATTTCTCGGTCTCTCTGTGTCTCCCTCTGTTCCTCTCCCTCTCTCTTTCTGCCTCCAGACTCCCGCCCCTTCTCCATGCAGCGGTCGATCTCCCCTCTGTGCAGCCTGGAAACCATCGCTGAGGAGCCAGTCTTGGGCCCAGGACCCCTGCCACTGACGGCCACCCTCACCAGCCCCTCCCAGGAAGGGCCCCAGTGCCCTGCAAGCCCTGGAGCCAAAGTGGCGAGCCTTCCAGGGATGGCTCTGGGAGCTTCCAGGGACTTCCAGCTCAAGACTGGAGGCCACAGGGACCCTGAGGACTCCCTAGAGAGCGGGCAGTGGCCTTGTAATGATGGATGCCCCAGTGGGGCACGGGAGGGGAGCCCTGGCAGCCAGCGGGACGGCAAGAATCACCTCCGGGTTCCGGGTCATCTGCCCATGGTCAGAAGGGCCAAGAGTGAAGGGCAGGTGCCCTCGGAACCCCTGGGCGGATGGCGGCACCTGGCTGGGCCCTTCCCCACCCCCGTTGTGTATTCAGACGCTACTGGTGGTGACCGGCTATGGCAGCGACTGGAGCCGGGCAGCCACCGTGACAGCGTGTCCTCATCCTCCAGCATGTCGTCCAGTGACACTGTCATCGACCTCTCCCTGCCGAACTTGGGCCTGGGCCGCAGCCGTGAGAGCCTCACTGGGGTCCCAGTTGGACGCCTGCCCCCTCGGCCCTGCTCAGCCTCTGCTGCCCGCCCGAACTTGACCCCCGTGACCAAGAGCAAATCCAACCCCAACCTGCGGGCTGCCAGCCAGTTGCCGCCCGTGCCCGATGAGCTGCGGCCTCGACCCCTAGCCCCGCGTCCACCTGGACTGCACCCACGGCTGCACTGGGGACGCCTCTCTCTGGTGGGCCTCCAGGACTGCCCTGTGGCTGCCAAGTCCAAGAGCCTGGGGGACCTCACTGCCGATGACTTTGCCCCCAGCTTTGAGGGCAACTCCCGCAGCCTGAGCCGCAACCTGGGCCCCCCTGGGGGTGTGCATCAGGCAGAGCCAGGAGCACGGAAGGATGCCCTGACAGAGCAGCTGCGCTGGCTGACAAGCTTCCAGCAGGCAGGGGACATCACGTCACCCACCAGCCTGGGCCCGGCAGGGGAGGGGGTGGTGGGGGGCCCGAGCTTCCTGCGGCGCTCCTCCTCCCGAGGCCAGAGCCGTGTGCGAGCCATCGCCAGCCGGGCCCGCCAGGCCCAGGAGCGACAGCAGCGACTACAGGGTCTGGGCCGGTGGGGACCCCCAGAGGAGGAGCGGGGCACCCCCGAGGGTGCCTGTTCTGTGGGCCATGAGGGCTGTGTGGACATACCAGCCTCCAAGGGAGCCCCCGAGCAGGTGCCAGGTGCTGCTGACGGCCTCCTCCTGCTGAGACTCTGACCCTGCCCTGGCAGCTGACTGCCCACCCTCCCCAAGGCCTGCTGGCCTGGGCAGCCTTGAAGGCGGGGGGTGGGTGGGGGTGTCCAGTGTGTGTTCAGGAGCAGCCAGGGCTCCAAAGCTGCATCCCTCACGGCCCTCTGCCGAACACACCAGCAAGGGCTGTGCTCACGGGCGTGTCCTCAGCCCTGGCCTTCCTCCTGCACGTACGCCCCACAGGAGCTGCAGCTCGTGGCCTGCCAGGTGCCCACAGGATGGCGGCAGTGCACGCTGCCAGGCCGGCCCACCAGGCAAATTTTCCACCATGTTTTAAGATATATATATATATAAAGAGATTTAAATTTTTAGAGGCAAAACTTATACATTAAAATGATGCTAAGTCCTTTTCCATTTTTTTAACCTGGTTTTTAGCCTGTGGGTGCGTGTGGTGTGCGTCTGCTCACGTCCGTGTGGACTCTCGTGTGCGTATGTTTCCCAGGAATGCTCGTTATGTGCCCAAAGCTGCCCGGAAGGTTGTCCCTGTGCCCCCCGCCCTGACTCTGTGCTTTGGCTTGTTCTGAACAAACTGTCCTCTGTACTGGACGTTGTGAAGACTCTTTGTATACTCCTGAACACAGCTCCAATAAACACGGTCATGCTTGCTCGGGGTGGCACTCACTCCTGCGGCTGGTAGCACGTGTCTGCATCCTCAGCGGGCTCAGCTGAGGGGCTCTCCATCGTGGGACTACAAGGCCCATTCCTCGGGAGCAAACTCCTGCCTGGGACAAGGACCCCCAGCCCCAGTGGGGCCGCTCTGCCCCTGCAGCCTCATAGCATGTGGTTTCACAACCGCGCCATGTCTGAAGAAGCTGGAGTGCTGGTCAAGTCTATCCTCTGTCCTCAGTGGGGGCTGGTGTGGGCAACCCCACAGCTCAGGGAAGTAGGCAGCGTCCCCCCCTCCCTGAGGCCCAGTGCAGACGAGCTCCCACACCTGCTGGGCAGAGCCCTGTGGGTATCAGGGTCAGGCGATCCCGCCCTTTGACTCAGGCCCACCAGACTGGCACTGCTCACCCACTGCCAGCCAGGCCCATATGGGGCAGGCTCAGGAGTGAGGATGGGAGCAAGGGGTCTGGGAATGCCTCACAGTGCTGAAGGGGTAAGGCCTAATCAGAGCTGGGGCCTCGGGAGGAGGGCCTGAGGACTCCAGGTCTCCTGGGCCAGGATGAAGGTGGGGGAGGTTATGGAGACCTGGGAATGTGGCTTCCCCTTGGGCAGCCCAGTGCTGACACCTACTGCCCTCTGGTGGCCATGAGCTGAGGGGCCAGGAGGGCAGCAACACCTAGCATGTGAGCCATGTGATGGGACTGGTGGGGCCCATCCCAACTCCCAGGGCAGGCACACCAGTGGGGGCTTGAAATGGTCACTGGGCACTGCTGGGCAGCAAGCCCTAACTCCTAGCTGGAGAAAAGAGGATGGAGGTAGGGTATTCGTGTGGGGGAGGCTGGAAGGCCCTTGGCCTGGACTTCTCCTTGGGGTGTGCCCTACCGCCAAGCAGAGCAGTGTGAAAAGCAGTGCAGGTCACCCAGCGAGTGCCTGAGGGGTCTCACAGTGCAGGCAGAGCAGCAGCAGCAGCCTTGCTTTCCTGGGGGCTGTGGCAGAGCGGGCAATGGCACGGCCTCCTCAGGGCCAGGCCCACAGCCCAGCAGCCGGGAGAGCTTCGACTGGGTGAGGCTGAAGCCCAGGGCTGCAGAAGCCCACCGAAGGTGCTCCAGCTCCTGCCTTGGCCACCATCCCGTGCACGTGCCAGAGGGCCCACCTTCCAGCGCAGGGCCTGGCAAGTCCTCTTGGTGTGGCACGGCTGTGACATGGCCGTACATGCTCTCATGTCTGTTCCCCGGGAGACATGCCCGCTGAGGAAGGCTCCTGGGGGCCGCGAGAAGCCGCCCTCCCCAGGCATCTGTTCCCAGGGCTGAGGAACAAAACCCACAGTCTGTGCTGCTCCCTCTGAGAGCCCTTGAGGCAATCAATGCCCGGGCCTCCGTGCGCACTCGAGTCAGGAGAGCTGCTCAGCGCCTCGCGCCGTTCCCAAGATGCTGCTCACTAGACAAACACACTGGGGGCAGTGTGTGCCGTCTGGGTGAAGGGGAGAAGCGTGGGGACCCAGGGACAAGGGGTCAGAGGGAGAGGAAATGCTTGGTGTCCAGGACAGTTCTGGAAGAAACTGGAGGGAAAGGCTCCACACTTAGGCTTCCCGAGGTTTCAGACATGCTGGAGACGAGCAAGGCTTCCCAGGCCACCTTCAAAACACAACAGCAAAGGCAGCCATGGCCTCACTCTTTAAAAACTCTATTTGGTGCATGCCATGAGGCGCTGCGCTGTCAGACATATGTATGTATATTTATATATTTATATATATATGTATATATATATATATATATAAAAG
>NW_006198262.1:251481-273526 GCF_000334495.1 Tupaia belangeri chinensis
ATATATTCAATACGAATGTCTCATGGGACAAGCGCTGCGTCTCTCCGCCGTGGACGTGGCACAGCTGGGCTGGCCTGGGGCACATGCGCTGTCAGTCACAGAAGCACGATATAAATATGCGACGGGAACGCAGCGTTCCTGCTGTCGTAAAACACAGTCCTGACGAGCCACAGGACAGAGTCCGGCAGAGCAGGTGGCTCACTAGGCTGGAACCTCGTACTTGAAGATGACGCTGAAGAGTCGGCCGCCCAGCCGCTCGGCTAACCAGGAGTTCTTGATCACGGCCAGCTTGAGGCTCTCGCAGCGCAGGGCCGCGTAGTAGTTGGTGTGGACGGCGCGGCCCATGCCCTCGATGACCACCAGGTCCGCTCCACGCTCCCGCACCAGCACGGCCAGTCCCTTGTCCAGGCGGCTTCGGGGAGGAAGGGGGCAGTGAGGCTGGGTGAGAGGCTGAGTGTACCCGGGCAGATGCCCCCATTGCCACGGAGGGCAGTGACCAGCAAGCATGCCTGGAACCCCTGAGCCCAAATTCTCTAATGCAGGCCCTTCTAAATCCAGCCTCTGCCTGGCAGCTGCCTCTCAGAGCAGCCAGTCCACTAGGCCAGGTGCAGCTCCACTTCGAAAATTCTGCCTTGACATCACTTTTCAATTTTAAATAAAGGGTCTTATCCCTTTCCATAGGTTCTTACGTCCTTCCTGCTGGTCAGGAGTGAGACCGGAGCAAGGGACTGGGGCGACACTGCAGGACAGGTGCCAAGCACACTCAGACCAGGGATCCCAGAACCCGGGCTTCTCGCCCATCTTGGTGCACTGGCTCAGCTCTGTCCGAGTTGGCAAGGCAGAGCATTAGCTGTAACGCCTCTGGGTAGTCACGGATGACCACCCACAATGGCCACAGACAGTGCTCCCCATCTGCATGGCACTCCAAGGCCTCCTGACATCAGCCAGGCCTCTGGGCCGACTCTCAGCTTCTAAGCTGGGCAGCCACGTAGAAGTCCACTCCTCTTGGCTGAAACTAACCAGACCTGGCCCAGGGTGTGCAGCTGCCTCAGCCCTCAGCTCACCTACCCTCCATAGGTCCCTGAGGAAAGCTGGCTGCCCAGAGGCCCCCTCAGGGACAATGTCACTGCTCCCTTCCAGGGCCAGCAGGTCTGTAGCCCAGGGAAGGGGGAAGAGGCTGGCGCTGACTTCTCTTGTCCCGTAAATGCCTGGGTGGGAGGGATCCCAGAGGTGCGGAGGTGCTACTGTTACCTGAGGTCCAGGCATGGGGAGCTGGAGCCTGTCTGAACCAGCAGCAGCCTCTCTTCTCTGAGTGCAGACCTGCGAGAACACAAGGCAGTCAGTGCGCCATGACAGCGACGTCTGGGTGACCCCACCCATCCCGGTCCATGCCTATTAGGCCCAGCTGGTGTTCCCCCAACTTCTAGAGAGGCTGCCCATCCTGCACCTGCCCCGACTCACTGGTACTAGCCAACACTTACTGAACGATGGGGTCCATGCCTGCGATGCGCTCAGCCACAATGAGGGACTCGCTGTAGGTGACATCGTTCAGGGCAGGGCCTGAGTTGCACGCCAGGATGACCTGCAGTGGATGGCCCAGGCTCTTTAGGGCCCTTTGCCATTGCCACCCTGCAGCAGACAGACTGTGCCCACCCAGGCTCTCCAACAGAGCCAGCCAGCAGACAGCTGCTGAGAAGGGACCCCTAACCAGTGCGTGCCCTGAGGCCTCCAGAGGAAGCAGAGAGCAAGGGCAGAGCTATGCTAGAGCCCACCCGCCTCGGGTCAGGGGGCTGCTATGTTCCCCAAGTCTCTGCTGTGAACTCTCTTCCAGGAACCTGTGGTGTCAGTCCTGGCTTGAAGAGATGGACCCTAAGCCCCAGGCCAGGGGAGGCCATGGGCCGCTGACCCCACACGTGACAGGGCCAGATCATTGCTTGCCTTGCTGCGTCTCCCCCAGACCTACCTGCTGAGGAGTTCTGACCACCACCGCAAAAAGCCCGCAGCGGCACCAACCCCACCGTGAGTGGAGACGCCCAGGGAAAGGGCCCCACCCCCACAGCCTGGACACTCACCTCTGTCCCTCTAAAGAGTAGCTCCCTGATAAAGGGGAAGACTCCCAAAATGATGTCTATTCCACTGTTATCTGCGAAAATTAAGGCACATTTATGAGGGGGCCCCTGTAAGACAAAACCAGGACGTTCAGTTGGGAACAGGTGCATCCAAGCGCTTCAGACACCGCACTCTACGCCCTCATCCCCGCAGGGCCCAGACCATGGGCTCGGGCCCCAGAGGTGCAGGGGTACTGGGACAGGGCAGCCTCTTCTAGCACGGCTGGCCCAAAGGTCCTGGTGCCGAGGTCAGCTGACCTAACAGGGAGTCACTGCAGAGGCTGAGTGCAAAGTGAGATGTTTAAAGAGCCCTTCGCTCAGGAACTGTGAGACCCGGGGCCACCCCAGACAGCTCCTCATCCACTTCCCGATGGCCCAATGCCCCTCCTGTGACTGTCTGCCTGGGTCCTCACCTCCTGGGCCCTGGACCCCTGCTCCCCCAAGGGCAGAAGTGGGATACACCGCTACGTACCTTCAATCTCTGAAGCCACTCATTGTAGGAATCCACGAGCCAGGGCCGCTCTGTGTGAAGAGGGGGGGACACAGTTACCTAACGCCCTCGGTCTGGGTGGCTCTCGTTAGACACATCTTCAACAGCTTTTCTCCCCAGGCAGCAGTTCTGGCTGACTCCCCCGGCACTGGTGGTAAAGCTGTGAGCAGCAGGAGTGTGCCTGGACTCCCACTACACTACTGCAGCCACTCCCTCGAGAACACTCCAGACACCACTGCCTTAGTATCAGGCAGGAGAGTACTTTGGCACCCGTACCTTGCAACTTCCTTTTCGCTTCTTCAAAACCAAACTGGGGGTCAGATTCAAGAACACTGTGGAGAAGGAGAGAAGTTAAAGAAACGAAACCAAAATCTTGCGCCCGCACTGCTTTGTGTGGAAAGCCCAGACAGCACCTCTCAGACTGAACGAACGTGGTTACTGACGTGCAGCTTAAGTGGCCACTGCCTGTCAGCCACCGGAAAGCTCAGTTCACTGGTGATGGTTTAAAAGGGTAACGCAGGCTGCTTCTCCAGTTGGATTATAAAATCTCAAGAGAGCCCTAGGACCCTGGCCGGGCAAGTCCTCTGGCAGCCATGGGCGTGGATAGCCCCTGCCCCATGGGGCAAGCACCCTCGCCCAGTGCCCTCACCTGCTGCCCAGAAGGGATAGCAGTGACAAGGGTGAAGAGAGAACAGCTCTTCTTGGCTGTGAGTGGGCTGGTGAGGCCCATGTGACATTCAGGCGACCTGGGCTGCAGTGGAGGACCCTGCTGAAGGCATGGCCACTTGGGGAAGCTTCTTCAGTGACGAGGGCAAGTCACTGTGGAAATGGCTTGTGAAGCTGTCCACACATTGGGAGCCCTAGGTGAGGACAGACCAAGGCCCGAGACACATGTCACACATGCTACTCTGACCTCCTCTGCAAAGCTCCTTTTCTATTTCAGAACAGCAAAGGGTTCCACTGCCTGTGGGGCTTGTGTGCCATCTAAGGGGCAGACGAGACAGCTAGCCCAGCACAGAGGATTGTGGTGTGTCTACTCGCACGGCCTGCAGCACCAGACCAAACCCTGTGCAGCACAAGCACTGCGCCTCACCAGGCCTGCCCACCTCCCTACAGAAAGCTGGGCAGCCTGGGCCATCTGGAGGCAGGACAGGGACAAAGGAGCTGAGCCTGCCTGGAAGAGCAAGAGAACAAGGCCTAAGTCAGGCCAGAGACGAAGACACCTACTCAGACACGGCTTTGGCCCCCCAGTCAAAGACATTCCCCGCCAGGAGGCCCTTCACCAGGGCTAGCTGCCTCTCTTCCCAGTCTAGCGAGTCCAGGGAGCGGATCACACTCTGAAAACACTTCAGTGCAATGCCGTTTTCCTTCTGCTTTACCTGTGGAAAGAAGAGACGCTGGATTTTGACTCCCCATAGACAGCCTCTCTGGAGTCCTCCGCAGAGCACAATCAAAGAACACCCTCCTGAGGATGCTCCAGAGTTCACCAAGCCATGAGCGAGCCCCTCTGGGGACAGTGCGTACTCAGCACAGCATTCCCTCCGCAGCTTCAACATGCAGGCTTGGCCAGGTTACAACGCTACCTGCCTTGGAGCAGTGCCGGGGAACTGGGTGCCTCTGCGCTCAGCACACATGTGCATGGGACTCTGAGGACAAAGCCAGGAGACCCGTGGCCCTCAACAGTGACCTAATCTTGAACTCACACCTAGCCTTTCCTGTCACTAGACACAGTGAGGGGAAGGAGGGAGTTATGTAATGCTGACTCTAGACAGAAGGAGCTGGAAGAAGCCCATGTGACCCACTCCCAGGCCTGCAGCCACACCAGAAGGGTCTAAGGCAGAGCGCCAGTGCCTCAGGACTCTGGCCATCAGACACATGGAGGGAAGATGGACTCAGACATGCAACTGTGCAAGCTCGGTACAGTCAAACACTGTGAGGGGGGCCTCCATGCACCTGTACCCGCCCCTGCACATACACACATTTAGCAGTTGCCTCGCAGGCTCTCGGAGGCCACTGGCTCCCTTAGATGGCGCCTGGACCCAAGCATGGCCGGCCCTTCTCATGCCAGCTCCTCTCTTCTCCCCTCACACACACCTGCCAACCCGACTTGTTCTCAGTCATCCATGGGTCACTGTGGTGGCTTCGCAACTTGGGCCTGCAGGCAGGGCCAGGTCAAGGCCACCACCAACTCAGCACTGTCCAGACAGCATGGAGTACCCCCTTACCCTCTGCACCCTGCTCTCACCATCAGAGATTAAGGACAGTGTGAGCAGCTGGCAGGAGCCCTCCAGTGGGCAGCAACACTCACTTTGGAGTAAGGGTCTGGGAAGCTGAACTCGTTCAAGCAGTGCTCCCGGGTATCCAGCAGGCTGCGCACCGTCAGGGTCCCATAGGCGCTAGGGACAGAGCCAGGCATGGGTGCTGAGCAGGGCGGGCCCTGGGGGCAGACAGCACCGAACATGCCGCCTGCTCCACAGGCATGACCTCGTGGAACCCAGGACAACCCCATGAAATAGCTGAGTGGGAGGCCATCGAGGGCAGGCATGAGGGGACTATGAGCACTGCTCGCCACTACCTGGGCCCCACCCTCTCTTCTGGTATAGCAGGGGGACTGAATGTGGACAGTGGGGCCACTTCCACAGAGATGTGGGGTTCTCTTGGCATGACAAGAGGCAGTTACACACCAGGGGACACCAGATACTCACAAGGGCTGGTGCCTCAGAGTCTGCAGCTTGTTCCAGTACTTCTGCCGGAACTTCTCTGCCCTCTCAGCTGCGTCCAGGGAATCGGGCTGGCTTGCTACTGCACGTTTCACTACCTACTGACAATAGGATGGTTAGCAAACACCTGGCTCTGGGCACACCTCAGGCCAAGGGAGGTATCTGACCTGCTGGCACATCCCTCATGCTTAACTGTGGACGCTCAGGGCAGGGCCTTCTCAGAGGGGCTCCTCCCAGAACGAGCATAGTAGATACTGGTGATAGCTCATGGTGACAGCTACCAGTCTGGCTGGCACTGCCGCGGCTCAGACGGCTTTCTTTTTCGCTAGCCCGGGAGGTGGGAACAGGGTGACTGCCAGCCTGAACTCACCAACTCTGAAACCAGGCCCACGTCCTCAGATGTGAACCTACAGTCCCATCACTACCAGCTCCCGCCCTGCAGGAGGACAGGCGGTTCTGAGCCCTTAGGGCCTATTTGGCGCTCAGAACAGACTCTGGCTGAACTCGAGGGCCTGTTGGGGCCTTTTTTGTCCTTTTGGGACAAAGGTTCCCACCAGGGCTCCAGGGACCCTGAGCTGGAGGAGTTGAACCTGTCTGAGGTTTGAGTTCAGCCACTGCTGCTTCAACCTTGTGCCACCTGAGGAGCAGCCATAGGCCGAGGGCCTGGTGCCTCCTGCTGCCACCGGACATGGTCCTGGCCTTGGAAAAGGCAGGAAAAAGCAGGACCCCAGAGGACAAGGGAAACTCCTAGAGCTCATGGGGCTTGATGGCAGGGCCTCACCCATGCCTCACCCTCACAGGAAGCAGAAGAGGAAACACTGACCAAAAGTCATACTACATTTCAAAGAAATGTAACAACTAGCAAATGTGCTCGGCACCTCATCGATATCATGCCCCAACTTGCTAACCTGCCAAACGACTGGGAGCTGTATTTTGCTTGAGAAATAGAGCCTGGCCTTCTCATTGCCAAAAACAGATTACGTAGCTTTCGAAAGACAGAATCCTGACCTTCAGCCCCTCAAGTTGACTCATGGGGACAAAAAGGGGCCACTGCCCTAGAATCACCCCACATGGCCTCCCAGACTATAAAGCCCTCTGCTCCCCACCAGCCTTGTGCTGTCTCTCCTGGGCCCTCACCCCGTCCAGTGCCTCCTCGAAGCAGGTGAGCCAATACTTGCGGGCCAGAGCATCGTCAGTGAGGTCGACCGTGTCGGGCACATAGGAGGATGGGTCCAGAAGGAGGGGCAGATTGACTAGCGGCCTCTCCAGTCGGTCCATTTCCAGCAAGTCAAACTAGAAGGACAACAGACAGCAGGGTGAGTATGTTACTACAGTGTTCAGAAGGACTAGAATGTTCTCTTCTAAGTTTCAACGTTCTGCTTAAAGGTAGAAGAGAAGGAATAACTTCTTCAGCAATCTCTGAGCCACAGACACGACCCATGACCCCTACTCTCAGCCTTGAACTCTGGGGCCACGGAGGTGACCTCCTGCCCCGCCCTTCACTAGTTCAACAGCGAAGTTGGGTCTACTCTAGGGGTTTCAACTCTGCCGCCTCACGGTGGCCCGTGGCTCTCAGCCAGCCTCCCTGACTGCTCCAGCTCCAACATATGCTGTTTCCTCTTCACACTTGGCACCCGGACACCATGGTCACCTCTTTGTCCTTGACATGCCCCTTTCTGTTGCTCAGGTCTCTGCACCTGCTGTCCCCCAGACGTCTGGTAGCTGTTTCTTCACTGGCTGTGGGTCTTGCCCCATGGTGACCCACGCAGGCAGCCCTCGAAGCCCTCCTTCCATTCCCCATTGCAGCCCGTCCCCTTCCTCAACATGCTCCTGTCTGCCAAGTGCTACAAGCCTGCCCCTCACTGTCCTGGCCCTGCTACACTTGGCAAGGGCTGGACCATGTCACCAGCCCACATGTAGCATGTGGGCACCAGTGCCAAGCACATGGGGCACCAGAGTGGTTTTGGAGGGACCACTCACCCTGCTGGCTCTATTTCAGGCTGAGAAGAGCTGAGCCAACACGTGTGCGCCAGCCCCAGGGAAAGACATTAACTACACTGCACAGCTGCTCTGGGGCCAGAGGACCCGTAGAAGGGAGGCAGGGTAACTCTGAAAGTGACCTCCACCCTGTACCTGCCCCTGCCCCCTGGGGCCGCCTCTCCCTGCCCTCTAGTGACCACATGCTTCGCCACACGCCTGGAACTCGGCGCCTCTGGCATGAGCACTTCCACCAGCCACAACAGGGACAGAGCGGGACTGTCTGGACAGAGAGATCCACCACAAGAAGAAGGAAGTAAACATACCCAGGTGACAGGAAGTTCAGCACTGAAAGAACTGATGACTTCCACACTGATAAACAAAAGGTGACAAACATCTAATTACCACCATCAACTACCATCTTTAAAGGTTCTGCTTTCCACTGCCTCGCTGGTTTTGCTCCGCCAGCTATCCTGACAAACGGGAGTTCAGATGTTAGCTTTTTCCTTTGTTTTGGCTATGTAAACTCAAAGTGCCTTGGTCTCTGCATTTGGGTTTGCTTCTCAGTAAAACGGGGCTCACCACTAACCAGCAGGACTGTGTAGCTGTGGGAGGTGCTGGGCACAGGACATCTGCTTTCCAGACGCTGCCCCTCTCACTTCACGTTGTCATAACTGAAGAACATTCTGGCACTGGCCAATGGTTGCCTTGCTTACTATCCACTTAATTTTACCATCTGAGGATCAGGAATCTGAGAAGCCGCAGAGGCTAGAAGACATGGACCCCCTTTCTGAGCACCAGTCCCTGGCATCGACCAGGCCGGGAGCGTGGGACTCTCCCTGCTGTCCCAGGGCATTATCACCGCCTCCCCTGCCTTGTGCCTGGCCCATGGAAAGAGCAACAATCAACAATCAAACAGCTGGCGTGAAGTACCCAGTGCTCGGTGGGGCCTGCAGTGTGCAAACAAACACGAGAACCTTCTCTCCTAAAGTTATAGCTCAACCAAGCATGATTCTGGAAGTGATACACTAACTTATGAGGAATCTGCACCCAGACTGCTCACTTTATCGTGTGTTGAGTTACAATGTGTTGAGTTACAATGTTGCTAATATGCCGGAGAGCCCAAGAACCCCATGTCTGCCATAAGGGGCCATTCTGGAGTCACCCTGCATCTGGCGAATGTAGGTCGTAGCAGAAGGTCCTGTGTCAGTGGCTCTCACGAGGCAGACACATGTGCGTACACATCTCCTTATCTGCAGCCCCAGTGCCCATCGGCACAGGCCAGGCAAGACTGGCGTCCAGTCACAGTGAGCCTCACCCTAAGCAAGGACCTGAGTGACACGAAACCACCAACCAGAGAAAACAGTCCAAGGGCAGGCACCTGTGACTCCAGGTTTTAACCTGATTCTGCTGAGAACTGGCCCCACAGCCCTGGGGAGATGTCCCTTTCCTCTCTGGACTTTCGTATTCTCTCCATAGTCACAGGAGTTTGTTGATATAGACTTCAAAGTTCTTGCTCAATATTCTGAACACATGAAAATAACAAACGAGAGAGGAAGAAAGCAGCCGATGTCTTCCTTCTAACCTGTTTTTTGTTTTAGAGAGATTTTTTTCTATAGGGCCTGTGCACTCGCAGAAGAGACAGAGACAGGAAGCAAGAAGTCACCCTCCAGTGGGGATGGCCATGCCACAATCCCTCCTCCTCATTTTCCTTTTGGGATTTTGGGCATGCATGCATACATGCCCGGCATGAGTTTTAAGCCTCCAGATCTGAGACTCGAACTGTGGTCAAGCCATGTGGGAATCTGGTCCCCCTTCTGCCTTCTGTTAAATCCCCAAGTCTGTGGTGAGACTAAAAACCAGATAAAACCGATCAAGAGGTACCCTTAAACCAGGCCATGGCATGAGGGGCTTTACCCAGGGACGTGAAGGCCAGCCCTGCAAACGCTGCTGTCTGGGGACCCAGGATGCCAGAGCCCCTACTCACGGTACCACTCCGCGCCCGCTGTGTGGGGCACAGCTCAGGGGACGTGCTCATCAGCCCGGAGCTGCCTGCGTAGTTCTCTCCCCAGCTGTACTGGTTAGGATCTGGAAAACGAGAAGCCAAGTTGCCTGGGCTAATATCCCTGCCCTCAATTCAAAGGGGGAAGAGGGAAGAAAAGGGGATAAAATAATTTCTTTTTCGAAACGTTAAAAGCACCCTTTCATGTCACTCCCTGAAGCTCACGCTTCCCACCCCACCCCGCAGTATCCTGACCCAGAGCATAGGCCATGGGCCACGTCCCCGCACAGCCTGGCACTGCTCCAAGGAGCACAGCGGCACTCTACTCACTGTCTTGCTCGGCTCCTTTTAAAAATGCCCCGATGGCTCCCAGGTAGCCTTCGTGTCTCAAGAACAGCGCCTGGACTTCTCCCTGCCATGGCCCATGCCACAATCCCTCCTCCTCATTTTCCTTTTGGGATTTTGGGCATGCATGCATACATGCCCGGCATGAGTTTTAAGCCTCCAGATCTGAGACTCGAACTGTGGTCAAGCCATGTGGGAATCTGGTCCCCCTTCTGCCTTCTGTTAAATCCCCAAGTCTGTGGTGAGACTAAAAACCAGATAAAACCGATCAAGAGGTACCCTTAAACCAGGCCATGGCATGAGGGGCTTTACCCAGGGACGTGAAGGCCAGCCCTGCAAACGCTGCTGTCTGGGGACCCAGGATGCCAGAGCCCCTACTCACGGTACCACTCCGCGCCCGCTGTGTGGGGCACAGCTCAGGGGACGTGCTCATCAGCCCGGAGCTGCCTGCGTAGTTCTCTCCCCAGCTGTACTGGTTAGGATCTGGAAAACGAGAAGCCAAGTTGCCTGGGCTAATATCCCTGCCCTCAATTCAAAGGGGGAAGAGGGAAGAAAAGGGGATAAAATAATTTCTTTTTCGAAACGTTAAAAGCACCCTTTCATGTCACTCCCTGAAGCTCACGCTTCCCACCCCACCCCGCAGTATCCTGACCCAGAGCATAGGCCATGGGCCACGTCCCCGCACAGCCTGGCACTGCTCCAAGGAGCACAGCGGCACTCTACTCACTGTCTTGCTCGGCTCCTTTTAAAAATGCCCCGATGGCTCCCAGGTAGCCTTCGTGTCTCAAGAACAGCGCCTGGACTTCTCCCTGCCATGGCCAAAGCCCCAATGCAGCTGGTCAGTGTGGCACATGTAGAGGCCAGTCTGCAGAAACCTGACCGAGCACAGGTAGGCTGACTCTTTGAGGCCAAACATCCTGAATCATGGTCCCCACACACTTGTCAATGGGGCTGTGCCTAACGCAAGTGGGCAGCCTGCTGTCTGGAGGAAGCTGAGGGTGAGTCTTTCCACAGGGAAATAACTTCCATGCTGTTACCACCCAGTCAGTCCCATCTGTGTCCGGTCACTCAGGTGTGTGCAACTTCACTGGGTGGGGCAGCACCCGATCCCCAGTGGACAAACCTGTAGGCCTGGCACTGACATGATGCCTCCTAGCTTGTTTGAAGCTTGTTTGAACTGTGAGACAGTCCCTAGCATGCCCATTGCTGGTGCATGCTCAAACCTAGAGCAGCCACGTGAGCAGGATGGCTGAAGCCAGCTAGGAAGAAAGAGTGAGGAGAGGAGGCCTCAGGGTAGATGGGCACTGGGCTTCTTGAAGCTCAAGGAGGGCAAGTGCCCCATTCTGGTCCATTATGCACAGCACCCCTTTGGTCTGCAATGGCCAGCACATCACTCTTTCTGAAGACACCACAAGTTCACGTTGGCGGAATCGGGGCAAACAAAGCCCAGGACAGTGGCCATGGGAGAGGAGGTGGAGCTTTTATTACCTTGGAGAAGAAGTTAATGCTGTAGGTGATGGTGCGCATGGTCACAGGGTGGCCCCGGATGAAGAAGCCCCCAAAGTACACCCTGTCCAAATGGTGGAGCTTAGCGTAGAGACAAGCAAGCTGCCCGATGTCATTGCTGATCATATGCAGCAAACTCTTGGCCATGTCTTCTTTGGAGAATTCTAAGAACAAATGAAAACAGAGTGGCAGATGGGCATGCAAACCGAGTGCGTGATGTGTGTGCACTTATGAGAGAGCAGAGAGACAGAGAGGGAGAGAAAGGGAGAGAGGAAGAGAGCGAGCGACAAGGAGAAGGAGAGATGGAGAGAGAAAACATTCTCATGGAAGGACTTGATAGGAGCAAGGAGGTTGTGTGTAATATCTGAATCATTCCCAAATGATCAGGCTTGTTTTCAAAGGGAGAAAAGACCCAACCACTTTTCCTAACTCAATATTTTTCCGAAACAAAGGTGGATAACCTTTGCCCACATTTCAAGCACAGCATATTTGTGCTGTCAGTTGTGGTGACCTGGAAAGAAGGCTGCAAACTGACACCCAAGACCCCAACTCTCTAAGGAGTGGGATGCAAAGGCAACCACCGGTGGGGAGAATAAGGGCCATGTGAATCCAAGTCTGCCATTGCTGCAAGTCACCTGGTAGCTGTCCCCTCACGTTGGCAGGGGCCTGGGCAGGTACCTTTGTCAACAGTGGCCGATTTCCCGAAGCTGCTTGCAATGAGATTGCCGCTCAGCCCCAGGGTCTGGTGGGCCCCGCCATAGATGTCCTGCACCAGCATGTCTACATTCGTGTGCTGGCCCTTGGACGCCAAGTGCAGCAGCTCATCGAACTTCTGCAGGGACAGAGCAGAGGCAAACAGGTGAGTGGCTCAGGGCCCTGGGAGGAAGTAGGCCACGGGCTGGGCGTGAGCAGCCCTCTCATGGCACGGCACCAAAAGCAGGAGAAGCAAGCAGGGTTCTACAGAGCAGCTGGACAGGCGCGCTCCGACATGTCTTCGAGACTGAACAGCTCAGTTCTGGAGTCCAGAGACCTAGTCAGGATGAAGGCCTGGAAGGAACCACTTCTGCAGAAACCCCAGCCAGCTGCCCGTCTCAAGCTGCACAGCCAGCAGCCTTTCCACACACTCAGAGGCAGGCACTGTCCTATAACTGCTGGGGTACCTTTGTTTTGGTGAGCAGAGCTCCGAGCCCCCAGAAGGTGCCGCCTCCGATGGAGCTGCCGCCAATCCACTCGAACCTCTCCTCGCTCTCTACCTAGAGCAGAACCAGGGCAGGTGCATTAGCAAGTGGGTCCTTGGCCATGCAAATCCCCAGGAGTCCTGTGGTCTGGGCCCCTCATCCCCTCCCTGAGAGCTGCCACAGGTGACCAAGCTCTTGACGTCCAATACCGAGCAGTGCTGATGCTGCAATAGGGGCCTGGCCATCCCATTGACGACAGCTCCAAGAGCTCATGGCTTCATCTCTGTGAGCACCGGTTTGTCCCTTCCCTCTTCCCAGCACTGGCTCCAACACACAGCAATGCTTAACGAATCACTGCCGAATTGTTGGCTCATTCACTCAGTCACTTGTTCTCAAGGCCAAGTCTTACCTTCACAATAGAGACTCCAGAACCAATATTAACCAGGAGATACGGGAAAATGTTGGGATGGTTTGTCTGAAATCGGAACTCAGGGTCTGCATCTTTCTGATACATGAAGGCCTCATGAGGGATGTTCTTTAGCACAAAGTTGCACCCTTTTATCAAGCAGGTCATCACATCTTCCTTGTCTACTCTGGAAAGGAAGGAGCCCAACCACTTCAGACAGTCCACGTCACAGAAAGGACTAAACCACAACAACCCTGCCCTGGACTAAGCAGGCAGAGCAGCCAGCCTCTGTCCAACAGGAAATTCACCCCGGAGACACTGCTCCTTGTCATAGCTGCGCTTAGGCTTCTCATTCTCACAAACAGATTGGTTTTCTTTCTTTTTTTTTTTTTTTGTGAGAGAATTTTGCTGTAAGATATGTGCACTCACTGGAGAGACAGAGAGAAAGAGAGAGATCTGGTTTTCAAAACCATCAACGGCCAGGCGGCTCACAGTAATACAGTAACGCTAAGAATTGGGCCAAGACAACCCTCACGCCCCTCACAGCCCCATGGCTCTCGTAGTAGCCGCAGGGATGGCTGCCTTTTCTCTTCCCAGCCTATACAGCTCCCACTTACTTCAGCTGCAGCTTCTCCTCAATGAGGTCTTTGAACTTGTAGGCCCCACCCCCTGTCGCCTGGATGACCTTGGTCTCTGTGTTAACCAGGTGGTCTTTGATGAAGTCCAGGCAGGCTTCAATATAGGTGTTCTCAAACTTAATGAAATGCAGCCGTGCGGTGATCTCTTCCTGAACGGAAATCTCATATGGCGGCTCATGGTCCTGTTCTGTATCCTGAAAACAAAGTTGGAAGTCTCTGTGCGCATGGGGCATGGTGGGGACATTGGCCTGAGACAGGGTTTCTGAGCACCCCTGTCCACCTCACCCTGCTTTGGTGCCGAGGATTTGCGGCAACATTATAATAAGTAAAACCCCTGATGCCAAGGCTGCCCCGGCCAGGGAAGGAAAATTTTCTAAGGAGCATAAGCAGGCAGAGATGTTCCTGCAAACGGTCTGGAAGGGGAGCTGAGCAAGCAGAGGGAGAGGTGTCAATCGTAGGAGCTTCCAGAGTAGCTAGGCTGATGTGTGGGAGCAGCAGAGAAATGGCAAACCAAACCAAGTGCCCCGTTGAAGCCAAGCAGGAAGCACTGCCCTGCCCAGCAGCTTCACCCCACATACTCATCCTGCCCAGAGGCAGCGCAGCAAGGCTCACCTTTCCCGAATGGTCGAAAGATCTCACTTTGGCAACTTTGTGTTGCACTGTTGAGTAGTAGGCCAGTTTTGTTAAGGATCCACCTACGAGGAGGAAGGCACAGACAGCAAAATTCAGCTACATGGATGGAAGGGGACCTAGAAACTTACCCTCCCATAAACTGTCTGGGGTATTTCCAGACATTTCAGTGAACAGGCTCCTTCTCAAAGACTGGCATCTCTGTGGACAAGGCCTTTGGTACTACAGAACTCACACACCCTGCCAGCACAAAACAAAGGGAGGAAGGGAAATGGACTAGCAAATCCAAATACTTCTTTTTTTCCCCCCCATAGGGCCTGTGTGCTCCTGGGAGAGAGGCAGAGAGAGAGAAAAGGAGAAATCACTTCTCTGGGGGATGGCTACACCACAATCCCTTCTCCTCTCGGGATTTTGAGCACACACAAACACACACACACACATCCTGGCACGATTCTCACGTCACCAGGTCCAGGGCTTGAACTGTGGTTGGCCATGTGGGAGTCCAGTACCACCACACCACCTGTGGGCCCTGGAGGCTGCTAGCCAAACTGAGCTCAAGACTGTCCATGTCCCTGGTGTATCAAATTCTAAAGGACACCATCCTGTTTCTGGATGACCCTGGCCATCATGAGTAGTTTAAGAAAACCTAGTTTCAAGCACTGATCTTGATAACTCAAATAAGCTGACAAATCTAGTTATGTTTTCACAGGAAAGCACACACATAACCGTCCATCTTAACAAGTGGCTTAGGTAATACAAAAAGAGTATCTTCTCAGAATATGCAGGGAGACTCTGGGGCATTTTTCACCAATAGAAAGGAAGCAGGGCCAGAACGCAGCAACCCTGCCCTCTAGGGGCTCTGCATTGCAGGAGGCAGCCCAAGCCCCAAAGTTAGCCAAAGGGCAGAAGAGGTGACTGTCTTTTCTCCATGGGGCCAGAGCCTTCCAAATGGCCTCAGAAAGCTGTGACCCCTAGCATGGCACACATGACAAAAGGCTAAAGTAAATATCAAGAAACAGAAGAGGCCTTTATTCACCTGAAACACATTTTAGGAAAAGTTCAAAAGATTCTCAGAGAAGTTGTTTTCACGATGCACGTGTTAAGTCAGAAAAAGACATTTTATTTTCATTGCCAGAGAGCACACATGCTCATCAGAGAGAGAAACACAGAAAGCACCCCCAGTGGGTGTGGTTACACTGTGATCTCTTTGCCTTCATTTCTCTGTCCTGTCGGGATTTGGGTCTTGCATACACATGTCTGGCACATTTTTCAAAGCTACTTGGGTCAGAATTCATGCAGCAGTCAGTGATGTGGGATCCAGCTCCCTAAACCACAGGTTACATACTGGGTGGGGTCCAGAGAAAAGACATTCTGGTTTTGTTTGTTTCAGTTTTTAGTTTTGACTATAAGGCACACACACTGGCCAGAGAGAAACAGAGAGACAGAGGGGGATGGTGAGAAAACATCCCTTCTCCTCCATTCTCCTTTAGGGATTTTGGGCACATATGCACCTGTGCCCGGTGTGTTTTTCAAGCTGTAGGACCCGGGACTCAAACCACTTAGTCGGCTACATGGGATTCAGCTGCCTTAACCACCACACTACCAGCTGGCCGAAACAGCATTCTCAAGGTTACAGTATACTCACAGATTTGAAGGCCAGAAATTGCAAATAGGAGAAATAAAATGCTCAGTATACAAAATGACTTCAACAAACACCATTTCTATGTGGCCTGACAAAAATAAGACCGAAAGTCCTCATATGAGAGTTAAGAGGCTAAAGTTATTTTCAAATAGTTGTTTCATGACAGAATAATAAAAGTCAACATTCGTATAAGTAAAAAGATTTACAAACACCAAGTATTTAAGAACCAAAGCTCTTCTATTTAACAAAAACTCAAACAGCTGTGAGATCCGGCAGAGGTTGTCTTGTTCAAGCCGCCTGTCGGCTGGTATCTTGCGACCATGCCTTGGTCAGGCCATGGGTGGGCCCACGTTGATTTAGTGTACATATCATGCCCTGACGCAGCGTAATGCCCTGGCTCAGTGCCATGCCCTGGAACAGGGTCTTAATCCTCCTTATCCCTTCTCCCTGTCCCCAATCCTGGCCTGGCTCGGAGAACCTCACTAAAATGCTTCACCCCAGCTGTCCAAATTCACCTCTGCAAGTAAATCATTTTCCAAAAGGACAATAGGAGGGAATGATTATTATTTTAAGAGATCCATCAAAAGTAACCATAGGGCCAGCCTTAAGGATTAAGGGAGCCAAATCCCACATTAACAACTGCAGTTTGAGTCCTAGCCTCGGCAGCTTGAAAAGACACCCCAGGTGTATGTGTGTGCATGTGTGCCCAAAATCCTGATGGGAAGGAGAAATGAAGGAAGGATTAAAGTATGATCACGCCTCATCAGGGAGTTTTCTTTCTCTCTCTTTGGCAAGCGCATGAGCCCACTAACAATGAAAAAAAAAAAAGGTAGCCATAAACAAACTTCCAGGTCACAGAAATTCAATTTCAGAAGCTGTGTTCTCTGTGTTAGGTTTAACTCACATCCAAAACAGGATGTGTTGGGGTTTCTGGGAGGTACACCACCCCTCTCCCACTGCTAGGCAATGCTGGGCAGTAAGAACCATTAAGATGAGAGATTTCCACCTTCCCAATTCCCACCCAAGAGGGAACAAAAGGGACCATGGGTGAGAGTGGGGATGTGTAGAACAAGGAGATCAGGTTGACTTACGAGTTAGCTTGGAGAGGCTAACTTTTTGAACTTTCACATTTCTGCATACATCCAATGACACCCCTAACTCATTTTCTCTCTTGATTTAACCAAAGTGTTAAGGATGACAGTCATAACTATTGTTTTCCAGTAAACAATAAATATGATTAAGAAAAAATTGCTTGGAGAACAGCACAGCGGGAGCCTGTGAGAGTAGGAGCATTTTAGTCTGTTTTCAGGTATCCCTTGGAACTAGAAGGTATCCAATGCCGGTTTACCAGATCACACCTGGCCATGCAGTGACAGGTTGGGGTCATCGTCTCCCCCAGTGGCTCTGCAGCCAGCACACTCTGCTGAAGGCCTACACACCAACACT
Organism: Tupaia belangeri chinensis; assembly: GCF_000334495.1. Classification (NCBI taxonomy): domain Eukaryota; kingdom Metazoa; phylum Chordata; class Mammalia; order Scandentia; family Tupaiidae; genus Tupaia; species Tupaia belangeri. The sequence continues at coordinate 268,570 of NW_006198262.1, forward strand.
GCCTGACCAACAGGGTAAGAGCGCTTCCCAGTAACACTGTCACCTGTCCTACCTCCTCCAGCACCTGAGGCAAAACCTGGTTCGCCTAGGCCCATGGCGGCTGTCCTCCTGCCACCTTCTCTTACACTGCCGTTCCATTTGGGATCCAGGGAAGGGTAGGACAGCCCAGCATGTATCATTAATTTAGTCCCCTCCTGTCCCACACACGCCCCAAAGGACCCTCCTCACTGCCTGCAGAAATCTGAAGTCAAGACTTCACAAATGAAATGTCCCAGATGCTATCAAAGAGGTGAATGAATCCAGCTGACATTGGCATTCCTCTGCAAGAGAGAAAAAGCTCCCCAAGAATACAGAGTAGCTGAGGTTCCTGGATCCGGAGACTTACTTGGGCAAGGGAAGAGGAAATGGAAGAAGCCTATTTTTAAAAACACTGTTGACAGACACACTGGCTATCAGGGTTCCTGGACTGAGGATCCTCACCCCAGGCTGTGATCTCCCACCAGCTACAGTAGCAAACAAAAAGGCCTATCCTCAATAACACTAAATACGTCCTTTTAAGAATCAAACCATAGGACCCAGAACCAGGGGGTCACTTATAAAGAGAAGAAATAAATTATCAACACTAATAATATCCTTAGAGTGTCTTTCTGTCAGGAAAACCCTCTGGACTAGGACAGCCCTTCCTTGCCGGCTCACGTCTTATGGCTATTTGCCGGCCTCTAGGGCCACAGAACATCAGAGGGAAGCCTGATTTTCTCAACCATCTCCCAAATGATTCATGCAGGTCAACTGCAATTGCATTTCAGAAAATGTAATCTCGGAACCCAAAGTGTAAGGGTAGTACAAAACCTTTCCGAGCACACACTCTAGTACATGTGGAGGTCTCAGACTAGGGGACAGCACGCTGTGGAGGCGGCTGACTAGAGAAGCTGGTGGTGGATGATCCTGGAGGCCAGGCCTGAGAGCTCACTCCCTCCAGCCCAATGCCCAGTCCTGTCACCAAGTCTTATCAGGTTTCCCTCCCCAGGTCCATCCCTCCAAAAAGGGGATGGCAGCACGGGTCTGACTCTGACATCCCTACTTTTCTAGGGAGAGTGAGAAGCCGGTGGGGGCACATTCAAGGATTTATTGAGCAAAAACAGGTGAGGCCTCAGTGTTGGGAGCTGGGGCATCAGGGAGCAGACATTGCCCTGCTCTCATGGGGCACCACTAGGCACACAAGCAAACTCAGCGGAGAGAGGTACTAAGGGGGAGTGGTGGTGGTGGTTTACTCAAGTGGGCTTCTCCTAACCAAGCTATCCCAGGAAGCGCTCCCCCTTTTAATACGGCTAGTGGGTGAGGCTGGCGGAGGTTGCAGCTTGGCTCTGCCCTTCCTAGTCAGGGGACCCTATGCAAGCTAGTCACCTCTCTGTGCCTTTGTCTCCTCATCTGCAAAATGGGGTACTTCGAGAATCTCAGGGGCTTGTTGAGAGATGTCAGGGAGTCAGTGGCATGAAAGAAGGGTCGAGACAAGAGGTGGTGCGAGGTCAGGAGTGGAAGTATTGGCAGGAGGCGGCGGGAGAAAGGGGCAGGCAGCCGCAGAGCCAGGAGGTTATGGGAAGGCCCGGGGCTACTGAACCCTTGGAGGACACAAGTTCTCAAGGCCCGCGTCACTCTCCAGAACGAAGCCTGCAGGCCACAGCTAGCCAGGTCCGGGGCCTCCCAGCCAAGGACTCTGCTGGCTCGACAAATCTTAGGACGGGGCCGTCCAACTGCTAAAGGGGCCCCTCCTGGCTTAAGCCCCTCCCGGCCCCGACCGGTAACGCAGGCCCCAATCCCGCCGCCCCGCCCGCGAGGCCCAACGTAGTCCGCTCCGGCCCGCCCGGCACCTGCCGGGGACTGTAGTCCGGACGCCGCCGCCAGCCCTGGAACCGCCGCCCCACGAACTACAAATCTCGTGAACCTGCGCGGCGGGACGCGGGTAGACTACAAGTTCCGTAAGGTTGTGCGCGGTGGGCCACGGACTACAAGTCCCGTGAGGCCGTGCGCGGACGCCCGCGCCCCCGGGGGCAGCGTGATGCTCTTGTCCAGGCTGTCCCCGCTGCTCCCGCTGCCGCTCGCTCCACGCTCCGCCATTTTGAAAGTGCCCGGCCAGCCTCATCAGCCATGGAGATATATGCGCATATATTTGACTGCTAAACGCCCTTATGCATATATTATGCTAATGAGGACTCCTGCCCCCGCCCTGCCTGCCTCCGTGGTCTGGTCTCTGGAGCGTCTCCTGGGCCTGGAGCTGTCAAGTGTGGGCGATTATTCTACAGAGGCGGAGCATCAGCACAGAACATCTGGAAAGATGTTCTTTCACCGAGCTGTCCAGATGCTTAACTAAAGTGCTCTGAGCCTGTCCTGAACTAGCCTAAGCAGGCCCTACTCCAGCTTGTAAGAAGTGCATGAGGGTCTGCAGACCTTCAGAAACCAGCCCCTACTGCAAGCATGGCCCTTGCATGTCATGTAAACCGGGCTAGTTGGAAACCCTACCCTCCAGAAGTCCTCAGCTTGGGTGCAACATGCACCTGTAGCTAGGGAAGATGTTCACTTTAAAGGCAATCTGTGGAGAGTGCAGGGGGGAAAACAAGGGAGGTTTCCTGGAGAAGGCAGACTTCTGGCAAGACTAAGTCTGTGGGGAGCCCACTGGTGTGGGAAGCACTCTAAGCCAGAAGAGGGATATAGGTGCTGGCAGAGTGAAACAAGGGGAAGCCCTGGCTGGTCTGGAGAGATTCGTGGCCTCCAGAGGTCCTGGTGCTTTGGGGAAAAGCCCAGTATTAGAAGCAGACAGATCAGGCCTTAAGGTGGCTTCAGCACCTGCCTCCTGGGTGACCCTGGGCCAGTTACTGCTGTCTCTGGTCCTCAGGCTCTGTCTGCAAAGAGGTTGCCACTAGCTGCCTGGCAGGACTCTTGGGAGCACAGGCTTGTGGAACAGCATGAACTCAGATCCAGGGATGATCCATCAGTGTGTCAGGCAAGGCTTCAGGGAGAAGACAGCCTTATGGGTTTGTTCCAAGGGGCTGGCAGTGCCATTCTGAATGGGAAACCTGCCCCAGGCAGCCACACACAGCCATGAGTGTGCAAGTGTGCTGACAGAGTGTAGACCCCAGGCAGCTCACATCCCTGGCAGTGGGTTGTACCAGTCTGATCAGAAAGCATGTTCTAGGAAGGTAGTAGTTGTCTCCCTACCCTCACCTCCGACCTATTCATTGACATACCCTTGGCTCATGCAATAAACATTCTGAATGAATGGAGGCCTTCCCTGTCCTCTGCTGACCACAGTTGGGGCTCATCAGTGACCCTGAGAGGCCACTGACAGGCACTGGGCTAGCATGGAGGGGCACCGTATGTAAACATTCCTTGTAGAATAGACAGAAGGAGATGGAAGATGGAGAAGGGAGAAAGTCGCTGAGTGAGAAGGAGCAAGGGCAGGGCTTGGCCATGTCTGTGGCCTCCTCATTCAGAAAATATGCAAATACTTCTGGTCCCACCACAAGCTCCTTCTCACTCCTTGCTGGATGGATTTTGCCTCTTGGGGAGCCTAGATGCCTGAAAGCTGTGGTTCCAGGCTTAACAACCCCCTGTAGCCCTGCCTAAAAATAGGTGCCCTTTCAGAGGCAAGGGATCACCCCTGGCCAGCACTGCCTGATTCAGCCCTGGTGAGTATTCAACTTGTGATGAGTGGTCAGCTTGTGGGGAGTGTCCCTGCAGGCTAACCCGAGCAGTTGCCCTGGAGTTCATCCAGGGACAGGTACTACAGGCCTGGGAGCAGAGGTGGCTGGGCAAATGTTTTCTCCTGTTTGTTTGGCCAAGCCAAGACCATGTTTGCTGCAGCAGGCTGTAGCCTTCAGCCTCTTTGTGGGCAGAGCCAAAGGTCCTGTAGCTGACACTACACCTACTCCTATAGCGCAGAGAGCTAGCAGACAGGCCTCTCTCCCAGCTTGCCACTCCCCTGCCTCTTGGTCACACTCTCCCTCCCAGACCTCCCTACTTGCCCTCCCTCATTTTCAGCTTCCCCTCTCCCTCTCTCCTTCCTTCTTTCTTCCTCTGTCCAGAAAGTCACAAACAAGGACCCTTCCCCACCCCTCTTTGCGTACCATGGTATGCCCACTCCCTTTCACCCCTCCCTCCGTGGGTGCCAAGGACAGCTGTGAAGACTAAAAGGAGACAGGCCACTGAGAACTGAGCAGTCAGATTTTATTAGAAGCAGATTTTATTAGAACAGTCCCATGGTCTCACACGAGATCAAGGGTTCAAATTCTGAGTACAAAGTTGTGCCCACATGCACCCACCCACACAGAGGAATCCTTTAAGGATCATAGTGGAGACCCCCTCCCCACACACACACCCTCCCTAAATAGCCCACTGTGAGCCCCATCAGACGACCCAGGACATGTGAGACCTTTCCACCGCGGTGCCACATGGCCTTCGCACCCTTGCAGGCTGATTACTCTTTCCTATGAGGATACACCTGGAGTTAGGCCTTCACAAAAGGCAAATGTGCCCATGGCACAGCCCGCCCGCCAGGGGTGCTTGCCGAGCAGCTTCGGGCCCTGAAGAAAGTCCTCTACAGGCTGGGGGCACCGGCTTGCGGAACCCCTGATGCCTACAAATATCATAGAACCCCGGGCTGCCGGGGACTTCCCAGAAGTCACTTGCTGAAATGCAAACACAGAACAACCCCACAGGGTCAGACACTTGGCAGAAGATGGGCCCTGATTGTCCTACAATGACAATGACTCTGCACACATTCTCTGAGAATGACCCTCTTGCTGGCCCGCCAGCCTGGGGAGAGAGCCTTCCGGAGAGGGGGTGTCCAAGCCTGGGGCCAGACACTGATGGGAAGGCTCTTCCCTACGCGCAAGAGGAACGGGCTCGCCCTCTGGTCCTCTGGGCTGCTCCGGGGTCACCAGGGCCGCCAGAGGCCGCAGGC
>NW_006198262.1:273554-280739 GCF_000334495.1 Tupaia belangeri chinensis
TGGGCTCCTTGGAGGGTGCAGTGGGTGCAGCCGCCGGCCGCTGAAAGTGGTAAAGTAGCTTCATCTGCGTGTCGCTGGCAGCATGCAGCGTCAGAAACTGCACCGCCTCCTGCAGGCACCACGAGTAGCCTTCGCTGTAGTCCTGGTGCAGGTTCTTGGGGCCAGCGGCGGCGGCGAAGGCTGCGGGGAGACCGGACGGTGGTGAGCGCGCGTCGGCGAGCAGCGGGAGCGCTCGGGTGGCGGGGCTTGGACTGCGGGGGACCAAGGTGGGCTCACCTTTGCTGTGTTTCAGGTAGCTGACGGCCATCTCCAGAATGTCAGCCTTCTCCAGCTTGGAGTTGGGCTGATGCCGCGCGAACTCCTGCTCCAGCAACAGCTTCAGCTGCTCGATGCTGCTATTGATGCGGTCCCGGCGCATCTTCTCCACCACCGGCTTGCGCAGCTGCGGGGGAAGCAGACGTCAGGCGGCCCGCGACTACGCAGGGACCACTGGGTCTAGACGCCTTGGGGACCGCGCGTCGGGCGGGGTTGGCACTTACTCGATTTTTCTCTTTGGGGCTGAGCAGCTCCACGGCCACAGTGCTGGGGGCCATGTCTGGCGCGGAAGAGGTGAGGCGGCGAGGAAGAGAGGCGAGGCGAGCGGAGCGGGCGCGGACGGGGCCAGGCGCGTCCCGGGCTGGCGTGGACACCGGCCCCGGCGCACGCTAAATTGCCTGTGAATTGGCGCGGGCACAATGGGCGCTCCCCGAGGAGCAGGTGGGCCGCGCGGCACAATGTCCCGGCTGTGGGAACGCGCTCGCCCTCATTAGCATCCCGCGGCCTGATGCTGAGAGCCCCGCGCCTCAATATGCTGCCTTTTCCCAGGCTGTGGGGAGGGGAAGAGGGCAGGAAGGAGCGACCCCCTTCCCTCCCCTTACCCTCCTACTTCCCCCTCCCCAGCGACTCCCCACTGCTGGCTGGCACAGGCCACAGAGGAAGATAAGGAAAGAGCTTTAGAATTAACGAGGGCAGGGACTTCCAGGGGGATGGGAGCCCTCTCTGACAGGGACCTGCTGCCTTCCTAGGGAGGCAAACAGGGGAGCTCACACCCTCTCCAGCAGGTACTCTGTCACCCTGCGTGTAGGTGGAGGGTGAAAGAGGGTCCCGGATCTCAGGTTCAGCCCTATTGACTTTATGCGGCAAGTTGCTAGACTGTCTCGAGTCTCAGGATTTCTTCGCAATTAGAAAGTTGTCCGGGATGCCTGCCTTGGCTGGGTTTTGGACAGCTTTAGGGAGCCAGAGTACACGGAATGTCCAGCATGGAGTCCAGCACCGAGGCAACACCTCCCACCCCAGGAACCCCTGCACTCTGTCCTCCTGGGAGCAATTTGCCAGGCGGTAGCATCTGGGCTGCTCCAGGAACCAGGTGCGCCTTAGAGCCCTGCCCCCTCCCCGGTCTGGCCAGGATTCTCACAAGACCACTGCATGGTCTACAGCACAGCTTATACGGAGCTCCGGAGGGCCCCCGTGACTCCCAGCATGCTTGCTGGGGTCGCTATTCCCACATGGTCAGGGAGCTGTGGCAGCACACCCCTCCCCCGCCCGCACAGCCTAGGGTGCATTGGTAGGGTGTGCTTTCCTTGTGCGTTTTTGGGGGGGGTGCACAGGGAGGGGTTGCCAGGTGGCAGACATGGAGCTCACAGAGAAGTTGTGCTAGCTCAGACAGGTTCTTAGGGGTCCACAGGATGAACTAACTCGTACCTGACTAGCTGCACTGAGGGTCAGTGACTGCTTTGGAGCCATCAGTCCCATCCTGGGCCCCTAGGGGAGGGAGGGCCTTGGAAGAACCCTCCTCCCCCTGGATCAGTCTCTTTTCCTCTGGTTCTCTGCAGCCAGGGGTCTGCAGGTGGGGGCCTGGCTGCCTCTGAAGGGCAGGTTGAAACTCAGTCAGATCCTAGCAGAAGGCAAGGCCTCAGTCTTGGGAGCCAGGGATTGGCCTCAGTGTACTTCAGCCAGAGTTTAAGTCTCAGATGGATGGATGGCAGCTGCCATAATAGGGGTCTTGGCAGTGACCCCCAGATGTGAGTGGCCTATTTGGTGGGCTTGGCCCCAAGAGTCTCTCAGCATAAGGAGCCATTGGTTACCCAGAGAGGGACCCATTCAGGAGGCAGGCAGGACAGTGCCAGGACAAGAGGGGAAGATGACTTCAAGCTAGCACAGGATGGTCCTTGCACAGGCCAGCTGGCCACACACTGAGGTGACCTGGGCTCAGGGTGAGAACTTCAGATGACTTTGAAGGGAAAGGGAGGAGCCCCTTCTCACCCTGTGGTACCTGCTGCCCCTACATTTCCATACCACCTCCCTTGAAGGGGATTCATGCCTCAGGAGTGGAGGTGATAACTGGGGCTGGGGCTGCCTCACCCTGAGCTGGTTCTCTGAGCACATGGGACCTTACTAAGGCACTGTGGCCCTTGTTTGATGCCAAGGGGCAGAGGACACCCAGGCAGGCCCTGGGTGGGAGTGGCAAGGCCATGAGTTCATACTTCAGCTTCTACAGCCTTGGGCACTGTGGGGGTGGACTGGTAGGCCCCGTAGGCTGGAAGGGGGGCGCCTGGCCATGCTCAGTAGAGCCATTTTGCAGCTAAAGTGGGGTTTATGCTGGGCTGTCGTATTTTGGTGTGTCCCTTACCTGGTTATGGGCTGACTGGGGGTGGGATGAAGGCAGGACAACTTAGTCACCTGTGTGCCCTTCGTCTGTGTTCTGATGGTCTTGGCCCCAGCACAGTACTTTTGGCATACTTAGCCAAAAGCTGAGGAAATGTAGGAACAAGGGGCAAAGCGAGCCCAAGTCCAGGCTGACCCTGCCACTGTCTCCACCAGTCGGAAACAGAGTCTCAGCCCATGCATGGCCTGGCCACCCAGCTGTTGGCAGCAGGGACTAGTTGGCAGGCTGTGCCCAGATGTGGGGGGTGGCACCCAGGCTAGGCACTGCTTACCACCAGTCTTTGGAAAGGGCAGTTGACTGGTGCTTGTGTCCTGCCTGGTCCCCTCCTGAAGTTAGCTTCTCAGCCCAAATGAGACACGTGCCAGGGGAAATGTGGCCCAGCCCCCACTCCACCCCAACTGCCCGCCCACCCGCAGTGGGCCAGGACTGCAGCCTGCTGGAGGTGAGGGTGGTGGGTGGGCCTTGGGGGGGCTACCTCCTCCTTCTCCTCCCTCCCCCTGGACTGGAGCAGCTTTGATCCAATTTTCAGTTGTGGGAAATATGAAATGAATGGTGTTAAATCCCAGCCGGATGAAAGGCTTGCTCCCTCCCTGAGTGCGGGCCAGATGGCAGCTCGGGCGGCCTCCGAGGCACACGCCTGGCCTTTGTGGGCCGTTTAACACTGTGAATGGGGCCAAAGTGTGGGAAACTCGCTGGGCTCCTGGCTCACACCATCCGAGGTGAGTAGCTGCTGAGGGGGAGAGGGAGGGCTGAAGGACCTCAGGCTGGCGGGCTTTGCCTTGCAGAAGCACAGTGGAATGTGTGTGTGTGTGGAGGGGGCTGGACCCTCTTGCCTTGGCTACCCCCAGCAGCTTGGGGTGGGATGGGGCGGTGGGGTCCTTCTCCCATCTGGGCTTTGACAAGGAGAAAGTTTGTCTTGTCTGCATGTCCCAGAGCCTCCTAGTCTGGAAAACCTAGAAAATCGAGGAGCTGCCAGTTGGGGCGGGGATGGGGTGTCTGGAGTCGAAGACTTGAAAACACTCCACTAAAAGACAGGTCTTAAAGCAGGATGCTTTGCTATAAATGCGGGGGCTCAGGCAAAACCCACTGATTGGTCAGGATTCTGCTAGAATGCCTGAATCTAGAACCATGCCCATTTCTAAATAGCCCCCACTCAACACCACCTCCTCCCAGACTGACTGCAAGCAGGAGAAGAAGGGGCCATGTTCAAGGGACAGGGGGAGGCTGCAGGGGCATTTTACTCCCAGCTGCCAAGAGGAAGACCGCTTGTTGGTGGGAATGCAAAACAGTGCAGCTGCTGTGGCAGGCAGTTTGGTGGTTCCTCAGCAAATTCAGCAGAATTACCCATGTGATCCAGCAATGCCACTTGTGGGTCTATACCCAAAGGAATTGAAAGCAGGGTCTCAAAGAGTTCTCTGTGCCTCCACGTTTGTGGCAGCATTAGTCACACTAAGATGTGGAGGCAGCTCAGGTGTTCAGCACAAGGTGAATGGGCAAAATGCCGTCTCTCTCTATAATCGGATATTATTCAACCTCTAGAAAAGAAGGAAAATTGAACACATGTCACAGTGCGGCTAAACTCTTAGGACACTATGCTGAATGAAAGAAGGTGGCCGTTAAAGGACAAACACTATATGAGTCCACCTACAGGATGGAACTTGAGTTGCAAAATTCAGAGTCAGAGAATAAAATGGTGGTTGCCAGGGGCCGGGGGAGAGAGAACAGGGAGTTAGTGTACAGGAAGAGGAGAAGGTTCTGGAGATGGACAGTGATGACAGTTGCACAGTGGGGATGTGCTCAACACAACTAAACAATGCACTTATAAATGACAAAGGTAGGGGACCAGCAGATGGCCTAATGGTTACATAGTACCGTGTCGTCGACCATGGTTTGAATCCTGGACTTGGTGGCTTTAAACTCATGCTGTGTGTGTGTGTGTATGTGTACATGTGAGCCCCAAATCCCAAGAAGAGAATGGAGAAGAAGGGAGTGCGGGCCTGGCCATTCCCCCCTGGAGAGGTGATTTCTCACTTTCTGTCTTTCTGTCTCTCCAGCGAGTGCATGCACCCTATAGCAAAAATCTCTCTCTAAAAAAATAAAATGACTAAGGTGGTTAATTTTTATGTTATGTGTATTTTGCCACAGTTGGAAAAAAAGAGGAAGTCTTGTGTTTGGAGGAGGACCACAAACTTCCTCCTGCCCCACCCCATCGCGGGCACTATAGCCTCTCATTGCCATCGGTCCCAGGATCTCTCAGAGCCCTGCAGACAGGACTGGTCTGGTCTGGAGGGAACCCTACCACACCCAGCCAGCCTCCTGCCCAGTCCACAATGTTCTGCCCAGCCCAGGGCCTGAAACGTGATTCCTATGAGTGAAGTTGTGCAGTACCCAGGGCAAGCAAGACTATAGGGTCCTATGAAGTGCCAGGTTGCTCCCAATCTGGCTCCCAAAGCGTTTGCAGTTTGGGATGTGGGGAGCAAGTAGGTTAGGGAGGGTTGGGAGCTAAGCTAGGTTTCTAAGGAAAGAGGGACAGGGAAATGATCCCATGTCTAAGACCACCACATGGACCCCAGGCTGTGCACTGGACAGCCTGTGACTTGCACACCTGGAGTTGTTCCATGCTATGGTCCTTGACCTGAGACCATCCAAATACAACACCCTGGGGCCCCAGGCCATCTCTCCACCAGCAGCCCTTCCACTTGCTACAAGGAGGTGCCTCCCTTGTTTTACCTGGGTGTGAACAGATCTGGTTAGACTATGTGTAGCTCAAGGTCTCCAACTCCGGCCAGTGAAGACACCTGGGGTGGGGGGATTCTGGCTGCTTGGGGGAGGGTGGGCATCTAGTGGATGCTGGGTCTACTTAGGGGCTAGGAGGGAGTCAGGGTCTCCGCTCCTGGCCCTGGGCAGAAGCTGCAGTAGGGGAGGCAGTAAAATCTCTGGGTATTGGGCATCTTCAGGCACCAGGCTTAGAACACCTGTTCTCATGCTGCAAAGGAAGTATCCCTATTCTCACGTCACAGCTGAGGTTAAATGACTTGCCCAAGGTTCTTTTTTTTAATTTAATTTTATTTTTATTTGTTATTTTTGGAGAGGTTTTCGCTATAGGGCATGTGCGCTCCCCAGACAGACAGAGACATAGAGACAGAAAGCGAGAAATCACCCCCCAGGGGGGATGGTCACGCCGCAATCCCTTCTCCTCCATTCTCCTCTCGGGATCTTGGGCATGCACGCACACATGCCCCGCGTGAGTTTTAAGCCACCGGGTCCGGGACCCGAACCGCAGTCGACCATGTGGGAGTCCAGCGGCATAGCCATTACGCTAACTGCTGGTTCCCTTGCCCAAGGTTCTGTATACTCTGGATCAACTAACATGACGAGCCAACACTTTAGAGAATTTATTATGTACTTTACTGTAGTTACCAATTTAGATTTGACTACAAAGCTATGAAGGGGGCACTATTGTTACCCTCTTTTGCACAGGAGCTGAAGGCACTGAGAAGTCACACAATAGTGATTTGTTTTTTCTCCTTCTGGAGCAGGGTGGTGGTGGTGGGGACAGGGGAGTGCAGAACAGGGGCGGAGGGGCAGGTGCAAATGTGGGCTGAGCAGTGACAATCTATGATCCATCCAGCAAGGATGGCAGGGCTGGAGCCCTGGGAGGGGCCTGGGCACCTCTGCTCGGAGATGTTGGAGAGATGATGCGGCCGTCCCTAAGCTTACACCCGGTGAAAGGAGAACAGTGCCTGGATAGGTTGGGACTGGGAACCTGTGCTCCAGATGGCGGGTGGCCCGTAAGGAGGTGCGAACAAAGGGTGGCGGCAGCATGCAGGCGGCCAGGGAAGCACGTGCACTGCTCTTTGTCCGAGTGGGGGGCAAGGCACCAGGAGTGTGGAGTGTGGGAACTTCCAGCTGTGCAGCCCTACTCCAGCTTGAGGAGGTGCTCTGTGTAAGGGGATGGCCCACTGTGAGGAGGAGAAGGAGGCAGAGAAGAAATCCCTCCATGTCTCAGCCCCTCTCCTTGGAGGTTCAGAGGCTTAGTGGCCTACGTGCCTTGAACCTCCTCTTCTCTTGGAGATCCAGACCAAAGAACTAGGTCCAGAGATTGCTGGGGGAGGGAGTTTGGCTCCTTCCTCCCTTCCCACTGTAGGCAGTTCCCCTTCCCTTGGTCAGTGGGCACTGGGCACGTGGGCCTGAGCCCCTCCACTGGGGAGTGCAGGAGGGCTGAAACTGTGGCTGTGGGAGGCCCTTACAAGTAGCTAAATTTGGGGGTGTAGATTGAGTCTATCCTGGAGTTAATCAGCTGCCCAGGAGGCCTCCGACACTAGGGAGAGAAGTGGAGGGAAACTTGTAGTGGTCAATACAGTTTGGGGGGCATGAATTTGGTTCATTTGTCTTGTCTGCTTTTACTGCTTATGCAATTTTTTCTTTTTCTTTTTTTTTTTTGGGGGGGGGGGGGGGGGTTTTCTCTATAAGGCACGTGT
>NW_006198262.1:280800-288563 GCF_000334495.1 Tupaia belangeri chinensis
GAAAGTGAGAAATCCCCCCCCAGGGGGGATGGTCACGCCACAATCCCTTCTCCTCCATTCTCCTCTCGGGATCTTGGGCACGCACGCACACGTGCCCGGCGTGAGTTTGAAGCCACCGGGTCCAGGACGCGAACTGCAGTTGACTACGTGGGCATCCAGCGACAGCCATTACGCTAACTGCTCTCCTCCGCCTACCACCACTGCCATACACACACCTTTAGGCTCCTGCAGAGGCTCCCAGGGAGCATGTTGGCATCTTGTGGAGGGCATGAGGCTCTTAAGTTTTGCAGGAACACACTGGATTTTTGCCAGTTAAGAATCCCTGGTGTGGTGGTTAAGGCAGCTACACGGCTGCCTGTGCAGTTTGAAGCCCAGAACTGGTGTCTTGAAAGACAAGCCAGGCACGTGTGCATGCCCAAAATCTCGGCAGGAAGGAGAAATAGGGAAAAGGAATTCCCCACACAGGTGCTTTCTTACTTTCCCTCTCTCCATGTGTCTCTCTCCGGTGGACACATGTTCCCCCTTGCAAAAATGAACAAAACAAAACAAAACAAAACAAAACAAAAAAACCCCTGTGAGGTGGGGATGGTGGGGAGGTTCAGGGTGACCAAGAGGCTTTCAGAAGAAGGGGTGCCTGCAGATGTCCTTAAAGAAGGAATTCTTGGGGCCAGCGGTGGCGTAGTGCTTAAGGCACTGGACTCCCACTTGGTCGACTGGTTTGAGTCCCGGACCCAGTGGTTTGAGATGCATGCCAAGTGTGTGTGCATGCATCACCAAAATCCCGAGAGGAGAATGGAAGAGAAGGGATTACAGCATGGCCCTGCCCCCTTTGGGGGAATGTGGTTTCTCATTTTTTGTCTCTCTGGCAAGTGCACACACTCTATAGCAAAAGTCTCTCTCTCTCTCTCATACATACACACACGGAATTCTGGAAAGCACGCATCTAGGCAGAGGGAGAGGAGACTGAGACTTGGGGTGAGAGACCATTTTGAGCTGAAGTGAGGACCCAAGGCTCCAAGTCTGAGGGGAAGAAGGTGCCAATATTCACAATAGCAACCTCACCCTGTTCTTGGCTTGGTGGGGGAGCATATGCTCACCATGTATGCCTCTGTATTCTCCTGAGTGTGAACCCATGTGCATGTGTCTGTGTGCTTGTGTGTGCATGCCCGCCTCTGTGTGCATGCGTGCGTGCCTGTGTGTGTATATGTGTGTGTGCCTGTGCTCAGTCTTCCTCCTGGTCAGTCATTGCCAGCCCTGGGCTGCTGCTCCAGCTCCCGGTATGCCTGAATCAGGCCAAGCACTGTTCTGTGCTACCCCTCCTGGGTCAGGTGAGCCCTGGGTCCTAGGTGAGGGTGGGGAAAAACCCAAATGGTGGCCTGTCTCCCCCTCCAGCACTGTCTGGGTACCACTGCCCTGTCCAGTGTGACATCATGGCTCACCTAGGACTCCGGCAACCCTCAGAGGCAGGAAAGTTTACTCATACTTTACATGTAAAGAAACCGAGGTCCCAAAGCAGAACAACTGTTCACAGCAGTACCTCACCCCCACTCACAATGGCACTGTCACATTGCTGGTCAGTCAGCAGCAGAGCTGAGAAGGGGGCATGAGTTGGGGGTATAGCCCTCAGTGCTCAAGTAAAGCCCTGCTCCCCAGGGTTCTGTAGCTTCCTGCAGGCTGTGCTGCTCAGACCCCAGTGGCTCAGGCACATGGGGTCTAGCTAGGAGGAGGGGAGGGGTGTTTACACGAGGTGGGAAACATGAGACCTGAGAACAGGTGGGCAGGGGCCAATAGCAGTACTTTCTCCTCGGGCTTCCCCCACCTCCACATGTCCAGTGATCAAGGCTGGATTGTAGTGAGACCAGCCCCAGCTCCCGCCCCTCTGCAGCAGAGGCTTGATGGCACCACGCTGTGTCTCCCAGGTCATTGCGACTGCCTGGGGTGCTGCTGGGTGGGTGTTACTAGACACCGGCTCCCATTGGTCCCTTGGGATTTCCAAGCCCCAGGACAGAATTCAAGTTGCAGGGGGGTAATTTGGGGAGGGATCTGCTGTCCTGGGGCCCTGCTGGGCCTGTCTCTGCATTCCTGACATGGAACGAGCTCTTCTGTCAGAGGATGGGCTGGGGACCACTGTGTCATCCAAGGGGAAGGTTGGGGAGCTCCCATGTTCACATGTACTGAGGTGAAGCTAACAGTTCCTGAGCCTCTCCTGCACAAGTGCATCTCATGCCTGCAGAGCACCCCCTGCGTGCAGGACACCCCATGTACGCAGAGCACCTCCTACAAGCAAACCCCAGGGGAAGGGCTTCACATCGGCACAGTGACTCTGTGAACTCAGGGCAATTATTATCAGCCCCGTTGAACATATGAGGGAAGTGAGGCTTCCAATTAGAGGCGACTGGCCTGATTGGGTCTGCCCCAGGACCCTCACTGGGTCAGCCACTCAGTTTCTGTCTTGCAGTGGCTCTCCAAACTCTGAGTTCTCCAGGATGAGAACCCAGATTCTTGCTGAAATCACCTCCCCTGGGGCATCCACTTCCCTTCCTAAGGAGTGAGTGTCTCCCCAAACCACCTCTGATCTCCATGGATGTCCCTGAGGGCCACAAACAATGCACAGCAAACTGACCCTGTTCTCGGCTTGGTGGGGGAGTGTGTACTCACCATGTGCTGCCTGGGTGAGACTGCAGGCGGGACCCACAGTTTTTGGGGTCTACACTGCCCTTACTTTTGTAGACACAGACCACCTCACAGACACTCTCTTGGAGTAGTTCAGTGGTGCACTGGGGTGTAGAGCCTGGGAGCAGCTTGACCCTGTGGCTTCTTCCATGAGCACCTTTACTTTGGGAAGGCCCCAGGGACGGGCTCTGGGAGGGCTGTGGGGAGGGCATGAGTCCACATCAGGGCTGGGCTCTGTCCTTTACTTTCTTACCCAAAGACTGTTGAAGACATCTTGGTCCTTTCTGAGCTCAGCTTCCGTAGCTAAGATGGGTTTTCCCTGCTAACGGTCACCTTGGTCTCAAAGAAACTGACTGGCTCCAGGCTGCTGGAAATGAAGCAGCGCCTGAGGAGACTTAAAAAGAGCTGGGCCATTGCTAAGCAGAGGACAGTGCACACGCCACCTTACCCACTTGGCTCTCTGCCTAGAAGGAGCCTCTGTTGCCAGGACTGACCACAGGGCTGCCTATGATCCTCACCTGAAATGTAGGATGTGTAGCCCAGACAGGCATCACAGGCCCTGCTCTGCACCTTGACCTAGCCAGGACCACCAGGTAAGGGGACAGGGTCCTCTACCCACCTCCTGTTCTCACATCAACCAATGGGGAGCCAGGAGGGCCCTAAGTAGGGAGGGGATTCCTTGTGTGAGAGCACCCATGGGTGTGACTGGGCTGTGGCTGCGGCTGTGCCATTGTCACGGCTCATCTTGGCTGGGGTCTGACCCACTGTGGAGGGCTACAGGTCACAAACCTGTTGACTTAGATTCTGTATTTCGGGGTGGGGTAGACCCTTCTCCCCCATAAACAGTTCTTGGGCGGTAGCTCAGCTCTGAATTTCCCACTCAGCTCTCTCTTGCTTATTTGGGGACAGAATGGGGACAGTGGTTCTGCCTCTCAGAACTGTGGTGGGAATGACAAAAACTGTTCCTGGCCTGGTGGATGCCCCATTCCTAAGGTCCATTCTCTCCTCTGAATAAGGCGAGGCTTCACCCAGGGACCTGGGACCTGGGACCAGCCTCCCTTCCCCACCGTCCAGCAGCTTCACAGCCCGAGCGGACAGGTACTGGAGAATCGATTCCAGTACCAAGATCCGCTAGACTGCAGCCCCTTGACCAGAGGGGCCTCCAGGTGGAGTGGGGTGGGCTGAGCAGGCCCATGGACAGCACCGCCTCCCTGCCTCGCATGCCACATCTACTCCAGGGGACTCCGGCTGCTAGGGGATGGAGACTATGTTCCAAAGCGAAGGAGCTCCTGCAGCCCATGGAGGGAGAGTGGGGGAACTCCATGGATTAAAGCCTTGCCAGGCAGGACTTGGAGACCCCAGCCTTTGTGACTCACCTAGGCCCATTTTCTCCAAGGTGTTGGGCTCCAGACCCCAGAGCCTCATGACCTAGACCTGAGGCTCCATCGGTCCCAGTCTCAGTTTCCCACGTGTACAGCAGGACTGTGGTGGCAGCCATGGGGACACACAGGGCCTGTGAGGTGGGCTCCCTCGGCAGGCAGAGGTGGGCGATGGGAAAGCCCGGGGTCTGCGCATCTCACGGCGCGGAGCCGGGATTATCGGCTGCCCTAGCCCACGTGGCCGCTCGCCCTGTCCCCCTCTCCTCCCCCGACTCAGCCTTCCCGCGTGGCCCCAGGGCAGAGCCAGGTCGTCGTCCCAAGCTGGTTAAAAACCCCGCGGTGTCAGAGAGCAGCTCGTTCCCAACCTCTGAAAAGCAGACAAGCCCTTTATTGCTCTATTATAACGCGGACTCGGCCGCCTGCCCGCCGCAGTGTGGGAACCGCCAGCGAGCGCGAACTCACAGCCCTAGGCCGCCGCTGGAGAGGAGGCGGGGAACCCAGGCCGCCAGCCCGGCATCCGGAGCTGGAGAGTGGGAGGGGTCTGTGTCCCAGCCCGCCCAGGGGAAGGCTCTGAAAGTTAGAGGGGGTTGGACATAGTGGGAGGCTAGCCACTGGTCCCCAACTCCTGGTTCTTGGAGGTTGGGAAGGGGACTAGGGGCGGTGGGAGGACTTCTGGACTTCTAACAAGCGCTCCCAGGGTGTCTCTTCAGCTGTGTGACCTCGGGCAGGGTACCTGTACCTCCTGTTCCTTATCTATAAAATGAGAATGAATCCCCCTCCCTTCACCCCGACTTTGGGAAGATGAGATGTGTTAATATATTTGTAAAATGTTTAGAACAAGGATGACCTCTCCTCATTTTTGTGCCCAAGAATGGTTTTTACAATTTTTAGTGGTTGAAACAAATATCCAAAGATTTCATGACATGTGAAAATGAGATGAAAAATAAAATTTAAGAGATATTTTTGCTTTAGGGCGTGTGTGTTCGCCAGAGAGACAGAGAGAGAGAAGCAAGAACCCCCCCACACACACACACACTGGGGGGCAATGGGCGGGCAGGGCAAGTTCTTCTCCTTTATTCTCCTCTCGGGATCTTGGGCACACACACACATGTGCTGGGCATGAGTTTTCAGCTACTGGGTGTGGGACTAGAACTGTGGTCGACTTCATGGGAGTCCAGTAAGTAACCATTATGCTATCTGCTGGTTCTGAAATAAAATTTTATTGGAACACAATGAGGCACATTTCTTTACTGGATTGAGTAGGTACAACTACACAGTTGAGTAGGTGCTTCGGGTCTAAAATATTTATCGTATGACTCTTTACATAAAATGGCCTGACTGCAAGGACCAGCAGTTGGCATAATGGCTATGTTGTTGGGCTCCCATATAGTCGACTGTGGTTCGAGTCCTGGACCCCGTGGCTTAAACTCATGCCAGGTACATATGCATGCATGCCCAAGATCCTGAAAGGAGAATGGAGAAGAAGGGATTGTGGCATGGCCATCCCCTCTGGGGAGTGATTTCTAGCTTTCTATATCTCTGTCTCTCTCTCTGTCTTTCTGGCAAGAACATGTCCCTATAGCAAAAACCTCTAAAAAAAAAAAAGAGTCCTTACTACAATACAGACCACCTTCTGGGAAGAACCTGTCCAGTGTGCATTGCATTCATTGCTGTCCTCACTACCTTCCAGCACACTTACCTCCCTACCTTCCCTCTGGGGCTGATCTGGGAGCCCCAGCAGGTGACGCAGCAAGTCTGCACTCAGAGGGCTACTGCGTTTGCCTACCCTTATCATGCTGTAGTTCCCATAGCTCCTCTGGGTGTACCCCGGACAGGTGAGCAAATAGGCCCAGGGAAATTTACGGCTAAGCTCCCAGTTGGTGGCCAAGGCCAGAGTACCCTAGGTTAGGGAGGGCAGGGCAGTCTCGCTCCTCTCCAGAAAGGATCAGAGATGGGTTCCTGGATCCATAACCAGATGGACCTTTGCCCCAGAGCAAGTGCTCTGTTCTGCTCCCCTGCACCTGGGCAATGCCTCCTTGATACGTAAAAATATCTCAGCTCTCCCTCCTCCTGCACTGGCTGGGTGCAGCCTCTTTCCACCCCCACCCCCCACGCTCCAGCTTCCCTGACTGGCTGAAGACTTTGAGTGGTGTTTTGCCTTGTTTCCTCCATCTGATTCTTGAAAGGCTGGCCTGATTGCTCTTTAAGGAGCCCTCAGCCTGTTTGGATCACTGGGTTTCCCCAAAAAAGCATGGGATAGGGGACAACAGGCATTCTGAGATGAGGACAGAATCCAGGGCAGGCAGCAGCCCAGAGAGACCATCAGGGACTTTGGGAGATGACAACTAATTTGTACCTGAATGTGGGAGCAGAAGACAAAGGGTATTGTGAAGTATTAGGGGAATTGAGGCACACCTGGGGGAGGGGCTTCCCCTGGTGGATCAATTACCTGGGAAGCTAGGTAACTCAGGGAGGAACCCAGGGGAGCTTCCCAGCTCTGGGACTCAGTTACCTCTTGGCCGCCCATCCAATCTGGACTCTGGGCTCTGGGCTCTGATTTGGAAGTCCTTTCTCTTGCCTTCCTGACCTGTGGAGTTTCTAAACATTCCCTAGGGTCCTGGCCCCCTACTCCGCCCCTATCTGGTGATAGGTGAGAGGACTCAGGGGTGGCGGGACCCTCTGTCTTTAAGCCTCTGCCATCCAGGCACTGACGTCAGATCGCAGATGGGAGATTTAGGTCCCATGTCCCCAGTGTGTCACTTCTCCCTGAGTCTTGGGTCCCCCAGCTCCTCCCCCAAATCCCTGCCTAGACTCCCACACAGGACGTCCACTCTTCATCTATACTTTCTTTGAGGCTTTTACTCACTGGGGCTCCCACCACTCCCACACTCTCCCACTGACTAGTCAGGGCCAGTATCAGGGGCAGGGGCTCCGGTGCAGTATGGGGACCTCCTCAGTGAGACAGACTCACACCCAGAGCCCAGGAGACACCAGGTGCTCCCCACAGCCGCTGGTGGCATAACAGATTCATACTGGTTCACAGAGGGAAGGGGGAGTTAGAGGCCCAGCCAGCTCTGAGATCCTAAGCCTAGGAGGAGGCAGGGTCAAGGTTGCCCACCCCCAGCAGGGCAATAATCAACTGCTTTAAGTGGCTATTATGGATGATGCCAAGAGCGTTGCTTGCTGGTCTCACCCAGTCATGGGCTTGGGGGAAAGATGGGTGAGAGCACTGGGCAGTGGAGGAGGTCTTGGAAGTCCTGCCCTTCCTAATCCGCCCCGCCAGTGTGGTGGTAACCCCATTTTCAGCCTCTTGCCCACCCCCACCCTGGACTGAGATGGGTCCTGGCCTCAACCAGGGGAGAAGTACAGCCCCTGGCAGGTGACTAGCTTCTGACTTTGAAAGTGCTCACGGCATGTTTCAGAAATGTTCTACTCCCTTCCAAGTAGGAGCCCCTGGGGCAGTCTCCAGAGCTTGCTGCCCCCAGCATCCTACTGTCCACTGGGCTCCAGCCCCCATGGGACAGCTCCACTCAAAAGCCACCCTTCGAGGAGAGTAAGGACAATCTTGCTGGCCTCTTCCTAGGGCCTCCATTACTCTGAGTGTGAAACTGGAGAAGAGGGAGCCACAGTGGTCCCTAGCAACCAGGGAGCCCTGCCAGTCCAATGTCATAGGGCGCCAGGGGTGCTGGGCTGAGGCTACAGGCTGGGCCC
>NW_006198262.1:289315-292149 GCF_000334495.1 Tupaia belangeri chinensis
GGGGGTGTGGGGCTGAGGCTACGGGCTGCTCCAGGGCTGCCTATCCAGCCTTGGCTCTGGGTTCTTTCCAGGCATTCGCCAACAGCCCTCCCTGCCCCCACAGGGGAATTTAGGCGGGAGGCCCACTCAGGGTGGGTTCCCACACCCTGGCCCCCGCCAGGGACATTCATCTTGCACAAAAGGCGCGTGCGCGGCAACAAACTCATTCGCCACGGGGCTGCCCAGGCTTTGTGTACTGAGCTCTGGGCCCCAGAGGCCATCTGGGGAGCAGTCGTCCCAGCGGGCGGGGAAGGGGTCTCGCCCCAGGCTGCCTTTGAGGCCCCAGGAATTGGCAGCAGCTCCCTGAGCAACCGTGCTGGAAGGCTGCACATCTGGCCTGTCCAGTGCCTTCCTTTTCCCACAGCCCCCTGGCTGTCCTGTGCACACTCGCCCTAGCACAGCTCTAGGGATGATGAAGGGGCCTGCTTGCACCCACCCCTGCTGCTTGCCGCCCACATGATGGCCTGTAGGTTCAGGTTCAAATCCAGAAGCTACGATTTAGCAGCTGGGCCTCTGTTTCTCTTTCTGCAGAATGGCATGTACTGAACATTAAGACAGCAAAGAAGGGCAAAGCATTCAGAGTGGCCTCAGTCTGTAGCCCTCAGCTCCAGGCCCTGCCTGGCCTCTGCTTCCACCCACCCACTCCATTTGATTTGTTTCCCCGGGTGGATGTCCCTTGCCCATGCTCTGGATAACCTGGAAACTGGCCAATGGGCTAGGAAAAGGCCAAGGTAACTTTAGGCAGGCAGCTGGGCCTAGGTGCAGGTCTGCCCTGCTAAGTGGAGCAGGTGTGGACTCTGAGCAGGTTCAGGGAAAAGGGGTATATCCTGTTCAGCTTGAATGCAGTAGGTGTTCAATAAGAGTGCAGACTCCTGCCAGGCGCTCAGCCGAGTCTGACCTCACTCGAGGCTTGCCTAAGGTTGGGGTAAGCTGTGGGTGCAGCCGTACAACATGGGGTGGCGTGTGGTGACGTGTGGTGGCGAATCATCAGCCCTAAGTAAGCCCTTCTGTTGACACCTTCCCCAGAGGACGGAAGTCCTGGACAGTGAGACCTGGGATGGACATTTCTAATTTCAGACTGATGGGGGCAAGGAGTAGAATGTTTAAGAGTCTGTCCATTAAGGGGATCCTTCCTGGCCAACGGACTTGGGGCCAGAGTTTGATGGACAGTACCTCTGTGGAGGCAGCCCTGCCTCCAGCTTTGCTGGGAAGGGGGGTCGTCCTTGAGAGGGTGCCCTGCAGGCCCAGAGATAATCCTGGCTTTCGAGAGGCTGTGAGAGGCTGGCCCTGAGACTTTCCCACAGCCCCACATAAAGGGCCGACAGCCAGCTGCTCTCCCACAAAAGGCTCCCGGCCATTCAGGGCCTCCAGGGGGGCGGGGTGAGCAGCGTGGCAGCCATAGCCTACCTGGCCACCCCCAAGCAGGACCCATGAGCACGGGGAGGTGCCTCCCTGCTGGTCACCAGGGATGTGGGACGCCCTAGGGCTGGGGGCTTGGGAGCAGTCCAGTGGAGCTCCCAGGCCAGCATCCCCCCTCCCCTTTCGCCCGAGGTTGGCACAGATCCTAGGTCTGGTCATTCGCCATGGGTGCCCGGATAAAGGACGTCTCAGGAAGATCCTGCACACTCCTGCTGCTGTGCCTGGCACAGTGCCTCTGCCATCAGGCTGCGACCCCCTCCTCCCCACCACACATTCTGGCTTCCGGTCACACTTGCTCCCAAGCCTCTCCTGTGTTGTTCTCACCTCCCCCATTCACTTCCATTCCTCCATCCACCCAGCAGACCATCACACCATCCAGTGCAAGGATACGAGGTGGGGTGGGGTGGGGGGAGGTTGTGGTAGTGGTGGATGGAGAGCTAGACAAGGTCTCCTCTCTGGAACTCAGTCTCCTCATCTGAGATGTGGGACAGCACTGTCTCTTCCCTGGGGTAGGGGCAGAGACTTCCTAAGTCAACTGTTTAAAAATGCCAGGTCTTGGGGAAGCTGGGGTGAGGGGAACTGCAGAGTCCCTGCCCCAGGAATTGCCATAGCATCCCTGCCTGTGTCCTTATAATATGAGGACCAGCCTAGAGGAGGCAGGAGGAGTGGCGGTTTCCTGGAGGAGGTGGTTACTGGAGCTTGGACTATCTATGAGAAAGTGCAAGTGGGCAGTCCTCCAGGAGCAGCAGGCCTGCCCCCTCCATGCCATGCTTGGTGGTGAGCACCCCTCTCCTGACATCATTTGTCTCTAACGTTGTTTCCACATCTCAGCTTCCACTGTGGCCACATTGGCCACCCACTGAGGGTGGCCAGGTCCTAGCAGGCCCCTGGGCTGAGACTGCTCCTGGTCAGGGAGGAAAGCTGGCCAAATGTAAGGGGCTGGAGCAGTCCAAAAGAGGGACAGAGTGTGGCACCAGGCAATAGGTCAGGTAGCCAGAGGGTGGCCAGTGGGTACTTATCCTTGCCTTGTGGGCTGAAAGCTGAGGCAGCTGGCTGAACCACTGAGGGCTGCCCTGTCGGGGTTTGAGGGCCTGGCTTGGAGGCAGGGAGTCTTCCAGCCCTGGCCCCACGTGTCTTCCGACTGCCTCCGCCCCCAGCAGGTGGGGCTGTGGGCGTGCGTACATTATTATTCCAGCCCAGCCAGCCCAGGGAGGATGCTAGCGGTTGCCCAGCCCTAGCCGCTGATTGGCTGTAAGCGTGGAAAAGCGTGTGCCCCTGTAGCCCCACCAGCCTGCACGGTATAAAGACACCGCCAACAGGGGAACGCCGCTGCGCCTCCGGGCCGCCCTCCTCAGGCTCGGCGCGCCTCGGCCTGC
>NW_006198262.1:292374-305906 GCF_000334495.1 Tupaia belangeri chinensis
CTCTTCCGGCGCACTTGGGTCCTGGAGTGAAGGGGGCTGGAGTGAAGAGCAGGGTGCTGTCCGGAGTGAAGAGCAAGGTGCTGTGCACCTTCAGCGCTGGGCGGGCCGGGGATTCAGGGAGGATCCGGCGGGCCCTCCTGCTCAACGTTCTGCCATTCTTCCCATAGCAGAAGTTCGCGCGAAGGCATCCCCGCTCAGGATGAGGTAGAGTCAACATGCTCGCTGAGCAAGAGCTCCGCGCCCAGCCCAGTAGGGGAGGAGGGAAAGGCGGGGGTGGGGAGGTCACTGGGCTGGGCAGAGGGCCCCGGATTGCCTCCGTTTCCCCAGTGCGCTCATAGGTTCCTCTCACTCTCCGCAGCCTGAGCGCTGCAGGTGCCGCTGCAGAGGGACATCAGGAAAGGCGTGGCGCCCCACCGCTGAGAAGCCTGCCAGTCCTCTCCCTGCACCAAGTTCGGATGGCGTCCCGGACCAAGCTGAAGGGCGACTTGTGGAAGAGATCTTTGCCCAAGGGCAGCTACTGAGTAGCCCTCGTGTACCGGGAGCCCCGCGGTGGCCCTGGTGGCCACTTGGCCAGGCCTCCAGAAGCAGAGAAGAAAGCCAGGCTGGCTTGGCGCCTGGCGCCTTGGGGAGGAGGGATTCGTTTCCCCTCCCACTTGGTGCCCAGTGCCTGTCTGGCTGAGCAGCCCACCTGTGCACAGGTGGGGAGCAGTTGCAGGCAGAGCTGCCTGTCTTCATATTGGAGTAGGGGGCTCTGGAGTAGGGATGTGTGTAAGGTTTTGTATATTACAAAGCTGTATGTGGTCGAGAGTGTCCAAGGCAGAGGGAGCAGGGACAGAGCCTGAGAGGGGTGTGGGGAGTGGCTTTCTCAGGCCCTGCAGCTGAACCTCTGATTTTTCCCGGCTGGAAAAGGGTTTGATGCTTTATGTTAAAGCAGGGGGAGGGTGGGCAAATGCTGTGCATTTGAAGGTCACGGCTGTGTGCTAGATGCCCCTGGGAGTGTGGGGCAGTGGCGTATTTGTTGGGCAATGGCGGATGGGTATGTACCATGCATGTCTCAGAGCTAGACCACCGTGGAGTGTGAATAAAGGTGCTGGCCTACCGTCTCTGCCTGGGTCTATGTCTCCCATCCCATGCCTGTAGCCCTGTAGATTCGGGGCTCCTGTCCAAGGTATGGGAAAGGAGCTCTGGGCCTCCTGGGTGACACTGTGCCAACGGCTTCCCTGGCTGGACGCCTGCCCTACTGGCCTCTTCCCTGGTCTTGTGGTCAAGGCCCAGCCCACTTCCCTGGCCCTTAATGACAGGGAAGATGCTCAGCACAGACATGTTCGGAGCGCGAGGCAGTTCCTTTCTGCCCTGGGAACTCAGAGGAGTATCGGTTTACCTGGTGCCCCTGTGAACCAAGCAGTGTAGTACCTCCCATTCTGTGGGTTCCCCTGTCATCTTCCCAATAGCCCTGGAGGCAGAGCGTCACTATCTTCATTTCAGAAATTAGCAAACGGAGGCTACTGCAGACTCAGGGACAATCCAAGGGCACAGGAGGAGTTGGGGTGGGCTGGGGATCCTAGTGGCAGGGCCTGGCCCCAGACTGTACCTCCACTGTCTCTCCTGGTCTCCATGTGGCGTCCTCCTGTTTATTTCTTGAATAAGTGCTTTTACCCAATGTCCTGGCTCTGCTCAGTGTCCCTACTAAACCTGAACTGGGAACCGTTGCATTTTCCCTGTGTGTCGGGTGTAGGATTCTTGAAGAGATGTAGCAGGTGTGGTCCCAAATCCACACACCAGCCAAGCTCCTGGAGTCTGAGCCCAGGAAACCTAGAATCCTCATGCAGCTCCGAAGAAGACTCTGGTCTAGGTTTTGCTGCCCCCTGGTGGTTTTCAGTCTGTGGGAAAGTCCTGACCCATCAGCCTAAAGAGACTTAAAGGAAAGGTGTGTGAGTAGGTGTGTGTGTGTGTGTGTGTGTGTGTGTAGGGCAGAAGGGGGAGAAAGTTGACTTGGAGGTGGAGGGTCCTGAGGTGCTGAGGCAGGGGAAAACCTCAGTCCCTGAGTCAGCTCTAGCAGTTCCCAGCTGCCACCAGGGATCAGTTCCAGCATCTGGCCAACCCACTGGGGGCAGACCTCTGGTCTCTGCAGGATCTAGGAAAAGTGATTAGGGGACACCAAGACCCAGATGGGATGGAAAGTCACCCATTTGGGAAAGCACCCAACTCTCCTGAGGTCCAGCCCTCCGGGTAACAGTTATAATCTAGCCAGAAATCTGTGGGCTGGGCAGGACAGCAGAAATCCTTGTTCTTTCCCACAAAAAGGGACAGTCGTGCAGCCTGTGGCTGCTTCATCGGGGAACCTGCTCCTTCTGTGTGTGGTGTGAATCCAGCTTACCAGGTCTGAATTCCCTGTCTCCCAAACTGCCAATCCTCTCCCTGGGCCCCCGACGACTTCACATCAGGGTTTTAGTCACGCCCCCTCATTAGCATAGCCCTCCTCCCGGGAAGGGGAAGGCTTCCATAACCACTCCTTGTACCTACTACCCAGCATACAGTAGGTGCTTCATAAACGTGGGCCAGACAGAGCATGCCCTTCTGGGGTAGGAGACCTGGATTCAGGGTGAGGCCCTCCTGGCTTGAAAGCCTCCCACTTTCTCACAGGCAAAGGGCAGAGACCCCCTAGCCACGCAGCAAGCACCTGGTGCCTGGGTCGGCTGCTCCTTCCTTGCCACCCAGGACTACCTGGGAGCCTCTGCCCAGAGGTGGGGCTGTGGATATGGGGATGGCTCCGGCAAGGTCTTCTCTAGGCCTCTGCTTTCCTGGCCACTGAACAGGCAGATGGCTGACTGATGATCCCAGGGAGCCAGTTAATCACCTGGCAAGTGATTGAGCAGCAGTCTTGGGGGGTGGCCTCTGGACAACATCTTATTTGGAGGCCACTGTGGGCTTGTACCTAGGACCTTATGTGGGAAAAGAAACAGACCTGGAGATGAATACTGAATGAAGAGCAGGAGGGTGCAGCCCCCACCTCGGAAAACTCCTGTACCCGTTCTGGGCTTGGGCTGGAGGGTCCTGCTCTCCAGCAGGTGGTATGTGCACATGATGGGTAGAGGCTCAGAGGCCTGTGGCGTCTGTGGTCAGCATTAGGTGGACCCATGTGTGGGCATGCTCCCTAGTTCCTGCTGGGAGAATTGGACGTGCTCATGGAGATCCTCTCAGAGGGGCATGAAGACAGCCTCAGTGTGCTGGGCAGAGAGCTGGCAAGTCCACATAAACATCTGGCACATCACCAGCCTCTGGGTCCAGGTGAGGACGCACTGGGCCATCCTATCTGGGCTCCTTGCTGGGCTTCTCCAACTTCATCTGCCGAGGACATGGGCCCAGCAACGCTCAGCACTCCCACTGCCTGGCTCTATGGTGGTGGGATGGGGTAGGAGAACTTGGAGGCTGACCATCCTGGACAAACAGCTCGGGCAACTTCAGCACCGCTGTGTCTGTGGGGCCACCTGGCCTTTCCCAGTGTGCTCACCTTCTTGACCACTGGTCCAGCCGGCGTGACATGGGTGTTTAATAACTGGCCCCTTAGGCTTCCCCCCTGGGGACCGGTTATCATCCCCTTCAGCCCCTGCTTTATCCCAGCTCCTACAACGGTACTCTGAGGACATCTGTGGGGCACAGAGGCCCAGCAGCCCTGGGCCTTGCTAACTCTCAGGCCAGAGATCAATCAGAGGATCCCTGGGCAGGGCTTGGAATTAGCTGCTGGCCCTTGTTGAATGTTGAGTGAGTGAGTGAATGACAAGAGAATGAATGAATGAGTGATGAATCCTGGAGAGATCATTCTATCAGACTAGAGAGTAGCCATTATAAGGTCATGTGGAGAACATGACAGTGCCACATGACATTTGATTTCATCTGTTCAATGTTGCCTTCTTACATTAAATTCAATACTGGTTTTTAAATGAAAAAAGCAAAGGTGAGCAAGCTTTCTCATTTATCATGTTGATGTTTCAGTGGAAAAATGTGATGATGGTCTCTCTCTTTATATATATATATATCACAACAAATAAATAGATAAATTAATGTTTTATATGTTTTATATATGTATGTATATATGTATATATGTATACACATATACTATTTATCTATATATGTATGCACTTATATGTATATGCATACATATATATACATACATATATATAAAACATTAATTAATTAATTTATTTGTTGTGATTTTTGGGCCACTAGGACTAGGACTTGAACTGTGGTGGGCCACATAAGAGTCTGGCACCACTGGGTCTGGGACGCAAACCATGGTCGACTGCATGGAAATCCAGAGACATAGCCATTACGCTAACTGCTGGTCCCTTAAATTCTTTTTAGAGAGAGATTTTTGCTATAGGGTATGTGCACACGCCAGAAAGACAGAAAGAGACACAGAGACAGAAAGCAAGAAATCATGCCCCAGGGGAGATGGCCATGCCACAGTCCCTTCTCTTCCATTCTCCTCTTGGGATCTTGGGCACGCATGTACACACACCCAGTGTGAGTTTTAAACCCCCCGGGTCTGGGACTTGAACTGCTGTCCTAGACTATGTGGGAGTCTAGCAGTGTAACCATTATACCATCTGTTGGTCCTTAAGGTCCATATTTTAAAAAAGAAAATTGAGGGCCAGCAGGTGGGATGGTAGGTAAGTCGCTGGACTCCCATATGGCCAACCATGGTTTGAATCCTGGACCTGGAGGCTTGCTTTCTCACTTTCCTGCTCTCTCTCTGTCTCTCCCTGGAGAGCACACATATCCTATAGCAAATTAAATTAAAAATAAATAAAGTTAAATACTTAGAAAAAAAAGATAAAAGAAATGGGGGCAGCAGGTGGCCCAGTGGTTAGAACACTGGACTTGAACATGGCCACCTTCAGTCTGAGTCCTGGACCTCGTGGCCTGAAAGTCACTCCAGGTGTGTGTGCGAGTGTGTCCAGAATCTTGAGAGGAAAATGGAGGAGAAGAGATTGTGGTGTGGCCATCCCCCTTGGCAGTGATTGCTCACTTTCTGTCTCTCTGTCTCCCTCCAGCAAATGCACGCGCCCTATGGGAAAAACCTAAAAAAAAAGAAAGAAAGAAACTATATACTTCCTAACGGCAGGCGGGAAATGCATGCTGTGATTGTGAGGTCCATCCCCTGGAAGTTCCCCTTTACTCACTGTGGGTTCCTGTTTTTGGTTGAGAGGAAAGTTTGAGACAAGTGCTTAGGGCAGAGCCTCCCACACGGTGTGGTGTGGTTGGACAAGAGTCACTGGCTGATGGGCTGGGATTTTTGTCACCAACTTTATATTTTACTGAAGCGCAAACCCTTGGCACCGCAGAGTGCTTTCCCCCCTTTTCTTACTTTTGTAAGTGAGTTTCTCATTGTGAGATAACTTACAGCAATGGGAAAGAATACTAAGGAAAGATCCCGCCTGCCCTTTCCCCGTTTCTCTGCTTCTCTCACTGGGGCTGTCTCGCAGTTTGTAAATCTGTGGTGCAGGAGACTGACACTGCTCTCCTCAGGCTACAGGACCCCTCCTCCACCACCAGCATTCCTCCTGTTTTCTTTTTCAGAAACCTTTATTGATTTATTTTTTGAAAACTGCAGTGAGGTATATATGTGCCATTAAGTACATTAATAATAACTGTGCAATAATCACCACAATCTAGTTCTGAAACTTTTTTGTCTTCCCCAGCAGAAACTATGTATTTGATGGGACCAGCAGTTAGCGTAATGGCTATGTCACTGGACTCCCATGTAGTCAATCGCGGTTCGCGTCCCGGACCCGGTGGCTTAAACTCACGCCGGGCACGTGTGCGTGCGTGTCTAAGATCCCAAGAGGAGAATGGAGGAGAAGGGATTATGGTGTGGCCATCCCCCTGGAGGGTGATTTCTCGCTTTCTGTCTCTCTGTGTCTTTCTGGCGAGTGAACATACTCTAATAGCAAAAACCTCTCAAAAAAAAAAAAGTAGAAAAAGAAAAGAAACTATGTACTCGGTAACTTCCCATTCCCCCACGCAAGCCCTGATAACTAGTGTGTCATCTCTGTGAGCTCGCCTAATCTAGGTACCACATGAGAGTGGAATCAGTGCATACTGCCATCAAGGTCCATCCATGTGGTGGCATGTGCTACTGCTTCCTTGCTTTTTTTTCTTTTCTTTCTTTCTTTCTTTTTTTTTTTTTTTTAAGAGGTTTTTGCCTTAGGGTGTGCACTTACCAGGGGGAGGGAGGGAGAGAGAGAGAGAGAGATAGTGAGAGAGGAAAGTGAGAAATCATCCCCCAGGGGAGATGGCCACAGCCCCAGTCTCTTCTCCTCCATTCTTCTCCCGGGATCTTGGGCACTCAAGCACATGTGCCCAGTGTGATTTTGAAGTCACCAGGTCCAGGACTTGAACTGCGGTTGACCATGTGGGAGTCCAGGGATGTAACGGCTACTCTGTCTGCTGGCCCCACTTCCTTCCTTTTTAAGGGTGGAATAATTTCTATTGTATGGGTGGACCACAATTTGCTCATCTATTCATTCTTCCATGGACCCTTGGCTGCTTCCAAGTTTCGGTTACTGGAAAGAATGCTGCCATGAACTTGTGTGATCAAGCCCTGGAGGTGGCCCTGGGGAGCAGGCCTGGCCCTGAATCGTGTCTGCGGCTTGAACTACCGGGGTGAGGGGTGGGCAGTGATAGATCCAGTCTAGCGGGTGGGACTGGATAGTGCAGGGGAAGCCGTAGGAGCCTCTGGGACTGACCTGGTGATCAGACTTCACACAGCAATGACTGCTCATATATCTCGTGTTTCCTGTAAAACTGAAACACGATGGTACACAAAATTCAAACCATGTAGAAGTGAATAAAGTAGAAAGTGGAAGTGGTTTCTGACTCTCCCTCATCTCCCGCTGAGAAGAAGCATGGCTGGCATTTTCCAGTACGCAGAGAAGCACATACATTCAGACAAATGATTATTATTAGTTTTTTGATATTGTGGGTTTAACTTCTCATCCTTACACCAGGGTTGTGCGTGTTTTAAAGCGTGGGTGTGTATGCTTACCTATGCTTGTGGGTGCATGCAAGTGTGTGTGGGTGTCCAGGGTCTCCTAGCCAATTATCTTACCAAAGTTATGCTTCCAGGCCATCTGCTTTCTTGCGGAGCTTGGTCCATCTCCTGGCTAGTCCACTGGTTTGTGCCCTTCAGTCAAGGCCAACAGAACATGCCCATCTCCATCAAGATGGGCTGATTGCTTGTCACAGGCAAAGAGAACACACATGTACGGACCAGGGCATTGTGGTGAGGATATTAGGCAGGATTGTTCTAGGAATTGGGCTTGGGCTGGGTGATCTGGGGAGGGTTGGGGAGTGGGCTTTGCTCTGGACTGGGTGCAGTTAGGGAGTGGGGTAACTCCAGACTTGGGCACCCTAGCACAGCTTGTCAAGAAGAAGAACAGAGTTTGGCTAAAGCTGAGGGCGAGGAAGGAGCATCATTCATATGAGGGAGTAGGGTTGTGTCTGTGGCCTGGATATGTCTCGTGCAAGTTCAGATCTGTTCACACATACCCATGCTGATGTGGACGCTCTCTGACATTGTTTATGTTCAATGGGAGAACGCCTGGGGCCAGCTGACAGCTCCTGGCTGGCAGGGTCGACTTCTCCACTGCACAATAGTCTGACAGATACATCCTAGTGTGGCTCAATGCCTGAACTGGGGGACATAGGACTGAGCAGGCAGAAGGGCCTTGAGCCCAGGGCATGTACATTCTGCTTAGAGACAATTATGGACTGAATTGTGTGCCCGCCCCCAGCCCCAAATTCATATGATGAAGCCCTGACCTGCAATTTGACTTTGTCTGGAGATGGGGGTCTTTAAAGAGGTGAGAGTTAAGGGACCAGCAGTTAGCGTAATGGCTATGTCGCTGGACTCCCACGTA
This sequence comes from Tupaia belangeri chinensis, assembly GCF_000334495.1. Lineage (NCBI taxonomy): Eukaryota > Metazoa > Chordata > Mammalia > Scandentia > Tupaiidae > Tupaia > Tupaia belangeri. The sequence continues at coordinate 300,297 of NW_006198262.1, forward strand.
GTCGACCGTGGTTCATGTCCCGGACCTGGTGGCTTAAAACTCATGCCAGGTGCATGTGCGTGCGTGCCCAAGAGCTTGCCAAGAGGATAATGGAGGAGAAGGGATTGTGGCATGACCATCCTCCCTGGGGGTTGATTTCTCGCTTTCTGTCTCTCTGTCTCTCTCTGTCTGTCTGGCAAGTGCACGCGCCTTATAGCAGAAACCTCTCCAAAAAAAAAAAAAAAAAGAGGTGAAAGTTAAATGAGGACTTTAGGATGGACTCTCGGGTCCTTACAAGAAGAGATAAGGACACACAGAGGACAACTGTGTGAGGATAGAGGGAGAAGATGACTCTCTATAAGCCAAGGAGAGAGGTCTCAGGCGACATCAACCCTGTTGACACCTTCATTTTGGACCTCCAGCCTGCAGAACAGTGAGAAAAAAAATCTGTTCTTTAGGCCCCCATCTATGATGTCTTGAGAGGGCAGCCAGAGCCGACTCAGACAAGCCCCTTCCCCATCAGTTTCTGTTGGGTGGATTTTGTTTCTGAATGTTTCCTGACATTCCACATGAACAATCTATTGTTAATCCTAGTGCTGTGGGCTAAATTGCATCACTCCCCCCATCTGTATGCAGAGAACGAAATACTCAGTATGGTCTCAGTGTAGTGCTATATTGATATATAGGGACATTAAATAGGCGATGGAGTTTAAATGAGGTCATAGGGGAAGGCTAAACTCATATGAACTGGCATCCCTGTGAGAAGAGAAAATTTGAACACACTGAGAAGCATCAGGGACACACGCACAGAGGCAAAAGTTCCTGCGAGGACACAGTGAAAAGGCGGCCATCTACAAATCGAGGAGAGAGGCCTCAGGAGGAACCAGCCCTGCTGCAACTTTCACCTTGGCCTTCCAGCCTCCATCACTGTGAGAAATGCATTCCCACTGTTTAAGCTCCAGCCTTGGTCTTCAGTTATGCCAGGTCTCGCAAACTCACAGCCACTCAAGATATTTTTCCTTTCAGATTTCAGAAGTTCTATTTGGTTATTTGTTTCTTTATTATATCTTCCATTTCTCTCAACTTTTTTTTAATTATTCTTTTCTGTCATGGTCATAATTTCATTATTGCTCTCGTTTTTCTTAAACATCCCTTTATTTTCAGAAGCCATTATAAAAATCGATTACATTAGCAACAAAAAAGTGTTTTATTGAGTTGAAGTCAGAAGGATTTAGTTTCCCAAATGTTAAGTAAAGCAGTATGCAACATCAGTATTAAAACGTCGAATTTTGCATCATTTTTCATATTGGTAATTTTTACTTGAATGCTGAATGCTCTATTTTGACCGTTTTTTCTATCTAAATTTTAAAAAACTTTCTTTGAAGTATTTTGCAGTAGATTCTGACACAGTTATTTCTTGTTCACTTTGATCTTTTTGTGCTGGTTTAGAAGTGTTGTTGGAGCAGCTCTGGGTTAGCCTTCACTCTAGGGATGGTTTAGCCCCACCAAGGACTGGCCTTTCAGGGTCTCTGCTGATGGACTCTCCACTCTGGCTAGGCAGAACTCAGATGCTTCTCAAACAAAGCAGGGAAGACTGTGTAACCCAGTTACCTTGTCTTCCTTCACTTGGGGATCAGGACTCCAGGTTGCTCAGTTCCTGAAAACAGCTGATTCACATATTCTAAGTTTCCAGCTTATGTGGCAAGAGGGTAAATCCATGCTGTGCAGCTTCTCCTGTCAGGAAGCAGAAGTAGCCAGTTCCCTTTGTTGTATACTTGGGTTGTTTCCAATAGTCTCTGTCCTCTACAGGCTGTGTCTACACTCAGGAACATGCAGTCTCACACCCAGATGGGTGCATGTGTCGGACAACACTCCTATAGGGGACTTCCAGGTCAAACTGTACAATGACTTAGGAATTTTCAGTATTGAGCTCCACATTGCCTCACTGAACGGCAGCCCAACGTGCAGCTCCTACAACAGAACAGGAGGGTGTTTGTGGGGCTCTCCAGGCCTGGTCCTGCTGGTCCCGTCCTGTGCCCACCCTGCCCTGCAGAAAGCTCCAAGCCAGGACCGTTCTCCTCCCAGCCTTCATGTCTGAGCACACTCTCATCCTGCTGTGGCTTGGCCAGCTCAGATGTATTCTCTTCCCTCCATCCACACTGAGATGTCCACACTGACGCGCGGAGTGATGTGTGGCTCTACCCTGGGTGGAGTTTCTTTCTTTGGGTCAGGGGGTCCATTTCTCCATTGAATCAAGCACAAGAGGATCCCGCCCCCCGTACCAGCACCCCAGAGCTCTCCCTGAGCTGATCTCAGAGGCGATGAGAGAGGTGTCTCAGCCTCTGGACCCACCTCATAAACCTGGCCCTGCTTGGCTCTTGCTGTGGGTGTGCCCTGGGCCTGGCTGCCAGCTGTGGGCCTCAGCGTCCACACTAGAAGGTGGGATGCTGGTGAAAATTAGTCTTCTGCCAGGGCACTAACTTAGGGTCCTGGTAAAGTTAAGAGAGCCTGGACAGCTGTAAGGATCAGGGAGTGAGTGTCCCAGGGAGCCTGTGGGTTATTATTGTTATTACAATAGGGTCAAGGGGGAGGGGGCAACGAGGAGGACACTCCAGGCAGAGGACACTGTGTGTCAAGCTTCAGGGATGGAAAGGAGCTGGAATCACCAGGGATCTGAGGAGGTGGTGTGTCTGGAGCCCAGAGGGCAGGAGATGAGCGGGAGGGGCGTGTCTATCCTGGGGCACGCCCTGGTGGGGAGGAGCAGTGCCCGTGAGAGGCACCAGAGCACCAGGGGGGAGGGAGATCATGGTGTGAGCTGCAGCAGGGAAAGGTCCCAGTGCTGCCTGGACAGCAGAGGAGCCAGAGAGGATGACGGGCTTCATGTGGGGGCAGCCCAGGCGTAGGGTCCATGTGGCTAGGAGAGGGTTTGAAGACTCTGGGCCCAGTGGGAGTGGGGAGGTGAGGAGCAAAGAGAGGGAGGCAGGAAACTCAACAGGCTCCCAGGCTCCTGTGCTGGTGAGACATTGTCAGAAAGGAGCTGAGAGGAAGGAGCTGAGGGCCGTGGGGGGTCCAAGGGCTTGAGAAGTCTCAGAAGCAGCTGCACCCTGACCTGGAGACTGGAGGGTGAGGGCTGGAGACCTGGGCGTACTGCGTTCTGCTCTGAGAAACAGAAACAGGCTGGGCTTCCTGGCAGACGCCTCACCCTCTGGGAAGTCCCTGGCTTCTGGCATCCCTCTCTTGCTTCCATCCCTGTCCTCCTCACCCCAGGCACGAGCCCTCGGAGTCTCTGGCTTCTCTGTGCACCCTGTACCCTCCACCATGGCACCTGGAGACGGAGTGCTGGAGATTCCTCCTTGGCAGTCCTATACTCACCCTCCCTCCATGCCCTCCAGCCCTGCCCTCACTTCTCAGCAGCCCCACCTGGTGAGGCCGGAGCCCATCAGTGCAGGTTTGGACACTCTGGTGCCCCCACGCCCTCTGGCGACTGCACAAAGTGTGCCCCCACACCCTCTGGCGACTGCACAAAGTGCCCTGAGCGTAGGACAGGCCTGATGTCTTCAGCCTCCCTCCCTGGGTAGGACATGGCATCACATCTACCCCCACACCACCCCTAGCACGTCTCTGTGGCATTGCTCTACCGACTCCATTTCTCAGGAAGTGCAGTCATGTCTCCCACAGGCCCCTATTCATCCTTCAGAGCCCCCGGTGACATACTGCCCACTATGTGAGCTCCTGCCACGTGGCTTAGATGTGGGCGAGGTGGGGTGCCCCCTTGGAGGCACAGATTGCAGGGAGGGCAGCCAGGGGTGATGTGGGCTGCACACTTGCTGAGCCTGCCAGCCTGGGGCCGTTTAGCTGCTGTCAAGCAAGACGTGGGGAAAGGCCCAACCACAGTGTGAGGGTTCTTGTGTCTCAGTCCCTAAGTGCTTTGTGATATCAAGCCAAATCAGCCTGTGTTCCACACCTGTATGGGTGTGGGGTGCACACAACACATTCTGATGCCTCTGCCCAGCCCTCACCTGGGCCTGAGGGTGTGGCGAGGTAGGCAGCCGGCAGGAGCCCTCATGGGCTTGTGGGCACAGGCTCTGGCTGAAACCACAGAGGAGTGGGAGTCCCTGAGCTTCCTGGGGCTTAGGTCCACAGGAGAGGAAGGAGAGGCCCTGGGGTAAGGGCTCGACTTGCATGCACCAGGGAACCTTGGGGTACAGGGAGCCCCTGCAGCCTCACACAGAAGTGGGACCCCCTCTGACCCTCTAGCTGCTGAGTCTCCAGGACCTGGGGCTGAAAGGGGGTTGATAGGTGGCAGGAGACATAGGACGAGTCATAGGCTAGAGCCCCCACTCCAGCCCTCTTCTCCTTTCATCCTGATGACTCTGGTGCCCTGCACGGCCCGGCCAGTGATGGACGTGCAAAGTCAGTGCTGAGCGAGTGAGTGAGCGAGTGGGCGCTGGCCCAGGAGCCTGTGAGCTTTCACCCTGCCGCCTTGGAGACAGAACGCGGGGCCCAAGAGTTTGCGAAGGGGGCGGGGCAGGCCATGAACAAGAAACTCAGAAAGAGTTTACAGGTTGAGCTGGTGGGGCTAGGCTGAGCAGAAATGGGGAGTCTCTAGTTTAAATTCAGCAATCAGGGAAGGTCTCAGGGAGGAGAGGGCCTTTCAGTAAAGACTAGTATACAGATAGCAGTCTTGGCAGGCCAAACAGGCTTCCCATGGCCACATTGAGGACTCACACCCAGCTCAGCACCTCCCTACCCTCGAGGATGAATGCTGGGTGCTTGAGGTGGGGAAGGGGGAAGAAACTAAGTGACACCCCACTCAGAATGAGGCTCACTGAGTAGCCGTGGGAGCCCCGTACCTCACACAGCCTCAGAGTCCCAGTAGCCTGACGATAGGGTGTTGGGGAGGTGATGAGAGACCTATGAGAGTGTATCGTCTGGGAGTGGCAAGCCCAGGCGTAGGGACCAGGTCATCCTCACTAGATCATTCAGTCCACCCTCACCCTGCTGAGTGGCCCTGGGTGTTGGGTCAGGGGACTATGGGCAGGGACAGTGGAGTCCCAGAACCCCAAACACCATCTCCTTCCCCTTTGGCCTCCGAGGCCCCTGTGAGCTGTCAGGTTTCCACTACAGTCCCCAGGGCTTATTAAGTTAATGGAGGGTGCAGAGGACTGTCCGTCTCCTTGGTCGGGAACCCCCATAATGTTCTGTGGGCAGCCCTGCCTGCTGAGGGTGCCCCACTACCCCCGGGTGGCTGGGATGGCAATGAGCTGAACCTTAAGAGTGTGTCCTCTGAAAGGTGCTAGCAGGGAGCCCGGGGGGAGGCAGAATGTCGCCCTCATCAGATTCTTCAAGCCCTCTCCACCCTGACCACCGCTGGGCGTTGGGGGTCAGGAAGCTGTGGACAAGGACAGTGGACTCTCAGTGCTCTAGACACCACCCTTCCTCTTTTTTGCACCTGAGGCACCTTTGAGCCGTCAGGTTGGCACAGCATTCCTGGAGGTCACCAACAGCAATGGAGGGCACAGATGGGGTGCTCCTTCTCCTTCACTGGGAACCCCCAGGGTGATTTGTGGGCAGGGGGTGCACTGCATGTGGAGGATGCTGGGGCAGGGGATGTGAGTCCCTAGGAAACAG
>NW_006198262.1:306287-306585 GCF_000334495.1 Tupaia belangeri chinensis
TTGAACTCTCTGCCTACAGATGAGAAGTACAAAGAGGGTGGGTGCCACCGCCACTCCCAACTCCAGCAGACCCTACTGAGTCCCTCTGGGACTGGGAGGGGGCTGGGGTTGGACCTGAAGAGGACTGTGGGCAAAGTCAGGGCTGGGAAGGGCTCTGGGTCAGACCTGGGCCAGGCACCCAGTGGCTTGGCTTACTGATGGCTCCGTGGTGTGGCCTGGGCTCAGCTTTGGGTGAGGCTCAGGGCAGCCTGCCCAGGGCGTGGATGCTGGACAAGCATGCGAGGGGCCTGCCCCCCGG
>NW_006198262.1:317985-342626 GCF_000334495.1 Tupaia belangeri chinensis
GGAAGGTACCTTTCTAGTGGAAGCCTGTCCCTGGGTCCTGCTGAGTGCCCTGGGCTCAGGCTCTTGCTGAAGCTGTAGAGAGGCAGAGGTCTCTGGGTTTCCTGGGGCTTAGGTCACACAGGCAGAGGAAGGAGAGGCCCCGTGGTAGGGGTTTGACTTGAACTCTCTGCCTACAGATGAGAGGTACAAAGAGGGTGGGTGCCACCGCCACTCCCAACTCCAGCAGACCCTACTGAGTCCCTCTGGGACTGGGAGGGGGCTGGGGTTGGACCTGAAGAGGACTGTGGGCAAAGTCAGGGCTGGGAAGGGCTCTGGGTCAGACCTGGGCCAGGCACCCAGTGGCTTGGCTTACTGATGGCTCCGTGGTGCGGCCTGGGCTCAGCCTTGGGTGGGGCTCAGGGCAGCCTGCCCAGGGCGTGGATGCTGGACCAGCATGCGAGGGTCCTGCCCTCTGGGCTAACCGTGCAGCCTCACGCCCTTACTTCCAAAGCAGCAGGCACAGGAACAATGCGGGCTCGTGGACCTCACATGGGGCCGCAGGAGGGAATGTGATAGGAGCCCCGGGACCACAGGAGTAGATGCACTGGGTCTCCCCACCTGGGCTCTGAAGGTTGGAGGCTTCCTCCTAAGAGCCCGTCCCAACCTTTGAAGAGCACCTGACATGAGGGAGCCTCCACCCCACACCTGCCGGATGCCCCATGTCCTCTGAGGGCTCAGTGTGGAGGAGGGAGCCCTTGAGGACAGGCAGGGGGGGGGGGGGTACGGGGGCGGGTGTGGGCCCACGTGGGAGACTCAGTCAGGCCTCGCTGATTTCTGAGCCCTCCTTGACCTCTGTGAGATGGCAGCGAGATGCTCCTGCCCACCTCCTTAAGGACGCGGAGCGTGGTGGCCCTTGGGGTGCTGAGGTTGTGCCCGCCGGACCCATGACCTGGCCCTTACTGAGCTGAGGCTGAGTGCGCAGAGGGAGCCACCAGACCTCGTGCAGGCCGTGGTGGAGGAATGGCCTCGAGTGCTCGAGAGAGGGCGCAGTATATCTGGGGGGGATATTTACGCCACTTCAGTACAAGCTGAGACAGGAAACAGGAAACCCCAAGGGCGCCTTTCTCTGCAGCAACAGCAGCCTGGGGGTGGGGGGTTGCACCAGGGAGCAGCAGGGGGCTCTGTGGGGATGCAGAGCAGGGGGGTAGTGCTGGTGCACCTTGGGGCCACCCTTCCCTAAGACACAGAGGATGGGGCAGAGGACCAGACTCTCTCAGGCAGTCCCCTGGCTCCCCCTTTGGGGTGAGCTCTCTCCCTCCCCTGCCCTCCCCTTGGGCTCTGCCTGCTCAGCTCCTGCCTCGAGCTGAGCCCCATTGAAGCCCACTGCTGGCCACCCACCCAGCAGGCTGCGTCCCTCCCTTCTGTCCCTTTGGAACCACCCTGGGTCCCCTCATTCTGGTGTCACTCCCTCCACCCCACCACCCGCCCTGACAGCAGCGGGTCTCAGAGGCTCTAACTTGGAAAATGGAGAGAACTGCCTGCAGCCCAAGCCCCCTCCGCTCTGCTCCTGCCGCAGTTTCTTTCTCTTTTGGCCAAGAACAGCGTCTGCAGCAAGTCCTGGTTCAGAGGCTCATCCTGGTTGTGGGGATCCTGGGCAGGTGGCCAGCAGGTTCCTGAGGAGAGACATGGAGCTGCCGTGAGAATGGGGCCCTCCTCTCTGGAGACAGGCCCCCAAAGCTGAGGCTCTGAGGCTGGGTAGGTCCCCATCCTTCCCTGCCTGTGTCCCGCCCCGCTCCTGCTCCTGTTGTTCCCCGTGGCCGCCCTCCCTAGTCCCTCCTCGGCCACTGCTCTCACGCTCTCATCACTGACGTTCTGGCTCTCGGGCCTACCTATGACCCTTGTTATAGCCTCACCTGGGGTCACAGGGACACGCAGGAGAGCCCCAGCCGTCCCAGCAGCTTCTCCATCTGTGTCTCTCATCACATGTACCTCATTCAGAGGAAATCCCCCAAAGTGGCAGGAGGGCACATCCTGTTTTGAGGTAACTCTTGGTAAAAATCCATCAGGGTAGGAGTCCCTGGGGATGACAGAGACTAGTTTTCCGGGTCCTAATTTACCAACAAAGGGATAGAGGCTGGAGCAGGGCGATCGGCCCACCCTGGCTCCAAGGATGATCTCGGGTCACCTCTGAGCCTGTCCTGGGCTCACTTGAGTAATCCTTCCCCAGGCACTGAAGCCACAGAAGCTGCTGCTTCCCCTCTGCCCAGAGGGGGAGACTGAGGCCCTGGGGTGGTCCAGGCATCTACTCCCGTGAATCTGCTCCCACCTCCCCAGGTGCTGTACCTCCTCCTCCTGGGACCCTGCAGAGCTGCTCTGCCCACGTGCACAGAGGAGTACCCTGTGGGCACCCAGTGCTGCCCCAAGTGCAGCTCAGGTAGTTGCAGCCCTGGGAGGGGCCGGCCCTGTGGGACCCCCTGAGGACCAGCACTGTGGAACGAGGGTGGCCACTCCTGCCCTTCCAGGACCCCTCTGTTCTTGATCTACCATAATGACAAGCAGGAAGCCCCGGCCCTGGGGACACAGACAGCCCTCCATGACCAGAGGCCGAGGGTCAGAGGAGGACAGTGCCAGGACAGAGCCTGTGGGGGCGTCTTACAAGGAACCACATTCTACTAGAACTTTCCTATTGCCCCCTAGGCACGTAGCACATTCCAGAAAGAAAACTGGGACCTGTATGTTCCTGAGGAAAACAGTTCAGGTGCCTTTGAGTCTCAGGGAAGGGGTCACATCTGTTTGTGATGCCAGGCAGACTGATGGGTGGGCTCTGAGAGCTGGCAGCAACCCTGAGAAGCTGCCCACCCTCTGAGCTAGCTGCAGGGTCCCGGGTGCAGCGTGTCTGTTCTGCGTGTGTCCCCTGCCCTCTGGACACCTACATGCCCCACCACAATGACCGGGGACCCTCTGCGTCTTTCTTCCTCCTTCTCCTTTGCTGCTGCTGTTCCTTGGAGTGCCTCTGAGTATGGCATCTCTAGAACTGTGTTGTGTCTGAGTGGGATTGGCAGGGGGTCCTAGGTGGGCAGGGGCAGGGCCCAGAAACTCAGATACGCTGGGCTGTGGCCTGTCACCCAAACCCCAGGCCTGCTGGTACTGTCCAGCCTCTGCTTGGTTCCTCCTGGGACGGGGCATCTCCACTGCCCACGGCAGCCCAGCAGCCTCTCAGCTCCTTCTCTGGGGTCCCAGCCAGGGGCCTGGTCACCAGGAGGAACTGCTCCAGCACAGAGAACACCTGTGTGGCTGCAGCCAAGGCCACTTCTGTGACGTACAGGACGGGGACCACTGCATCGTGTGCCAGCCCCACACCATCTGCCGGCCTGGCCAGAGGATGCTGGAGAGAGGTGAGCTGGCAGGTGACAGATGCCTCCCATAGCCCAGCCCCAGGTGTAGACATTTGGGCTGCTCAGAGTTGTCTGATGGGGCAGAAACTGTGGCCATCCCCAGGCCTGGCCGCCCAGTCTGTCCTGGATGCAGCAAGGATGGAAAGGCTGCATGGGGAGGGGGAAGGGGGCAGGGGAGGACAGGGACAGTGGGGGAAGTAGGGAAGGGCCACTGCTGTTGGCTCCACCTCAAAGTTAGGGGACCCTGACATCATGCCTCCCTCTCAGGCATCAGGCAGGGACCCAGATGCACACGTGGGACTGCTCAGTGCCTCAGTCCACTCTCACTGGGAAGAATGTGAGTCCCCAGCTCACCACCCCTGGCCAGCGCTCCCTCCACAGCATTTGTCTGTTAACGGAGTGGGGCCCAGCCGATGTAAATCCACCACACTCCAGATTGCTGTCTAAGATTCCCAGTTGGGGTCAGCCACTCCCCTACCAGGTCCCTCAGCAGAGCTGGAAGGACCACAGAGACAGACCCCAGCTCCTGCAAGAGAAGGGAAGCTCAGCCCCTCATCCCTCCCTCTTTGTCTCTCAGGTACCGAGAGCCAGGACACGGTGTGTCAGGATTGCCCACCAGGGACCTTCTCTCTCAACGGGACCCAGGAGGAATGTCAGCCCTGGACCAGGGGGGTGCCAGGGAAGGGGTCCTCCACACTCTCCTGGGAAATGTGGACCCACCCCAGCAGAGACCCAAAGCTCCACCCTAGGTGGTACCTGGTGGCACCTACCAGCACCCAGGAGAGCCCCTCACCAGGCGTGAAGCCTGTGCCCCGAGGTCAGGCTGCAGTGGCCCCAGACCAGAGCCTCAGCAGCTCCAGCTTCCTGGAGGTCAGGGTGGACTGGAGGAGTCTGACCTGGTAGGGCCCCAGGATCTGTCTTGAGCTTTTGACCTCTACCTCTTAGGTCGAGTCAGCATGTTGGCAAGGCTGCTGCTGTGTATCCCCCCAACCTAGGAATAAAACTTGGGTCGAATTAGCATGTCAGCAAGGCTGCTTGCTATTTGCTCCAGAAAACTGTGGTAGCCTTGCTGGGAAGCGAACCCCTCTGACTCCCTGATATACCATAAAGAATTACATAGCTCTCTTATACATCCTGAGTATATGATAAAATTTTCCAGGAAGTCCCCTGACCGCTCCCCTTTGCTCTGACCACCTATCGTTAATTACAATGCTTTACTCCGGACAGTCACAATAGAGTGTGATGAAGTCACATCTAGGCAGAAATCTTCTTGACCTTTGGAAGGCCCTTCAAGATACATTTAACATAAACTTAAAGATAATCTTTTCTTTACATAAAATAGGATTAGGCCAAAACTGGCCCAAGACACCCCTGCCCTCACCAAGTCAAATAGATAAATATATTAGGATTCCTTAAATTAAGTTTTTGATCCCTATAAAACTATGTAAGTATCATTCTTTATTAAGATCCATAAGAACTAATATCTATACTTGAGATTTTCTTTTCTCAGCACCATTCCCGGTAATCACAAGACGGCTGCTGTGCCGCATCAGCTGATAATCATCTCTGCTTGCTGGAGCCACTTTCCAGAAACTACATTCCATGAAGACCCCCCTACATCTAACGAACAATTGTGGAACTGCACTAGACCCACCCTTAATCCAACCCTAAATAGAATCTATGTTCCCTGTTGTTAAAGCTTTATGAGCTGATAATTGAAACACGTAGCCCCTCTCCCACTTACTTGCATGTATCACATTTTCAATAAAAATGCACGATGATTCCTAGCAGTGGTCACTCCTCAGAGAGCAATCTCTGGGGGTGTCCAGTTAAGGACGTGCATGAAAAAGGCACCGAGGCCTTAGTCTTCTTCTTTTCCGGCGTCGCCTCTGATGAGTCAATCCACCCCCACCGAGGCTGGACCCCGGCAGTGGACTTTACAGCAGGGAGGGGAGCTGCTGACACATCCTGTCCCCTGTGGTCTGGTGTGGTCCTGGGTGATAGGGCTGTTGGGGTGACTTCCTGCACTTCTGGTTTGGGGTGGCTGTCAGGGGAGGTTTTCAATGAGAGTACTGGGCTCCTCCTGACGCATGGCCCCTTCCAGAGTGTGCTCAGACTCTAAAGCTCACCTGGGTGCTCTGAGCGTGTCAGAGTAGCTCATGGTGGGCCAGGTGTGGCTGCTCAGTGCGGGGTGCAGGGCCTCCCTCTCCTTGGGCTCTCGTGTCCTCGATGTGCAGTGCTGTCCCTTACATCTTGGCTCTGGCTCTCATTGTCCACACCCTGATGCCAGCTCTCCCTCACTCTCTGTCCCTCTCTGCTCTGGGCTCTGGCCTCCCGACCACCTTGGCCCGCTTCTCTCTCTCTCCTCTCCCTTTGCTAATTTATCCTTGTGTTTGTTTCCTCCCTCCCTCCCTCTCTCTGGCCTTTATAGTGGAACTTGGAAAAGCTGGACAGACCCGAGGCCGCCTCCCTTAGCTGCTGACCAGTTAGCCTCTCCAGGCTCCTATTCAGGGAGGCCCCGTCTGATTTCTGAGCAGTTCTCAGCATCTGCCAGCTGGCTCCACTTCTCTCCCAGGTGCGATGGTTTCCTTGTGACAAAGAACTGGGGACCAGCAGCACAGATGCCACCTGCTCCTTCTGGAGGCGGAACCTATTGTTGTACACTCTTGTTGTCTGCGTTCTTGTCACCATTGTACTTGGACTGTACAAAAGGCAATAGCATTGATGCTGACAGAGGTGTTGCATTTCAGCGACCCCCCTCCCCCCCAGGCATTGGTCCCTACAAGGCTGTAGGTGGGGGATCACAGGAGAAGGTGTTCGCTCCTCCCCACGGAAAGCTGACCCAGAATGGGAGAAGTGGACTTCCTGACCAACCTGACAGATGGCATGTTGCAGGACAAAGATAACTCCCTGCCCGCGAGCCACTGCCACACCATACTCACTCACTGGCAGGAACGCTGAGCCCGGGGAATGAGCTAGAAGACCAGTACAGGCTGCCCTCTGGGAATAGGCTCCGGGTTAGAGAGTCAGGAGTTGCCCCATCATGGCCAAGCCTGTGTCCCCCTGAGAAGACTGAGGGTCACTCATTCGTTCATGTCCTCATCCACTTCTCTGCCCTGCACTGTCCTTGGTGTCCCTGATGTCTAACCCCACTCTGGCTTGGAGCTGGCATAGTCCGTGGGAGAGCAGGCACTAAGCAAGAAAGCTGGGAGAGGAGGTCCAACAGGAAGCCCAGAGTGTGGAGTCACCCCAGCATGGCCATGGACCTGTGTCCCCTGATCAGTGGCTCAGGCCCCTCCCTGACCTGTGAGTTCTGTCTGTGACAAGGAAAGCTCCAAGGTGACATTCTGTCTCCAGGTCATCCTGCTCATCTGCCACTCGCCTCACCTGAGCCCGTGCTACTGGGTGGTGCGGGAGGTTCCCAGTTCTTTGAGGGTCCTGAGTCCTCAGTCTACAGCCATGCTCGCTCTGGAGAGGAGGACAGAACTCCTCAAATTAAACAGCAAAATGGCCCAGAGAGGCTTGAGGACTATGGAGCAGAAGCCATAGAAGGCGGCGTCTTCCTGCCAAATTTACCCAGCTGAAGAAAAGACAGGATGCGGAGGTGAGGCCACGGTCATTGAGACCCTGCAGGCCCTGTCGGATGTCACCACGATGACTGTGGAGAAGACAGCACCTGTGTCCACAGGGAGGGACCCCAACTGCCAATCAATGGGCTCCAGGACAGATTTCTGAGGCATCTTAGCTGACGCCTTCTGAAAGCTGCCTCCTCCTGGCCAGACCATGGGAGCCTGGGCGGGTTGGTGGGAGCTGCCCTGGGCTGGCTTCAGACTCTACCAGGTGAGGGAGAGACGAGGATGCTGCCTTGTGGACAGCAAGATGCCACCTGTGATCCCTACCAGGCAAATGAGGGCCGAGAGTTCTGCCCTCTCCGCTGAGTCTGGTCAGGCTACCTCCAGGGACCCAGCTCCATGGGGAACACTGACAGCCCCTCTTGTTTCCAGGAGTCCTGCCCCCCAGCCCTCAGCAAGCCGGGATGGCTCTGGCACAGCCCCAACTCTGTGCCCTACCTGAGTCTTTGTGAGCCTCGGCTTGCTCATCTGGAGGATGGGCAAAGCTTGGGGCTGGGGCTAGACTGGCCGGGCCACGGATGTGTCATTAAATGGGTGTCACATTTGAAGTGATCCTCTGGGCTGGGCTTATATCTGCGCCGTGTTCCCCCCGTCCATGTGGAGAATGTTCCAGGCAGACACTTAAGATGAGGTCGATGGCCTCTTTCACATCAGACTTTCACATGTTGATGTTAGTGCCTGAATCAGGTGGAAATTCCACTGGCGGGACTGCAGAGGTGAGCTGCCAATCTCCCAGCCCCACCCCTGCCCCTCCACACCCCACCTCTTCTCACTACTGATTCCTATACAGCCTCTGTCTCCTCTGGGCATCCTTCCCCTTGGCCAGGCAGCTAGTGGGTATCGGGCGGGCCCAGCCCGGTCACCCAGAACCCTGGTCCAGGAGGGAGCAGCTCTTGCCTCTTGCCAGCAACCCCTCCCCGGAGCTGAGTGAGGGTAGAGATCGGGGTGCTCGCTGACCTGTGGGTCCTGTCTCTGAAGCTGAATTTCTTGAGAAGATGGACAGGTCTGAGGTCGAATCACTCCAGCAGCGCTTGTCAGGTTGTACCATGGGGACACTGCTGACCCACTGCTGCCCCTGCCCTCAGTGCTCATGCAGTCACTGGGCTGAGCCCTGCTCGTCCCTCTCCTTGCGGCCCGCTCCCCAGCCTGAGTGTGCTCTCTCTCTTTGGGGGCCCCAAACTTCCCTGTCTCTCCCTTCGACCACCCTCCTCGGCCTATTCCATGGCAGGGACGGTCCCCAGTGCTGGAGGGAAACTGCGACGGTGTGGGAGTGGCTTCTCCCACAAGGTTCATGGTTTGGAATTTGGATGTCCCCCAAAACCCATGTGTTGGGCCTTGATCGTACTGTAAAGGTGTTTAGTGAAAACTTAGCTCCGTTTTGCTGTCCCAGTGTGGGTTGGGGTTTTAGACATGATAACCTTGTTAGGGCAGGGCCCAGTGATCGGGTAATGGCGGGCACAGGAGCAGAGAGAGGGGTGGCAGCTTGTGGTTATAGACCATGACCTGCTCTGCTCAGACTTCTGCCTCCGCCATGTTCTGATGCCTTTGGATTTCCTAATTTCCAGAATTGTGACTTTTGCAATAAACCTCTTATTTCTTTGTAAATCACCCAGACTTGGGTCTTTCTGTGAGCAATGCAGTTAGATACCAGCACTGTGAGGATACTGGCTCCTCTTTGGTAGAAGACTCTGCCAGGAGACCAGCAGGTGGGGGAGGGGCGTCTCCACCTGAGCAGGGAGGGATGCACCTTGTTGGCACCCAGGTGGTCCCAGGGAGTCCCTCAGAAGTCTCTGGCCCGGTTGTGACAGCCCGCATGAGACGGCCAGCACAGCTGGGAGGACACAGTGAGCAGGCCCGAGCCCTTGTGGCTGAAGACCCGGTGGGCAGAGGGTGAGGTGCCTGCCTGAGTGTTGGGACAGGAAGTGATGCTGTGGGGGCCTCGCCAGCCCATATCCAGTACCCTGGTAAGGCTGCTCCCAACTCGACCTATGGAGCAGGTACTCAAGGGAGGAGGCCAAAGCCAGCACCACTGAGCTGCGTCCTCACCTGGGGCTGCCCTCACCCAGGCCCATTCCTTAGTGGTCTCTACAACCACCTCAGAGACAAAGTCTTTTTCCATCTGGCGGCCTCATTCTACAATGCAGGCTTTGTGATTCTTCAGGTGTGGGGAGGCCAGCAGACAACCACTGAAGAGAATTAAACAACCCACTGAATGGTTTATTGCTCACAGTTTGCAGAAGGAGCAGTTCGTACCATAAAGGACCCATGGGGAAGCAGATGGGTTCCCAGGAGGCAGAGGGGTCATGGGTCAGAGCCTTCATAGTGCTTTTCATGAGAAAGCCAAGGTGAACTGGTGAGCAGGGCTGGGATTGGCCAGTTCAAATCACATCAGAGGGCTCTGGGGTGCAGGGCCTGTCTCACGTGCATGTGGGCCCTGTGCTGATTGGGGGGGGATAGTGCTCCAGGGTGTACGAGCACAGTGGAGGAAAAGGCGTGTGTACACAGTACGGGCTGCTACGTGTTTCCCCCCTATAATTGGCTGGTCCAGGGAGGACAGCGTACCCGAGGAGATTAAGGGCCCGATGTCCAAATGTCTAAATAAAATGAATGCGTCCAACTGGCACCCTGTCCTGGCCTGCTGATTACTGCCAGGCGGAGCTCCTGGCAGACTCTCAGACCACCTCTCATGGAGCCCAGGTCGGGGTGGCCCTCAGGAAGACTGGATCTGGAGACCTGTGGAACTCTCCAGTGGGCAAGTCAGGGGCGATACCCACCAGAGCCCTTCCTGCAGCCTCAGTGCCCATGAGCGCCTGGGGGCTGTGGGGCTGTCTGCAGAGCCTCTACTCCACACACTGCAATGCTTTTAAACCCACTGAGACTTGCCTACCCGTACGCCCTCTGCCTGGTTGGGACCTGTGAGAATGCATGAAGAGTACGTGTAGTGCCACTGTGGTGGGGCTCCTGTAAACACCAGAGAATGAGACGATTGGCTTATTTAGGGTGGATTTCTTGTAAACAGCGTGTAGTTCTATAGTCTGCCAATCTCTGCCTATTAATTGGAAAAACTGGACCACTTCCATTAACATGGAAGCTCTTGAGGGGCCAGCAGTTAGCGTAATGGCTATGTCGCTGGACTCCCATGTAGTCAACCGCGGTTCGCGTCCTGGACCCAGTGGTTTAAAACTCACGCCGGGCGCGTGTGCATGCGTGCTCAACATCCCGAGAGGAGAGAGGAGGAGAAGGGATTGTGGTGTGGCCATCCCCCCTGGGGGATGATTTCTCACTTTCTGTCTCTCTGTCGCTCTCTGTCTTTCTGGTGAGTGCATGTGCCCTGTAGTAAAAACCTCTCAAAAAACAAAACCAAACAAAACATGGAAGCTCTTGTTAGTATTCCATGATTAAGCAGAAATAGGTAGACCGATTATGTAAAAGACACCTAAGACAGATGGCAGGCAGCTGTGCAGATGGATACAGTCAGCAAGGATGGAGGCCAGTTATAAAACAGACTCAAACACAAATCACATATCAACTCCTATTTCAAATGAATAAACCAAGCACACTGAGAAAGACCAGGATGAAGTAAAAACTAACTCACAGGGCTTTCCACAGTATTTGCACTACAAACCTAAATCTAAAGGAAACAAAACAAAACAAAAACAGGGAGCTGCTAGGAAATATTGGGCCCTATGTGCTTGGCAACAATTTCACAGTGGCAGCCGTCCTGAGATGACTTCCTGTGTCTTCTAGCAGTGAGTAAATGAGTGAGAAGGCAAGCTCAGATCTCAATCATGCATCTATAAACATGGTCTATGTCTATCATTTTAATGATGATAATGATGTGCAGGCATGTATTTTCCCACTCTGCCACAGGAAACTCCTAGAAGCAATGACACCCCCGTCATGAGATGCACTCCTAGTCTCCCAAGATGGGATCCTGAATATAGCTTCCCTAAAAGAAGCCAAGCTTCTTTGGAAAAATGTCTGATTCCAGGATGGGAGCAGAGAAGGAATAGGATGAGCCTGTAGTACTCTTTTGAGCCAGAAAAGAAGAAAGTTCTCATGATGGGAAAAGGTCAAAAGAACCCAGGAACCTGTTGGAAAGGATGGCCACCCGAAAAAAGTCATGGATAATAAGTCATGACAGTAAGGATTAGAGCTCCATAAGCGAACAAGAAACCATAGAGTCATCGTGATGGCAGTCAATACGTCAGTAAGTACGGGGAAAGGGAAAGCGCACCCTTTGGGTGGAACAACTAGCAACGAAGGTAGAAAAATGGTAGAATTACCATTGTTAAAGTTTCTGGCATCAAAATGGAGTCATTTGTGTCAACTTTTGCTAACCCCCAACTAAATAGAGTGAGGAAGGCCATGGAGAAGGTGTTTTCTCATGGTAGCAGGCCCAATAATACGAGTTTCAGCCCAGACCTTGCACAAAGACCACTGCAACCTGACACAGGACTACTGCAAGGACATTGGGCCAGAGACTACCAGTCTCACTGTGGACTGACGCCACTCTCGATGATCCTGGTAGCCAAGGATACTTGTCTCAAAACAACTAGAGTAACTCCCTCTTCCTTCTCCCTTCCCACTTACGTTTTATGCCCTGTATTTATTTTTATTTTTATGTAAATTTATTTACATTTATTTATTGTACATCATTACAGTATACAGAGTGAGATTTTCCATCCAGAATACATTGTACATTGGCTCAATCCAGCACAGCACCCTAAGTGTTATCATCAACAAATGATTTGCTGTTTCTTATTTCTTATATAATTTGCTTTTATTTTTTTCCCCTTGATTCCGTCTGCCCTCTCCCACTCTCCTCCCATACTGTCTCTGGTACCCACAATTGCTTTCCATGGCTTTTTTTTTTTTTTTTCATTAAAGATTCACTAAAGATCTTAATTAATCTAAATACTTTCGATAGCAAGTGCAGCTGATATATACATATCCACAAACACATGTCTGACTTTAGGCATAAACCTCAATGGGTAGGATGGGTGTACTATAAAGTAGCACCTAGCTAGGGCTATATAGCTTATTGCAGTCATTAAATAGGTATTTTTAATGCATTTTTCAATTTCAAGAAAAACAGTTCTAGTTTTAGCAGGTCAAAATTAAAAAATGTTAAGATAAATTTGCTTAAGACTTAAAGCCAGGAAAAAGGTTAGGACCCAGTTCAAACAGTAAGTATCAGATGCACCTATCAACAGTTTAAGAGAAGACAAAATCCTTAAATCTGGACAACACAGCATAGAAGAAAATCAGCAAAGTTTTAGTCAAAAGTGGTAAAATGCTATTTCACCAGTTCAATCTCCTCTAATTAACTCTCCTCTATTGAATTTGCAGTGGTACTGTGGTCTGATCTTTCCGTTTAAGTTCTGGAAGTTAACATTCAAAGTTACTATTGATCTTTCCAGACCTGTCCCGACTATTAAGTTGGCCATTCTTTTGGATGCTTTTTGTTCTCTTATTTCTGTGTGTCCAACTTTAGTTTTCCTGGTATAGCACTCCCTTCAGCACTTCTTGGAGAGCTGGTCTGGTGTTGGTAAATTCTTTCAGGTTTTGTTTCTCTGAGAATGTTTTTGTCTTTTCTTCCCATATGAAGGATAATCTTGCCGAGTATAGTATTCTTGGTAGAAATTGCTTTTCACTTAACACTTTAAATATGTTTTCCCATTCTTTCCTTGGTTGCATTGCTTCCAATGAGAGGTCCAATGTTAGCCTGATGGGATATCCTTTGAAAGTATCTTGACGTTTCTTGTCAATTTCAATATATTGTCTCTGTCTGTGGTTTTGGTCAATCTGGTTGTGAATGTGTCTCGGAGAAGATCTTCTTGAGTTGATTCTATGTGGGGGCCTTTGCACTTCTTGGGTTTGGATATTTGAATGTCTCTCTAGGTTTTGAAGGTTTTCTTCCAGTATTTCATGGGATAGATGATCAATGCCCTTATTATTTTCTTCACCTTCACTAATTATCCAGATGTTTGGGTAATAGTATATAGCATTACTCATATATTATTCTCATTTGGGGAGGGTTATTTTCTCAGTATTTTTGTTGAATTTTTCTAGGTCAGAGGTTCTGTCTTCTACAGCTGAGATTTGATTTTTTATGATCTAGTCTGATTCTAATACTTTCAAGGGAGGTTTTGATTTCCTGCATTACAGCCTTCATCGCTTACAATTCTGTTTGATTATTTTTTATGGTGTGTATATCCCCTTTCAGATCCTGAAAGAACTCCCTCACCTCCTGGAGCTCCTCTCTTTTCTCCTGTATCTTCTGGAGTTCATTGTTTCTTTTCTTTTGCATCTTTGTTAGCTTTGTCACTATGAGTATTCTAAATTCTTTATCTGACATATCCATGAGTTCCCTTGTGTTGTCAGAGGATGAGGAGCTATTTTCCCTTGTGGGAGAGACATTTTCTTGGCTTCTCATATTTGTTGTGCCTCTGTGGTGGTTTCTGATCATCTCATGGATTATACTTAAATTTAAAAATATATATTTTATTTAATATATATTTTATTTATTAATTTATTTTAATTTGATCAGAGAGGGATGGAGAGAGTGGAGAGAGAGAGAGAGAGAGAGAGAGAAGGAGAGAGAGAGAGGGAAAGTGAGAAGGCAAATTGCCAGGTCCATAGGGACAAGATATATCAATAATAACGTTGAATATTAACTTCCAGGATTTAAATGGAAAGATTGGACCACAGTAACACTGCATATGCAACAGAAGAGAGTTTAAACATAAGACTGAACTGATGAAATAGAATTTTATGACTTTTGAGTAAAACATTACTGATTTTTTTTAAACTATGCTTTGTTTTCCCAATTTAAGCATTTTACTTTCTTTTGCATTGATAGGTTCAGCAATTTGTTAAAATATTTTTCTTGTTTGTTTTTTTAAATGGAAACATAAACCCTTCTTCCTTCCTGACCCCTTTGGAATTGCAAAATATTTGAGAATATTCTTACTTTGTGGCAGAAGGGTTATTTGCATAATTTCAAAAATGCTTGTTGTATTGAATCAGAAATCGGAAATACTCATTATTGGACAGGGCTTTGACTGGAATGTTATACCTGAAGATTAATCAGAAAACTATGGAACTAAGGTGGGTCTCATGTAAGCCAACAGACGCTCTTAGAAAGATGGCCTGGCACCATAAATAGTTCTGCCTGGCAGAGAGGATTAGAGAAGATACATGAAAGAGTTTATAACATAAAATAACCTGGACTTTTCCAGCCCAGCATTGTAACCAGTAGAGATTGCAAAAGAGCAACCACACCAGAGGATTATCTTGAGAAAGACTTTGAAGGAAGAAAAAGAGACTGATCTTTGCTAGCAGATGGTGTATCACAGAATACTTGGTAGGCAGGGCTGAATTGTGAAAGTTTATGTGTGACTCAGGTGCTGGGCATTTGCTTTTCAACAATTTGAGTAGTTGACATGTAAATATTTTCTCAAAAATATTTAAAACCATACTGTCTCTGTTGTTATAGAGACAGTATATAAACAAAATTATAAGAAATATTTTGAACATTATCTTTTTTTTTTTAAGGATTTTTGCTATAGGACATGTGTGCTCGCCAGAAAGACAGAGAGAGACAGAGAGATAGGAAGCGAGAAATTACCTCCCAGGGGGGATGGCCATGCTGAAATCCCTTCTCCTCCATTCTCTTCTAGGGATCTTGGGCACACATGCATGGACATGCACCTGGTGTGAGTTTCAGCCACCAGATTCGAACTGTGGTCAACTACATGGGAGTCCAGCGACATAGCCATTGTGCCAACTGCTGTTTCCTTGAACATTATCTTTAAAATTCAGTGTTTTGAAATTTTGAAATTTGTTTATTAACTATCAGGAACTATGGAGTATGAGCAAACATTTTTTGATATGTAAAGTATTTGTGGAAAACTGTAAAAATAAGTAAATAAATGGAAAAAAATTGCCAGGTCTGGGACTCGAACCACAGTCGGCCATATAGGAGTCCAGTACCCTTAACCACCACGCCATCTGTCAGCCCCAGATTACATATATTTTTCCTAGCTAGATATGGGGGTCAGGAGAGTGAAGTCTGGGCAGAAAACCTTCAGTTGTCCTAATCCTTGAAAGGGGCTGCTCAGAAGTCCTTTTTTTGTCTTTTAAACCTGAGGATTGGGCTAGCAGTTGGCGTGGTGGTTAAGGCGCTGGAATTCCCACATGGCTGACCACGGTTCGAGTCCCGAACCTAGCAGCTTGCTCTCACTCTCTCTTTCTCTGGCAAAACTAATGTGAAAAAAAAAATAATAAATGAACGAATAAAATAATTTAAAACAAACAAACAAACAAACAAACAAACAAAAAACCCCTGAGGATTATAAAACTCAGTGAGCATTTTCTGGGCTACCTCAAGATATTCACCCAGGCTGTAAACCAGCTGCATTCTTCGACCTTAACCCAAATAAATTCCTTTTTGCTTTATATGTTTCGTCGCAGTTTACCTCTTTTCTAGATTGACAGCATCACTGTTCACATAGCACTCAGTCTTCAAGCAAGAATACTGATGCGAAAATGGACTAGAACCGGTGAGCAAAGTAAGAAACCATGACATTATCATGGTGGCCGTGCATAAGCACACTCATCATCCAGTCAATGGCGGAAAGAGGAAAGTTAGAGCTTACCATGGAATCCCTGCTAAGGTAGAAAAACGACACAAGTAAAGCCTCTCTGTTTAGAGCCAGTATAGCAACAGGAATTCAGGAAAAAAGCATCAATTGAGAGAAGTTTGATAAGAAATAGGATATTTTAGACCTTACCTCAAAGGATCTTGTCAAAATATATTTTTTCATGACAGATATGAAAAAGAAGCAGAATGCAAATCCAACTTAGAGAATTAGTACAAAATTTATTGTCACTTTCAAGGCTCAGCCTGTCCAGTCATAGCCCCTGAGGTAGTGCCCACAGGCCCATCCTCCAGATAAGCAAGCTGAGTTCACAAGGATTCAGCAAAGACGGAGAGCTGGGTTGTGCCAGGGCCATTCTGGGCTTGCTGGGAGGGCTAGGAAGCAGGAGTCCTGGAGCCAAGAAGAGCTGTCACTTCTCCCCACAAGGCTGGGTTCCTGGGCAGAGGGGACCCTTCTGGGCCCCCATTTGCCTGATGAGGATTTCAAGTGGCTTCTCACCAGCCCATGAGAGTGACTCCCATCTCTTCCTCTGCTGGTGGGAGCTGAAGCCAGCTCAGCACAGGTCCCACCAAGCTGCCCAGGCCCCCAGGTGGAGGCAGCTTTCAGGAGGCATTGCCTGAGATGCCCCAGAAGTCTGGTCCCAGAGCCTGTTGATCAGCGGTTAGGGTCCCTCCTTGGGATCGCAGGTGCTGTCTCTTCCACAGCCACTGTGGTGACATCCTGCAGGGGTTGCAGGGGCTGAGTCACTGTGGCTTCGCATTTTGCATCTCGTGTTTCTCCCTGATAGATAAATTCAGCATGAAGATCCTGCCTTCAGGAGGAGCCTCGTGTTTCTCAGCATCATTTTCTTCGTTTATTTCCCTTTTTTCTAGTTTATTTATCTATTTCTCCCACAAGCAAGGAGACAGCACTCTCAACAGGTGCTTGACACAGCAATCCACCCTAGGCTAAGCCAGGGCCAAGCATGTGCCAGGGTGCTTGGGGAGATCTCCAGACTTGAACCAGGAACCTTCCCAAGGGGGATTGCCTCACAGGTCGTTACAGTCTACTGCTGTTATGCTGTCTGGCCCCTCTTCTGCTGTTTTAATTTTTATTTATTTATTTATTTATTTTTGAGAGATTTTTGCTATAGTGTACATGTGCTCACCAGAGACACAGAGACAGACAGAGAAAGAGAGAAAGTGAGACATCACCCCCCCACCCCCCAGGGGGGAGATGGCCAATGCCTCAACCCCTTCTCCTTCATTATCCTCTCAGGATTTTGGGCATGCATGCACATGTGCCTGGCATGAATTTTAAGCTTCTGTGTCCAGGAGACGAACAGTGGTAGGCCACGTGGGACTCCAGTGCCTTAGCCACCTGCTGACCCCATCTTTTGCTGCTTTTAATTTGAGGAATTATGTCTTCTCCTCTAGAGGCTGCATGGCCTTAGTGTAAGACTCTGGATACTCAAAGAACTAAGAGGCCAGCCCCCATCTAACCCAGCAACACGGTGGGCAGGCAAAGGCAGGTGAAAAATAATACCTGGAAAGAGGCTTCCACGTCACCTGCAATACAAAGGCACACATGTCAGGGCCAAGCCTCTGACCAGGGGACACAGCCAGGTAGGGGTAGAACCCACATTCTGGACTTCCTACTGTGTGACCTCCCCCAGGAGATGGACTCTTTCTGAGAAAAGGCAAGACCCTTTATAAATGGGGCACCTTGTCAAGACTAACACTTCAGAGACAGGATATGGGAGAAGATCAGGGGACCCCCCCCGCCCACCTCCTGAGCTGCCAGGGAGCCCCACTACCACCATGCCACCCAGAAATACCCCAGAACCATAAGGGACAGGAATGGAGCAAAATAGTTCCCCTCAAGCTCCCCTCCAGGTAAAGCCCACTCATACCTAACTCTGTCATCAATGGAAAGAGAACATTTGGCAGAGCAAAGACCCCCACCCACCACTCAGGAAGCAGGCACCCCAGAGTTGGGGGAGAAGGGGTATTTAGTCACTTCCTTCCTGCTTGAGTCTCAGACCCTGAGACCCTGAGACCTCCCTGCACTTCAAGGACCCAGGTGTGAGGACACATGTGGATCTGCTATCACCAGGTCCAAGGAGGTAGCTTACTTCTCCCTTTGAATTTCTTTGCTTAGTGCCTGCTCCCTAAAAGGGCAGGCACAGGGCTCCCCAAAGCCAGAGCTGAGGACACAGCAGGACAATAGTGCCCAGGTAGGGCTTGCCCAGAGGAGGGGCAGAGAAATGGACTAGGGAATGAATGAATGGCCCTAAATCTTGGTGAGGACACAGGCTTGTCCATAATGAGGGGCTGCAGATCTTCCAGCATGGAGCCTCTCTCAGCTGAGCACAGGCGATTTTGGGTCCCCCACAGCCCCTAGAGGCTGACAGGAGCTCAGGGTTCTTGCCAGTGAGTAGTAGGCAGGGGTGGCAGAGAACATTTTCGTCAGGGGGTCACCTTCTCCCTCCAAGACCACATGGCATCTAGACTCAGGAAGGGCAGGAAGCCTGCCTCCCCTGACCAGCACAGCTACCCAAGACAGAGAAAATGCTCCTCAGGCCCACTCCAGAGCTGCAGAAGGTGGCTGAGATGCGAACGCTCTAGACTTGAGCCCTCACAGGACTGGACATCACTGCTTACCTGGTGACCTTCTTCGTTTCCAGTGTAAACAGACTATGCGAAGTATGAAAACAATGGGAATGACGATGATGAAAGAAAGGAACGGACTTCTGTCAGAGCAGGTGACATCTGTGCTGCTGGTCCCAGGTTTTGCTTCTGTCTCAAGAGCACCATCACACCTGGTAGGAGCTGGGAGCTTAAAGGCAGCAGGCAGACTCCAAGACTCAGGGTCGGTCCCCAGTTTATGAGAGCCCAGGGAGATGCTTAGTCAGCAGCTTGGAGAGTTGACTTCAGGTATATCCAACTTTTTCAGGCTCCACTATGGTGGATGAAGAGAGGAAGGACAGAGGAGAGAAAGACAAAGAACAAGATAACAAAAGAGAGAGAGGAGAAGAGAGTAAAGGTGGCCAGGAGGCCAGAGGCCAGAGGCCAGAGCAGAGTGGGGGAGAGCTGGCATTGAGGTGGAGACAGTGACAGCTAGAGCTGGTGACACAGGGGCCAGTGCTGGAGACAGAGGACAAGGGGGCAGAAGAGGGGAGAGGCCTGTACCCCTCCCTGGACAGCCACACCTGGCCCACCCAGTACTCCTCCCATAGACTCCAGAGCCTACGTGAGTTCTGGGGTCTAAGCCTACTTGGGAAGGGGTCATGCTGCAGAAAGAGCCCTGTCCTTAGTTTGACAGCCTTCCTTGACAGTCTCCCCACCTCTAGAAGAGCAGGGAGCCCCCATCACCACCTCACTACCCAGAAGCACCCCAGAACCATAGGGGACAGGAAAGTAGCAAAACAGTGCCCCTCCAGCTTCCTTCCAGGAAAGTCCACCCTGATCTCTAAGAAGCTTGAATCTGTCCAAACTCTGCTCTGGGACCACTGCGGCCTGTTACCTTGGGACACAGGCTTCACCCTGGATGAAGGGGCTCTCCTGGATGCTGGTAGGTGCCACTGGGTACCACCCGGGGTGGGGCCTTGGGTCTCTGCTGGGGGAGGGCACCACCTCCCAGGAGAGTGTGGAGGAGCCCCTCCCTGGCACCCACCTGGTCCAGGGCTGGCATTCTTCCTGGGTCCCGTTGAGAGAGAAGGTCCCTGGTGGGCAGTCCTGACACATGGTGTCCTGGCTCTCGGTGCCTGTGAATCCAAGAGAGGGGTGGGTGAAGACTGAGCTTCTCATGTCTAGCAGGGCCTGGGGTCTGTCTCTCTGTGTCCCTCTGGCTCTGCTGCTCTGCAGCAGGGAGGTGGCTGAACTTCGCTGGGAATCTTGGACTGGAGTCTCAGGGGTTGTGGGCTCAGAGCTGCCCTGGACACCAAGAGACTGGGATCTTAATTGTCTAGGACCCCCTCCATGGACATTGCCTTAGATGAATACTGTGGAGAAAGTCCTGGCCAGGGGGTGATGGAGCTGGGGACTCACACTCTAAGTGAGGTCAGACTGAGGGAGGCACGAGGTCGGGGCAGAGCCAACAGTGGAGGTCCTTGCCAGCTTCCCCCTCCTTCCTAGCCCTCCCTGCTCTCTCCCCCACCCCATGTAGACTTTCCATTTTTTTACTACAGCCAAGACAGACTATGATGGGTGGGCCTGGGGCTGGTCAAGGTTTCTGTCCCATCAGACAACTTTGAGGAGCCCAGGATGTCTACACCTGGGGCTGGGCTATGGGGGACATCCGTCACCTGCCAGCTCACCTCTCTCCAGCACCCTCTGGCCAGGCCGGCAGACGGTGAGGGGCCGGCACACGATGCAGTGGTCCCCATCCCGTACGTCACAGAAGTGGCCTTGGCTGCAGCCGCACACGGTGTTCTCTGTGCTGGAGCAGTTCCTCCTGGTGACCAGGCCCATGGCTGGGACCCAAGAGAAGAAACTGAGAGGCTGCAGAGCTGTCAGGAGTCATGGAGGTATCCTGTCCCAGGAGGGACCAAGCAGATGTTGGACAATACCAGGAAGCCCAGGTCTGGGTGACAGAGCGGTCCAGCGTGTCTGAGTTTCTGGGCCCTGACTCTGGCCTCTCCCAAGGCCCCCTGCCTGGCTGTAGCCCCGTTCAGACACAACACTGTTTCTAGAGGTGCCTGACTGAGTATCTGAGTCCCAAAGGGACACTGCGGAATAACAGGACGATAGCAGTGAGGGGGAGAAATGGAAGCAGAAGGTAGGGCTCCTGGGAGGCAGAGGGGTCCCAGGAGGGTCTCCTTACCTAGGAGCTGGACCTCATGGAGAAATGAGGCCTTGTGCCCACTATGGCCCAGACAGACACTCATAACTGCACTGTCAGCCACAGGGGCTCCAGGAGGCAGGTCCCAGCCCAAGGTCCACCCACTGCAGGAGATTCTCCTATCAGAGGGGTTTCCCTTCCGTACCAAGCAGAACAGCCGAGGGCAGAGCCAGGAGTAGTGAGAGCCTCCTGCTCCTCAGCATCGGGTTGGGGGCGGCAGCTGGTCTGGCCCTGCCCCCGCCCCATGTTTCTCCTGGTTTTACACACCCTCTGCCCCATCACAGATGCTGTCTCAGGGCAGTGCTGGGGGTAGAGGAATTATAGGTGCAGCTCCAGGAGGTAGCTCCCCTTCCTCACCCACTGAACTTCCAAACATACAGCTAGCTTCCTCCTCTATCCACGTCCTCCCTCCCCAGCCCACCTGCCCTGGACACTCCCAGGAGCACAGGTGCTGGCCTCTCCCTGTACAGTCAGCCCTAGTCCTTCATGGGGAGGCCTCACTGTGTGTTGGGCCAGCTGGGCTCTGGCCTGGGCTGTCAGATGGCGGGGACAAGGGAGAGGCCCGAGGACCTAGCCTGAGTTCTAAGTCTAGATTCTCTCCTCTCTCCTCGGCCCCTTTGTTCCTTTGTCCCACTCCCTATTCCAGGAAGTGGGGACCCCACCCCAGAACTGTATGTCTTAAATCATGAGAAGAATAGGGGTTCTGGAGACAGGGGCGGGGTGGTGTCTGTCTGCCCTCGTTGACCTGGGGTACTATGACTCTCTAGGCTCCAGTCTCCCTATGTGTGAAATGGGTAGTCACCTCACCTTCCTTCTCAGGGTTGAGGCCAGCACTAACTACACAGCTAAGACAGTGTCTGGGGACCTGCCTGGCCCAGGGACAGTGCTGGGCCGTAGGGGGCCTGCTGGACTGTGCTTGAGATGAGGCTGTTGGCCTCCAGGGGCAGTCTCTCCTCACAGGGCTTCGCATATATGCTTTTCCCTTCCTTGTGTTTGAACTCAAGTAGGCACTAGCATTCCAAGTGACCACTCTCCCTGGGTCACATGGGGCTCCAACATCAGGAGGAGAAATGAGCAAGGGCCGCAGGGGGGTAGCATTTTGTCTCAACGCTCACTGAAGGATGCCCAGCATGGCCAGCAACCTGACTTCATAGGCTGGGAAACTGAGGCATGGGAGAGGGCCCAGGTCACCCAGCAGGTCACTCAGTTAGAGGAGCTGAGAATGAAGGCACAGAGCTCAGGAGGCCTGGGTGACAGAATGACAGGTGAGGTACTCACTCTGCTGGGTGAGACAGGTGTGGACAGAAGTCTGAGGCTCCCTTGAAGGTTGCCTCTATAGGGAACACCCAGGACATGAATGGGCCTCGCCCAGAGGCAGCCAAGGAATTACCTGGGGGAGTCGTGGCCTTGGGGGTGTGGGGTGCTAGGCACCCCAGGTGCTTGGGCGGAGGGTGGAGCTGCCTGGGCCAGCTCTCTTACCTGGCTCACAGACTCGGCACTGCAGACACTCGCTCAGGCCATTGTGGTGGGTGGTGTAGGTCCCTGGGTGGCAGGGGACACATACTGTGCCTGTCAGCTCCCCGCAGGTGTACTTCACGTGATAACCTGCAGTCCAGAGGGTTGGCAGGTTTTCATAGCCACCCTTCACTCCCATCTGGAGTCCCAAACAGGTGTGACACTATCCCTGGAACTCCAAGGCCCCTGAGCTATTCTCTCCAGAGGACATATCAGCCCAGCTGTCTTGTAGGAGTGTGTCTGCTTTGGGGGAAGGCAGAAAGTTCTGGAAGAATGCATGGAGTCGTAAAGGTTACGGAGTTGGCTTGAAACCAATTTTAGACCACCAGGCTCTACCCTGGCATTGTCTCGCTCTGAGCCTCATCCTCCAGTCATGATGGGCTGGCTGCATCCCCAGGCACACCCCCAGTCAGTGTAGCTGTGAGGGCCCCACAGGTGAAGAGTCCAGGCTACAGGGATTCTGCCCTCAGGTCCCAAGCCATCCACTCTCTGTGACCTGGCTTCATGAAATTCACGACGGTAGGCAGAGAACAATAGGGCAGAGCAGGCGTGTCCACCCATGGTCCACGGTGCTGGCCCGCAGGGGTCCCACAGGGCTGACCCCTCCCAGGGCTGTACCTACCTGGGCTGCACTTGGGACAGCACTGGGCACCCACAGGGTACTCCTCCTCTGTGCACGTGGGCAGAGCAGTGCTGCGGGGTCCCAGGAGGAGGAGGTACAGTGCCTGGGAGAGGGAGAACATGGGAAGGAGGAGCCTGGACCACCCTGGGCCTCAGTCTCCCCCTCTGGGCAGAAGGGAAGCGGCAGCTTCTGTGGCTGGCAGTGCCCTGGGAGGGGTGACTCAGGTGGGTCCAGAACAGACTCAGAGGTGACTTGAAATGATCCTTGGAGCCTGGAATGGAGTGGGGAACGGCCCTTCTCCAGCCTCCACCCAGCTGTCTGTCAATGTGGGACACTGACTGCTGGGTCTCGGCCCTCTCAAGGGACCCCCTACCCCAGCCCAGGGAGACCAGCACCCTGGTAGGCTCACAATCTGATGGCCCTCTGTAGTCTGTGCTGGGTCTTTGGACCCCTTAGAGCCAGCAGGGTCTGACTGGGATCAACCCTCAGTGGATTCACAGGCCAGAGGAAGGAGACAGGTTGGTCAGAGTCCTGGGGTGAAGAGTCGTCTTATTGGAACTTGACTGGCTGCCAGAGGGCTGGTGAGGGAGGGACCCAGCAAGCAGAAAAGGCACACTGCCAAGGAGTTGTCCACGCCCAGGTTCACTCCCACCCCCCACACAAACATGGAATTTATCAGCCAGGTCAAGGCTGCAGGTGGAGATAGACTAACGGCTCTATGGTTTCCGCCCAAAGATACAGCTCAGCTCAAGGCTTTCTAGCCCCAGGAAATGCCCTTGTTCCACCGTGAGGGTCTCAGCAGCTGCCTCTGAAGCAGGTGAGGGTGGGTGAGGGAGAGAAAGGAGGGAGTACTTGGGAGGGCTGGGACGCTCCTGCCTGTCTCTCTGACCCCAGGTGAGGCCATCACAAGGGGAACAGGTAGGCTGGAGAGAGCTGGACGACTGCGGCTGAGGTCCCAGAGAGTGAGAGCCTGAAACGGCAGAGAAGGAACTAGGGAGGGAGAAGTCGCTGAGAACAGCAGGAGCAGAGAGGGCACAGACAGGGAAGGGATCCCGGAACTCACCAGCCTCAGAGCCTCAGCTTTGGGGGCCAGTTTCCAGAGAGGAGGCCTCCATCTCCATGGAGGCTTCATGTCCCTCCTCAGGAAGCTCAGAGCTTGGCCACCTGCCCAGGATCCCCACGACCAGGACGGACCTCCATACCAGGACTTGCTGCCATTGCTGTCCTCGGCTGAAAGAGAAAGAGAAAGAGAAAGCAAAACTGCGGCAGGAGCAGAGCGGAGGAGCCTGTGGGCTCCAGGCAGTTGTGCTCTCTAGTTTCTAAGTTAGAGCCTCTGAGACCCGCTGCTGCCTGGGGGAGCAACACCAGGGACAGGCAGGAGAGGGGACCCAGGGCGGTGCCACAGGGACAGAAGGAGGGACATAGCTTGCTGGGTGGGGCTGCACTGGGCATCAGGGGGCTCAGCAGGAGGCAAGGGCTGAGCTGACAGAGCCCAAGGGGAAGGTAGAGTGGGGAGGGGGCCCACCCCAAAGAGGTAGCCAGGGGGCTGGCTGAGCAAGTTTGGACCCCTGCCCCATCCTCTGTGTCCTAGGGGAGGGGTGACCCTCCTGCTCTGCACTCCCACAGAGCCCCCCCTGCTGCTCCCTGGTGTACTCACTGAAACTGCAGCTGCTGCAGAGAAGGGCGCCCTTGGGGGTTTTTGGTATCCTTTCTCAGCTTCTACTGAAATAGGGTGAATTTCCCCTCAGATAAGCCACGCCTCCTCTCAAGTGCACTGGGTTCCCCACAGCTGCTGGACATGGCCCGGTGGCTCCAACACGCACATTCTCGCCTCGCTCTGCCAGGACCAACTCACAGGTCCAGCAGGGCCTGGAGCAGAGACCTCTCAAGGCCCTCTGGGGTTGAGGTGGCCAAGTAGCCTTTTGGTTCCATGGAGGGCCTCTCCTCCTGTGTGACCTACACCTCTGGGAACCCTGGGCTTCCCTCCCCTCTACTGTCCCAGCCCCAACCT
>NW_006198262.1:343741-352087 GCF_000334495.1 Tupaia belangeri chinensis
GGGGAGAGCCCCCCCCCCTTGAAAAAAAACCCCCCCAAAAAAAAAAAAAAAAGAGTAGAACCTACAGAGCATCGGCTTTAACGATTAGGTCTTGGAAGGAGACTGCCTGTCTGTCTTCTCAAATTGGTCCCCAGCAAATGAACTCCCAGCAACTCAGCAGCAACAAAGGACCCACAGGTCAGCAAGGCACCCCTGAGCTCTACGTCCACTCAGCACAGGGAAAGGGTTGCTGGCAGCAGGGAAAAGCTGTGCCCTCCTGGCTCAGGGCTCTGGGCAGTCTAATGAGCCTGCCCCACACCCACAGGATGCTTGACCAGGGGAAGGATGCCCAGAGGCAACAGAAGCTGCACAAGAAACAAAGGAGTGAGAAGAGGTGGGGTGTGGAGGGGCACGGGGGTGGGCCTGGGGAGATTGGCAGCTCAGCTCTGCTGGGTTGGGCTGCCCTGGGGTGTGGAGAAGGGCACAGGGTGGGCTCTGCAGGAGGCAGGAGCTGGCCAGGAAATGGAAAGGGGAAGGGCAGGGTGGGGAGGGGGCATGCATGCCTGGGAGGTGAGGCCCCAGACATGTGGGACCCATCCATCCCTGTCCTGTCCTTCCATTTCCCCTGGGACAACCCCCTAACCAGATCTGCATGTAGATGAGGAAAGGGACCTGGTCTCACATGCGCACAATGAACTCGTGGATGAAAGGACCCACAGATGCCTCTGTCACCTCTGTCAGTGTGATTCAGGCCATGTGGGTGGCACGGGGTACACACAGTGGATATCTTTGTGTCGATTTCTTGGTGAACAGAGTCTGGAAATGTAGCTCAGATATAGATCCTGACTACAGACAAAGCCGGGACAGTCTTCCACCAAGTAAACAGTGACAGCAGTACATGAGAACTCACGGAATGACATGGGGACTAGGAGACCATTGGCATGAAATGAAAGGGGGGAGGCTTGACCTGCCAGTGGAATTCCCGCCTGATTTAGGCACTGACAGTCAACACACGAATGTCTGACATGAAACAGGGCATCGATCTCATCTGAAAGTGTCTTCCAGGAACATTTTGCTCAATGACAGGAGGGAACATGGAGCAGATTCAAGTCCAGCCCAGAGAATCATTTCAAGTGTGACATCTGTTTAATGACATATTTATAGCCCAGCTAGTCTAGTCCCAGCCCTGAAGTTTGCCCATGCTCCAGACGAGCAAGCTGAGGTTCACAAAAATTCAAATAGGGCTCAGAACTGGGATTGTGCCAGAGACATTTGGGTTTGCTGGGAGTGCTGGGGGGCAGGACTACTGAGTCAAGAGGGGCTGTCAGTGTTCCCAACATTGGTGGGTCCCTGGTGGTTTCTTGGCCACACCAAGGGTACAGGGGACAGCTCTGGGCCCTTATTAATTTGATAGAGGTGGCAGGTGGCATCTTGCCTATTCCTAAACACCAACCCTCTCTCTGTCTCTGAAGGGAATCCATGGCAGGGTTCATAGGCTCCATAGGCTCCCTCATTCTGGCCAGGAGGAGGCAGCTTTCAGGAGGTTTTGACTGAGATGTCTCAGAAATCTGTCCTGGAGCCTGTTGATCGGCAGTTGGGGTCCCTCCCCATGGACACAGTGGCTGTCTCCTTCACAGTCACAGTGGTGACATCTGATGGGGCCTGCAGGGTCTCAATGACCATGACCTTGCCTCCACATCCTGTCTTTTCTTCAGCTGGGGAAATTTGGCAGGAAGACTCTGCCTTCTAAGTCTTCTGCTCCATTGATCTCGAGCCTCTCTGGGTCATTTTACTGTTTAATTTGAGGAGTTCTGTCCTCCTCTCCAGAGCGAGCAAGGCCGTAGACTGAGGACTCAGGACCCTCAAAGAGCTGGGAACCTCCCTCACCACCCAGTAGCATCAACTCAGGTGGGGCGAGTGGCAGATGAGCAGGATGACCTGGAGACAGAATGTCACCTTGGAGCTTTCCTTGTCACAGACAGAACTCACAGGTCAGGGAGGGGCCTGAGCCACTGATCAGGGGACACAGGTCCATGGCCATGCTGGGGTGACACCACACTGGGTTTTTTGCTGTGTGACCTTCCCCTTCTGCATGTCTTTGCTCCTGTTCCTGCTCCACTATGGGCTGTGCTCCCTTGCAAAGCCAGAGCTGAGGTTAGGCAACTGGGAAAGAAGAAGCCAGTCAGGGCAGAGGAGTGAACTAGGATATGAATGAATGAATGACCTTAGTCTTCTCAGTGGGGACACAACTTGTCCTGATAGGGCAGCTACTGACCCTATAACCTGGAGCCACCTCAAGCCTTGCACACCTAAACTGGGCTTCCTCCTTAGTCCTTGGGTTGTGGGTTCCTCCATGTGAGTTGATGGGGAATGGCAGAATTGCCTTGGGCAGGGAGTCATCTCTTTTCAACCCCAGGGCAACTGAGTGTCATGCTATAGGGTGGAGATGGTCGTTTTCTGTTTATGATATGGCTCTGAGGAGGAGAGAACCCTTAAAGATTCTCCTGTGAGCCCTGATCTAAGACGTTGGGGTGACAGGTCCGTGAAAGGTGGCTGAGATGGGACACCATTAGACATGGGCCCTGTCAGACTGAAATGGCCCTGTTCTCTGGATGTCTGTTGGTTTTTTTTTTTTTTTTTTTTTTTGGAGAGGTTTTTGGTTTTTTGGGTTTTTTTTTCTTTCTATAGGGCGCATGCGCTCGCCAGACAGACAGAGAGAGACAGAGAGACAGAAAGCGAGAAATCACCCCCCAAGGGGGATGGCTATGCCACAATCCGTTCTCCTCTATCCTCCTCTCGGGATCTTGGGCATGCACGCACACGCACCCAGCGTGTTTTAAGCCACTGGGTCCAGGACGCGAACCATGGTTGACTACATGGGAGTCCAGCTAATCACACACAGATAGGTTCCTAGGCCTAGATTCCTAGATAGATTCTCTCCAGCACCCTCTGGCCAGAGTGGCAGATGGTGTGGGGCTGGCACATGATGCAGTGGTCACATTGCGAAAGTGGCCCTGGCTACAGCCACTCGTGATATTCTCTGTGTTGGACCAGTTCCTCCTGGTGAAAGTCCCATGACCCAGACCCAGGAGAGTGAGATGAGAGGCTGCAGGGCTGTAGTGGGCAGTGGAGATGCCCCGTCTAAGGAGGAACCAAGAGGCTAAACAGCACCAGCAAGCTGGTGGGGGTTCTGGGTGACAGGGCACAGCCTGGTGTGTCTTTGTTTCTGGGCCCTGACTGCTCTCCGCACCGAGGACCCCTTGCCAGGTTATAATCTCATTAAGACAGCATAATTTAGGTAGTGCCCAACACAGAGAGTCTGAGTGCCAAAGGGGCTCTAAAAAATAGCAGTGTAAGTGCAGCAGCAAGAGGAGAAGGGAGGCACAGGGTTCCTGGAGGGTCTCCATGCGTGGAAGTGTGGCCTCATTTGGAAACTGTGGCCTTGTGCTCGGTATGGCCCAGCCAGGTCATTCAGTCATGCACTGTCAGCTACAGGGGCCCTAGCTGGCAGGTCTCAGCCCCAGGCCTACCCATCTCAGGAGATTCGCCCCCACCCTGACCACCTTCTCTACAAACCAGAGCAGCCAGAGAGCAGAGGCAGGGGTAGTGGGAGCCTCTCCCTCCTCAGCATGGGGTGGGGTGGGGGCAGATGGCCTGGCTCTGCTCCTGCATTTCTCCTGGTCTCTCATTGTCCTCTGCACCATCACAGATGCTGTCTCAGGGCAGTGCTGGGGGTGCAGGAATTGTGGATGCAGCTCTAGTCAGTAGCTCCAAATTCCCCCCAGTGAACCTCCACACATACAGTCTCTTCTCTATCCATGCCGTCCCTCCCCAGCCCACCTGCCCTGGGCCCCCCAGAAGCACAGGTGACGGCTCTCATGCACTGTCACTCCTGGTCCTGCAGGGAGACCCCTCACTGTGTGCTGTGTCAACTAGGCCCTGGACCTATCCCCTGGTGGGGACAAGGGAGTAGCCTGAGGGCCTGGCCTGAGTTCTCAGTGTGGCTTCTCCCCTCCCTCCTCAGCCCTACATAGTTCCACAGGAGGAAGAGTGACTTGACCACAATCCTTAATCTAGAGCCATGGGGGAGGGAATGGACATGACCCAGGGCCACCAGGCACATTGTGGCCCTGAGGGTGGGGAGGGCTCTGTCTATGGGTGGCACTGGTGAGGTCAGCCATCTTACCTGGGTCACAGGCGTGGCACTGCAGACACTCGCTCTGGTCATTATGGTGGGGCATGTAGGTGTCCGGGGGGCAGGGAACACACGCGGAACAGACACGCTGCACCCGGGACCCTGCAGCTCAGAGGGTGGGCAGCTTCTCAGAGCTGCTGCCAGCTCTCAGAGTCATCATTCCACCTGGAGCCATGAATAGGTTTGAGCCCTTTCCCTGGACTCAAAACCACCTGAGCTGTTTTCCTCAGGAACACACAGGTCTGAGTTTTCTCTCAGGAATGAGCCACTTGCCTTGAGGAAAGTAGGAAAGTTCTGGAAGAATATGGAGCCTTGTAGGACCCCCCAGGCTCTGTCCTGACACTGTCCTCCTCTTAGCTTCATTCTCTGGTCATGAAGGGTTGGCTGTGTCTGCAGGCCCACCCCACAGTGTAGTAATGAGGGTCCCAGGTGAAGAGTCCAAGCTGCAGGCAGTGGTCCTCTTGGGCCCCAAGCCCTCCATTCTCTGTGCCACCTGGGCCTGGGCTTCCTGTCACTCATGATTGTGGGCAGAGAACAATGGCATCCACCACTGTGGTCCACAGAGCTGGCCCCTCCCAGTGCTGCATCTACCTGGGTTGCACTTGGGGCAGCACTGGCACCCATAGGGTGCTCCTCCTCTGTGCACGTGGGCAGAGCAGCACTGGGGCAGTAGCTCCTGAGGTCCCAGGAAGAGGAGGTACAGCACCTGGGGTGAGGGAACAGCATTCAGGGGAGGAGATGCCTGGACCACCCCGGGCCTCAGTCTCCCCTTTTGGGTAAAGAGGAAGCAGCAGCTTCTGTGGCTGGCAGTGCCCTGGTAGAGGTGACTCAGGTGAACCCTGGAAGGCTCACAATGTGATTTGGGATGATCCTTGAAGCCTGGAGTGGTGAGGGAGGCTCCATGTCCCTCCTCAGGAAGTTCAGGGCTTGGCCACGTTCACAGGATCCCCACTAAGGGCTTGCCCACATTCACAGGATCCCCACAAGGCTTTGCACCAGGACTCGCTGTCCTTGTGTCCTCGCTGAAAGAGAAAGAAAGAGAAAGAGGAGAAAGAGAAAGCGAAACTGCAGCAGGAGCAGAGCGGAGGGGGCTGTGGGCTCCAGGCAGTTCTCTCTAGTTTCCAAGTTAGAGCCTCTGAGACCCGCTGCTGCCAGGGGGAGCAACACCAGGGACAGGCAGGAGAGGGGACCCAGGGGGGTGCCACAGGGACAGAAGGAGGGAAATAGCCTGCTGGGTGGGGCTGCACTGGGCATCAGGGGGCTCAGCAGGAGGCAGGGGCTGAGCAGGCAGAGCCCAAGGGGAAGGGAGGGTCGGAGGGCCCACCCCAAAGAGGGAGCCAGGGGACTTGCTGAGGAAGTCTGGTCCCCTGTCCCGTCCCCCTTCTGTGTCCTAGGGAAGGGGTGGCCCCCAAGATACTCAGGCATTCCCCACCTGCTCTGCACACCCAGAGAGGCCTCCTGCTGCTCCTTGGGGCTGCTGCTGGTACAGAGAAAGTGCCCTTGAGGTTTCCTGTTCCCTCTCTCAGCATCTACTAAAATGGAGTGAATGTTCCTCCAAATAAACCGCGCATTCCCCTAAGTGTGCGGGGATTTTCTCCCCACAGCTGCATGGACACGGCCTGGTGGCTCCAGCCTTCTCATTCTGGCATGGTTCTGTAAGGGCCAGGTAGCAGGGTCTGGGAGCGGGGGCCCCTGAGTGCCTGAGCAGTGAGCCAGATGGAGGCTCATTGCCATCTTCATCACCCCGAGGTTCCCCACCCATTCCATGAGTAGAGGCAGGCAGGAACATCTTGCTGCCATTTCATAGCTGTGGGAGCTGGGCTCAGAAATCAGCAGGCAATTGCTCAGATCCACACCCTGCACTTACCAAGGTGCCTGTCCCCCAGTGGGCTTCCCTACTCAGGCTGTCCCCTCGTAGAATGTGGGTATTGTGTAGGGCTGGAGGTGGGGCCTCCATGTCTGGTGCTCTGTAAATGGAGGAAGAAGCACTCACGGGTATCCCACCAGCCCTCAGGGCCCAGGCAGGGAGTCCCAGTGTGTTCACTCCTCCTGGCCAACTGTGTCCTATCACATTCTGTCTCATGGTCCCTCAGTCCTTTCCTGTGCCTGCTGCTGTGTGAGCAATTCCATGAGGCTGTACATCTAGCCAGGCCAGTCAGGACCTTCTCATGATTGTCCATCATCCATGCCCTGGGCAGCCTGCCATGAGCCCCTGGGATGGCCTCCCCCCAGGTCTGGTCCCTCCAGTGAGCTGAGCTACTGGGTGTCTGGCCCAGGTCTGACCGAGAGTTCTTCCCAGCCCTGACTTTGCCCACGGTCTTCTACAGGTCTAGTTCCAGCCCCATCTCAGCCCAAGAGGGACACCGTGGGGTCTGCTGGAATTTGGGGTGGCAATGCCATTCACCCTCTTCGTACCTCTCATCTGTAGGTGGAGAGTTCAGAGATCGGCCAGTCCCTGGGCACTACAGTAGAACCCGGGGACAGGCCCTCTCCCACTAGAAAAGTCCCTCCCCACAGGCTGTGGGTGCTGGAGCCAGTCAGGCCTGTGTGATGTCTATAGGAGGGCTTTCCCCTTACAGGGTCACCCTGGGAGACACTGGCTAAAGCCACCATTGTTCTCATGGCCACTATTCTACCACTGCGGGGCCCTGGGCAAAAGAGCCTGGATGCTGGGGAGGGACAGGCAGGGGTGGGCAGAGCCGTCCTGCTGGGGCAAAACCTTTCCAGTGCCAGAGACAGGTCCCCCCTGACCACCATCCCTGGATTGTTGAGCCCAGACTCCCAGAGCTCAATGCTGTGAGGCACAATGGGGGACAGGCAGGACTCAGGGGCAAGAGGGTCCCCGTGAGATGCCTCCAGAACACACCTCTGGCTACAGGGCCTGTGGGAGTGTGGCACCATCCACTGATTCACAGGGACTCACATCTCTGCCTCAGTACCTTTCTTGTGCAGTGTCCCTCATTCTCTCAGAACATCGTGGGGGTCACAGAGAAGAGAGGCACTCCTGCACCCTCCATTCTACTTGGTAAGCCCTGGGGAGTGTTGTGGAAACCCCAACACCTCACATGTGCCTCGGAGTACAGGGAGGAAAGGGGTGGGGTCTGTGATGCTGGGACTCCACTGTCCCTTACCCCAACTCCCAGGGGTGTTCAAAAGGGTGGAGGAAGCCAGAATAACCCAAAGAGGGAGACAGCCACCCCATACTTGGTCCCTCACCTAAGGCACCCACCTGGGCCCCCAACCCACTATTCCCAGCAGATATATCCTTAAAGGTCATCCCTTTTTTCCCACATTCCCACTCTGGGCAAGTGGGAAAACCTAGGCTTGGCCAGGTGCAAGGTTTTCCTACGGGCACTTAGCATCAGCCCAGGTAGGGAGTCACTCAGCTGGTGTCACCCCAGCAGCCCAGCATTCATCCTCAAGGCTAGCAGAGTGTTCAGCTAAGTGCCAGTCCTCAAGGGTGACCAAGGGTACCCCATTTGTCCCAAGTAGAATGCCATCTGTACCCTGGTCTCTACTGAAATGCCTCCTCTTTCCTGGGGTCTACACTGATTGTTGAATGTAAACCACACCTCCTTTCTACACCATCTGTCCCCACTATCCGTGCCCTCTTACCTCTTCCTCTGTTTGTTCATGAGCAGCCCCTCAAATACAAACTCTGGGGACTAGAATTTGATCTCCATTGCAACAGGATGAGAAATCACTAGCTTCTGTCCCAACATCCAGTCATCCAACGTCTTGATCATTCATTTATTCATTCAACATAGATTTTTTTATGTGCCTATCAGGACACCAAAGTCACCACGTCAGGGAACCACAGTCACCACGACAGGGCGCCACAGCCACCACATCAGGGCGCCACAGCCACCATGTCAGGCAGCCACAGTCACCACGTCAGGGAACCACAGTCACCACGTCAGGGCACCACGGTCACCACGTCAGGGCGTCACGGTCACCACATCAGGGCGCCACGGTCACCACGTCCACAGTCACCACGTCAGGGATCACGGTGCCACAGTCACCACGTCAGGGCGCCACGGTCACCACGTCAGGGCACCACGGTCACCACGTCACGGTGCCACGGTCACCACGTCAGGGCGCCACGGTCACCACGTCACGGCACCACGGTCAGCGCGTCACGGTGCCACGGTCACCACATCAGGGCGCCACGG
>NW_006198262.1:352172-364589 GCF_000334495.1 Tupaia belangeri chinensis
CAGCCAGCGTCACCGCGTCAGGGCCCCACGGTCACCACGTCAGGCAGCCATGGTCACCATGTCAGGGCGCCACGGTCACCACGTCAGGGTGCCACAGTCACCACGTCAGGGAGCTACAGTCACCACATCAGGGCGCCACAGTCACCACATCAGAGAACTACAGTCACCACGTCAGGGTGCCACAATCACCACGTCAGGGTGCCACAGTCACCACGTCAGGGCGCCATAGTCACCACATCAGGGCGCCACAGTCACCACATCAGGGTGCCACAGTCACCACGTCAGGGCGCCACAGTCACCACGTCAGTCAGGCAGCCACAGTCACCATGTCAGGGAGCCACAGTCACCACGTCAGGGTGCCACAGTCAGCACGTCAGGGAACTACAGTCACCACATCAGAGAACTACAGTCACCACATCAGGATGCCACAGTCACCACGTCAGGGCGCCATAGTCACCACATCACAGCGCCACAGTCACCACATCAGGGTGCCACAGTCACCACGTCAGGGCGCCACAGTCACCACGTCAGGGCACCACAGTCACCAGTGATGAAATGAGAAGGACCATGGAGGCTGGAGCCAGGTTTTCTCCAGCCCTCCCTCACTCCCTAGCTTCCCTTTGCTAGGTGTCACGTGATGGGTGTCATTCCCCAGAGAGTAGTGGGGACCTGGACCTCCAGAGAACCCCTTGCCTGAGGCTTCAAGTAGCTCCAAGGAACCCCAATTTCCCTAGTGAGTTGAGTTAGCACCCTCTGCCCTAGAGACTCTCCATCCTGTGTATGTGTGATCTGCCCCTGTGGGAACCCAGGGCTTCCCTCCCCTTTACTGTCCCAGTCAGTCTCTTTCCTGATGGGCTCCCACCTCAATACACCCTCATGGATCAGAGAAGGATCAGTCAGGGGCTTCAGAAAGCATTCTGTGAATGCAACCCCAGTACAGATGGGGAATCTGAGGCTGCTCTGGTCAGGATCAAGAGCACCTCAGGGACAGAAACACAGGACCTCTCACACTAAAGCTGAGACTGTTCTTCAGCTCAGCTTTGCCCAACTTCAGTGCAGACTCCATGACCCCTGGCTGCCCTCCATGCTATAATCTGAGTGGTCGGCTCACTTTACTGTGTCACCCAAAAATCACCCCCCCCGTGGGATTGCTCCAAAGACCTGATCAGAATCTCTAGTGACCTTGACCTTTCTTCCTGGTAGGGAGTGTCTGGGACATGGAGACAAAACGAAGGTGCAGGGACCAAAGAGCTAGAGCCCAGGTCTGAAGGGTGAGGCCAGGAGGTCCTGAAGACAGCTCCAAGGGCTCACATTCTCTCCTCTGCACTAAAGCCAGCCTCAGCTCCCTTGCCCTGTGGGAGCCAGGGCTGGGCATGGGCCTCAGAGGAGAGGTCCGTCCGGTCCTTGCCCTCCTGGCTCATGGCCCAGTGGGAAGCTGAGTCTAAGAGCTGATGTCTAAGGTCACATGGCAAGATCTTGTACAGTGACCAGCACATGCTATGGGGGCTCTGGAAGAGAATTAGGTGTCTGAGAGGAGGCAAAGGGATTAGGGCCTATCATGAGGAAGTGAGTGGCTATAGCAATGTCACAGAGAGGTACTTGGGATCCACTCCTGGTGAGGCATGGAGGGTGGGCATGATGCCACGTCCACCTTGGGAGGGCGGCTGAAAACACTAGGCCTGTCCTTTTATCAGAAAACTTTGTTCTATGGTCAGGCATGGGGAGACCAGGGCCTCCAAAGCTTCACAAGGGGTTCTGGGGTCACCAAGTGGGGCTACTAAGAAGTGAGAGCAGGAAAAGCAGGGCTGCAGGGCATGGCTGGAGGGTGAGGCTAGGGTGCCCAGGGTGCAGTCAAGAGCTCTCTGTCTTCAGGTGTCATGATATAGGGGATGGTGGACAAGCTGGAGACTCTATTGGCGTATGTGCAGGGAGGAAAGGACAGGGATGAAGGGTCAGAGGAGACCAGAGGAAGATCCAAGAGGCCAGGGCCCTCTCTCAGGTTAAGGTATCTTCTAGGAAGCCCAGCATGACCCTTGGAGAAGAATGAAGAGACACCCAGGTCTCCAGCCCTCACCTGGTCCTCCAACCTATACAGGGTACCAGTTGCTTCTGAGACATCTTAAGCCCATAGACCTCCATAATGCTAAATTCTCCCCTCCCAACTCCTTCTCTGACAACCTCCCATGTAGACCAGGAGCTTAATCTGTGCAGTTTCCTGCCTCCCTCTTCTTGCACCTCCCCTCCCTACTCCCACTGGGTCCAAAGATTCCTCAAACCCCTTCCTTCTAACCACATGGACCCTACACCTGGGTAGCCCCCACATGAAACCCGTCGTCCTCTCTGGCTCCCTCTGGCTCTGCAGTCTGGGCAGCACTGGGACCTTTCCCTGCTGCAGTTCACACCAGGGTCTCCCTCCCCGTGGTGCTCTGGTGCCTCTCACGGGCACTGCTCCTCCCCACCAGGGCGTGCCCCAGGATAGACACGCCCCTCCCGCTCATCTCCTGCCCTCTGGGCTCCAGACACACCACCTCCTCAGATCCCTGGTGATTCCAGCTCCTTTCCATCCCTGAAGCTTGACACACAGTGTCCTCTGCCTGGAGTGTCCTTCTCATTGACCCTCTCCCCCTTGACCCTATTGTAATAACAGTAATAATAACCCACGGGCTCCCTGGGGATGCTTACTCTCCTATTCTTCGAAATACTCATGCTCTTGGGACCAGTAGATGGCATAGTGGTTAGGTTGTTGTACTCCCACATGGCCAACTGCGATTCAGGTCCCAGATCCAGAAGCTTAAAACTCACTCCATGCATGCATGCCCAAAATCTCAAAAGGAGAATGGAGGAAAAGGGATTGCAGTGAAACCATGCCCCTGGGGAGTGATTTCTCACTTTGTTTCTCTTCCTCTCTCTGTCTCTCTGGTGAGTGTATGCAAAAATAGCAAAAATCTCTTAAACAAAAGTTCAAGCTCTCTTAACCTCACCAGGCCCTAGGTTAGTGCCCCAGTAGAGCTCTAATTTCTACCAAATTCTCACCTTCCAGTGAGGAAGCTGAGGCCCACAGCTGGCAGCCAGGCCCATGGCATATCCATAGCAGAAGCAAAGCAGGATTGGGTCTAAGAAGTGGATCCAGAGGCTGAGTCACTTCTCTCATTGCCTCTGAGATCAGCTCAGGGAGAGTCCTGGCACAGGGGGCAGGACCTCTTGTGCTTGGTTCAATGGAGAAATGGATCCCCCTGACCCAAAGAAAGAAACTGGCACCCAGGGCAGAGCCACACATCACTCCACCATGGAAGGCTTAGTGGGCCTCAGTCTAGGTTAGTGCCGCATCGGAGCACTAGGTTCCATCAGCATCCCCACCAAACAGTGAGGACGCTGAGGCCCACAGCTGGCAGTTAGGCTGTAGAGCATGGGAAACTTTTGCAGAGAAGGGGAAGAAGAGGAGAATGGAGGAGAAGGGATTGCAGCGAGAGCGTCAGTGTGGACATCACAGTGTGGGTGAAGGGAAGAGAATACAGCTGAGTTGGCCAAGACATAGCAGACGAGAGTGGGCTCAGACATGAAGGCTGGGAGAACGGTCCTGGCTTGGAACTTTCTGCAGGACAGGGTGGGCACACAGGACGGGACCAGCAGGACCAGGACTTGAGGGCCCCACAGATATTAGGTTGCTATGTTGTAGAAGCTGCACACTGGGGCTGACTTTTGGGAAGGCAATTTGAGCAAATATGGATAGTTTTCTATCATTGTTCGATTTGACCTCGAAGTCTGGTTTAGGAGTTTTGTCTTACACATGTACCCATTTGAGTGTGAGAATGCATGCTCAGGTGTGTACGCTGAGGCTTGGAGAGGACAGAGACTATTGGAAACAACCCAAGTATACATCAAAGCAAACTGGCTACTTCTGCTTCCTGCCATGATGAAGCAACACAGCATGGATTGAGCCTCCTGCCACAAAAGCTGAAACCTGAAAATATATGACTTGGCTGTTTTCAGGAACTGAATAATATGGAGTCCTGATCTGTAAGAGAAGGCAGACAAGTTAACTGGGTTACACGGCCATTCCAGCTTTGTTTGAGAGGCACATTCTGGACATAGAGCAGGGAGAGGAATCCAAACCTGTCAAGGCAATCTTGCTGAGTTTTGGAGGGGAAGAGCAGGGCTAGGAAACATTGAACTGGAGTTCTAAAGGGAGAGAACTACACAGACAAAAGGCTTCCTAAACCCGCCTAAGGGCCCTTGAGTAACAATCCAAGCATGTGATGGAGAGAACTTACAGCCTTGGAGAATGAGCCACTAGGATGATGGGTACTAAATAGCTGCCAGAACTCACAGGGCTGAGA
This sequence comes from Tupaia belangeri chinensis, assembly GCF_000334495.1. Lineage (NCBI taxonomy): Eukaryota > Metazoa > Chordata > Mammalia > Scandentia > Tupaiidae > Tupaia > Tupaia belangeri. Next base: position 356,510 of record NW_006198262.1, read on the forward strand.
GGCATCGAGTTCTGCCCAGCCAGAGTGGAGAGTCCGTGCTGATCACTTGGACCGTCAGCAGAGACCCTGAAAGGCCAGTCCTTGGTGGGGCTAAACCACCCCTAGAGTGAAGGCTAACCCAGAGCTGCTCTAACAACGCTTCTAAACCAGCACAAAAAGATCAAAGTGGGGGACCAGCAGGTGGCCTTGTGATTAAGGTGCTGGACATTCCCACATGGCGATTCCCACATGGCGACCACGGTTCAAGTCCTGGACTTGGTGGCTTGCTTTCTCACTTTCCCTCTCTCTCTCTGGTCAAATTAAAATAAATGAATAAATAAATAAATCAAATTAAATCAATAGTTCTTTTCTTTTTGGATAGGTTTTTGCTATAGGGCGTATGCGCTTGCCAGAAAGACAGAGAGAGACAGAAAGTGAGAAATCACCCCCCAGGGAGAGTGGCCAAGTTGCAATCCCTTCTCCTCCATTCTCCTCTCAGGATCTTGGGCACGCACTCATGCACCTGGCGTGAGTTTAAGCCATGGGGTCTGGGACTCGAACAGCAGTCGACTACATGGGAGTCCAGCAACAAAGCCATTACAACAACTGCTGGTCCCTAAATCAATTCCTTAAAAAAAAAAAAGTGAACAACAAATAACTTGTGTCAGAACAAATTGCAAAATTCTTCAAGGAAGATTAAAATATAATTCATATAATCAAAACTATCAGAATACAGCATTCAGTACCAAACAAAAAATTACCAATGTGCTAAGAAGCAGAGAAAAATGACCAAAGAAAAAAATAAAACAGTAGAAATAGAATGAAAATAACAACAATGGTAGAATTATGACAATGACCTAAAAGAACAAAAACATGATTTTTAGTGGGTGAGCGGTGTGTTGTTGGGATGGGAGGATCCTACTTGGCCGAGTGTGATGTTCGAGTCTTGGACCCTGCGATTTGGATATCATGGTAGGTGTGGGGGTGTGTGCCCAAAATCCTGAGAGGAGAGGAGAGGAGAAAGGATTATGGTGTCACCACCCCCCTCGGGAGTGATTCTTCACTCTCTCTCTGGCAAGTGCATGCGCTCTATAGCAAAACTTAGAAAATGAATGCAAATTAAAAATTATTTAAGGAAACTATAAACAAGATGAGAGAATGGAAGATATAATAAAAACCAAGTAGAACCCCCAAAATCTGAAATGAAAAATACAGTATCTTGAGTGGCTGTGAGTTTGCTTGAGCTGCCATAACTGAAGACCAAGGATGGGGCTTAAACAGTGGGATTGTCTTTTCTCACAGTGATGGAGGTTGGGAGTCCAGGACAAAGGTTCCAGCAGGGCTGGTTTCCCCTGATGTCTCTCTCCTTGATTTGGAGATGGCTTCTTGCAGCCTGCAGTCCCAACGGGGCAAGAGTTCTGAGGGACGCACTGGGACCACCTGGGGGCCTGCCAGGTGCATCCTTCCCTGCTCGGGTAGAGACGCTGCTCTCCCTATTTGCTGGTCTCCTGGCAGGAAGAGTCTGAACTCTGGAATGAAGCTCTCGCTGAATCCTGGTTAGGAACCAGGGGCTCCTTCCCTCCATCCTGGGTGCCTTAGAGATCAATGCTGCCTTCGGTACATTTAGGGCCATGCTAGGAGGAATGTCTTTTTCTGAAGAGGAGTCAGTGCCCTCTGGGATCTGGTGCTGGTATCTGACTTAATCTGTTACTTGTTTCATAAAAGGAGTCTAGTCTGGGTGATTTATCATTGTTCATAAAAGGAGTCTAGTCTGGGTGATTTATTTTGAAAAATTAGATATTTATTTGCAAAAGTCACAATACTGGCGGCTGGAAAATGCAAAAGGATCAGAACATGGTGGAGGCAGAAGTTTGAGCAGAGCAGGGCATGGTCTGTAACCAGGAGCTGCCGTCCCTCTCTCTACTCCTATGCCCGCCATTACCCCCGATCACTGGGCCCTGCCCTAACAAGGTTATCATGTCCAAAGCCCCCACCCACACCCGGGACACCAAAAAGGAGCTAAGTTTTCACTAAACATCCTTATGATAAAATCAAGTCCCAATGCATGGGTTTTGGGGGGACAACCACATTCAAAACCATGAACCTTTGTGGGAGAAACCACTATCCAAATACTAACAGTCACTCCTCCAACAGTGGGGACCATCCATATTCGTGGAATAGGTCCAGGATTGGGGTTGGAGATGGCTTCACAGAGACAGGGAATTGGTCTTTCCTTGACCAGGGAGGCCCTGCCCCTCTTTCCCAAAGAGGGCACACTCAGGGTGGGAGAGGGCCACACCGGGAGATGGGGGAGGGGAGCGAGGGGGATCAACAAGGTTCAGCCCAGTGACTGCATGAGCACTGAGGGCAGAAACAACAATGGGACACCAGCGTCCCTGTGGGTGTAACTGAAGACAGCCAGTCTTACTAATTAGGCCTTGGAAGACCAGCTCTTCATGACTCAGGTTGGTCCCCAGCATCTGAATTCCAGACATTCAGCTGTAGACACAAGATCCACAGGCCAGCAAGGCACCCCGAACTTCACCTCCACTCAGCATAGAGGAGGGGTTCCTGGCAGCAGGCAAGAGCTGCTTCCTCATGGCCCAGCATTCTGGGTGGTCTGGGTGGGACTGTCCACCCCACACCTGCAGGATATTTGGCCAGGGGAAGGATGCCCAGAGGAGACAGAGGCTGCACAGGAAACAAAGGAGTGAGAAGAGGTGGGGTGTGGAGGGGCAGGGGATGGGTCTGGGAAGATTGGCAGCTCAGCTCTGCTGGGCCTCTCTAGCAGAGACCCTCCCTGCCCTCAACCTATCATTTTCACTGGGACATCCCCCTAACCAGATCTACATCTAGATGAGGAAAAGAACCTCATCTCACATGAACACAGTGATAAAAACAGATTGAAGAACCCATGGGTGCCTCTGTCACCTTGTCCGTGTGTTCCAGGCCACGCAGGTGGCTCAGGTGTGCAAGCACAGTGGGGAGGCTCAGGGTAGACATGGAGGCGGGCTGCTGCCCCATCCCTGTCCCCTGTGGTCTGGGCTGTTCCCAGTTGACAGAGCAGATGGGGTGGCTCCCTGTGCTTCTGGTTTGGGGGAGACTGTCAGAGGAGATTGTTGTGATTCTGGGGAGTGGTGGACTGAGAACAGCCCTGGACATCAAGAGGCTGAGATTTCAGCAGTCTAGAACCCCTCCACAGACACTGTTTTGTTTTTGTTAGAGAGTTTTTGTGTTGTGTTGTTTTTTTTTTTTTTTGCTATAGGGTGTATGCACTTGCTGGAGAAAGAGAGACCGGGAGAGGAAGTGAGATATCATCCCCATGGAGGGATGGCCATGTTGTAATCTCTTCTCTTTCATTCTCCTCTTGGGCTTAGGCCCACACACATGTGTGCCTGGCATGAGTTTCAAACTGCCAGGTCTGGGAGCTTGGTCCACAGCCAGCCATGTGGGAGTCCAGTGACATAACCATTACACTATCTACTGGTCCCCATGGATATTGATTTTTACAGACGAATGCTGCGGAGGGAGCCTTGTGGCCAGGGCTGGTGGAGCTGCACTTGCATACTTCGAAGCGAGGTTGGACTAGGCAGTGAGCACAGCCACGTGTGCACACCTGGGTCCCTGCTGGTGCCTGAGAGGGAGGCACGACATCAGGGTCCCTCTGCATTGAAGTGACCCATAGCCAACAATGGTGGCCCTTCTCTGCCACTTTCCTGGTTCTACTCTGCTCCCTTCCCCCCTCCCCATATAGCCTTTTCCATCCTTTGCTACATCCAGGACAGGCTGGAATGGGTGGGGTGGCTGGCCATGGTTTCTGTCCCATCAGACCACCCTGAGCAGCCCAGATGTCTACACCTGGGCCTGGGCTATGGGGGACATCCGTCACCTGCCAACTCCCCTCTCTCTAGCACCCTCTGGCCAGGCCGGCAGACGGTGTGGGGCCGGCACACAATGCAGTGGTCCCCGTCCTGTGCGTCACAGAAGTGGCCTTGGCTGCAGCTGCATGAGGTGTTCTCTGTGCTGGAGCAGTTCCTCCTGGTGACCAGGCTCCTGGCTGGGACCCCAGAGAAGGAGCTGAGAGGCTGCTGGGTTGCTGTGGGCAGTGGAGGTGCCCCGTCCCGAAAGGAACCAAGCAGAGGCTGGACAGCAGCAGGAAGCCCGGGATCTGGGTGACAGGCGACAGCCCAGTGCACCTGAGTTTTTGGCCCTGATTTTGTCCCACACTGATTGAACCCTGCCAGGCTGCCCCCCACTCAGACACAACACAGTTCTAGAGGTGTCCGACTCAGAGGGTCAAAGCCCAAACTGGGCTCTCAAGAACAGCAGCAGCAGCAGCAGCAACAGGAGGAAGAAGGAAGGTACAAGATCCCTTGACCGTCTCTGCACGGAAGTGTGCCCTCGTGTGGAAACTGCAGGCTTGTGCACAGTGTGGGCCCAGACAGGACACTGAAGCTACAGGAGCCTCAGGAGGCAGGTCCACCCTCCACTCCTCATCTCGGAGATTTCCTTCTGTACAAACAGAACAGCCAAGGGCAGAGGCAGGGGAGTGAGAGCCTCTTCCTCCTCAGCATGGGTGGAGATGGGAATAGTGGGACTGGCCCTGTCCCCTGCTTTTCTCTTAGTCTCACATGCCTTCTGACCCATCACACATGGTGCCTTAGGGCAGTGCTGGGGGTGCAGGAATTGTGGGTGCAGCTCCAGGTGGTAGCTCCACATCCCCCCACAGTGAACCTCCACATGTCCAGCCTCCTCCTCGTCTGTGTCCTCCCTCCCCAGTCCACCTGCCCTGGGCCCCCGTGAAGCATAGGTCCTGAGTTCTCCGTGTGCTGCCAGTCCTGATCTTGCAGGGGAAGGCCTCACGGTGTGCTGGGTCAGCTGGCCCCTGGCCTAGGTTGTCAGATGGGGGAGACAAGGGAGTGGCCTGAGGGCCTGACCTGAGTTCTCAGTGTGGATTCTCCCCTCCCTCATCAGTCCTACATCATCCCACTGGAGGAAGAGTGACCCAACCCCAATCCTTAGTCTGGAGCCATGGGGGAGTTAATGGACATGACCCAGGGCCACCAGGCACACTGTGGCCTTGAGGATGGGAAGGTCTGGGGTACCCAGTGTACTGGAGACAACCAGCCCCTGTCAGGGTAGCTGTGAGGGTCCCATAGGTGAAGAGTCCAAGCTGTAGAATCGGGTGCCCTTGGGCATCACAATAGTGGGCATGGAGAAGAGAGGTGTCCAGGCCATGCCAGTAGCATCCAGCCTCGGTCCACGGTGCTGGTCCTCAGGGGGTCCCACAGGGCCGGCCCCTCTTAGGGCTGCACCTACCTGGGCTGCACTTGGGGCAGCACTGGGCGCCCACAGGGTACTCCTCCTCTGTGCATGCGGGCAGAGCAGCGCTGGGGGATCCCAGGAGGAGGAGGAGGTACAGCGCCTGGGGAGGGGGGAGCAGATTCAGGGGAGGAGATGCCTGGAACACCCTGGGGCCTCAGTTTCCCCGTCTGGGCAGAGGGGAAGCAGCAGCTCTGTGGCTGGCAGTACCCTGGGCGGGGTGACTCAGGTGAACCCTAGAAGGCTCAGAGGCAACCTGGAATGATCCAGGTAGAGTGAGACTGGCCTGCCTCTCAGTCCCCTGGTTAGTCAATGCGGGACCCTGAAGACAAGTTTTTGTATCCCAGGAACTCCCACCCAGAGGGATTTCCACCAAGAGTTGCCCGTATATAGGAAGTGCCCTCATCCCGCAGTGGGGAACCTGGCAGCTGTCCCTAAACAAGGTGAGTGTGGTGAGGGACACGACAGAAGTTTCCGGGAGAGTCTGGGGAGCTCCTGCCCATCTCTCTGACCCCAAGTGAGGTTACAAAATATCATGGTCTGCCTGAGACAGCTGGACCCCTGAGGACTGGCCCAGTGAATGAGAGCAGGGAATGGCTGAGGCAGAAACAGTGAGGGAAGATCGCTGGGAACAACAGGAGCAGGAGCAGGAGCAGGCACAGGGCACAGAGAAGGATGGGGGACTCACCAGCCTCAGCGCCTCAGCTTTGGCGGACAGTATCCAGAAAGGAGGCCCCCATTCCCATGGAGACTCTGTGTCCCTCCTCAGGACACCTGAAGACTTGGCCACCTGCCCAGGATCCCCATGATCAGGATGGATTTCTTTACCAGACTTGCTGCCATCGCTATCTCGGTTGAAAGAGAAAAAAGAAACTGTAGCAGGAACAGAGCGGAGGGGTCTATGGGGTTCCAGATACTCTCTGCTCTCTAGTTTCCAGGTTAGAGCCTCAGAGACCCTCTGCTGCCCTGCGAAAGGGGGTAGAACACCAGGGCGGTGCCACAGGAACAGAAGGGAGTGACTCAGCCTGCTGAGTAGATCAGGAACAGGGATCATAGGGTCGGGGGAGCAGGGGTGGGGCTCAACCGGAGGCGAAAATTGAGTAGGCTCCAAGGGCAGGGCAGGATGGGGAGGAGTCTCATTTCACTGAGGGAGCCAGGGGACTTGCTGAGCAAGTCTGGTCCCCTGACCAATCACTCCTCTGTGTCCTAGGGAAGGGGTGGCCCCCAAGGTGCATTCACACTCCCACCTGTTCTGCACACTCATGGAGCCCCCTGCTCCTCCCTGGAGTAGGGGCTGCTGCAGAGAAAGTGCTCTTTAGGGTTTCCTGCTTCTTCCCCCATCTTCTACTGAAATGGGGTGAATGTTCCTCTAAAAAAACACGTACCCCCTTAAGTGTGCAGGGGTGTCTCCTCACAGCTGCATGGACACAGCCTGGTGGCTCCAATCTTCTCATCCTGGCATGGCTCTGTAAAGGTCAGGTCATATGTCAGCAAGGCCTGAGAGCAGGGACCCCTGAGTGCCTGAGTGGTGAGCCAGGTGGAGACACATTGCCATCTTCAGCACCCTGAGGTTCCCCATCCATTCCATGAGTAGAGACAGGCAGGAACATCTTGCTGCCATTTCATAGCTGTGGGAGCTGGGCTCAGAAATTGCCCGAGTCTCCCATGTGAATACTGCTCAGACCCACAACCCACACTTGCCAAGCTGCCTGATCCAAAGGGCTTCCCTATCCACACTTCCCCTTTGGAGGGTGTGGATGTTGTGGAGTGCTGGGGATGAGGCTTCATGCATGTCTGGTGCTTTGCAGATGGAGGAAGGAGCTCTTGGTGGGAGTCTACCAGTTCCCAGGGCCCAGGCGGGAGGGTCCATTGTGTTCAGTCCTCCTGGCCAGCAGCCTCCCAACACGTTCCATCTCATAGCCCCATGTGAAGGGCACAAGCATCTCTCTGGCTCTTTCCAGTGCCTGGTACTGTGAGAACAATTACATGAGGCTATACTTCTAGCCAGGCCAGTCAGGACCTTCTCATAATTGTCCATCATCCATGCCCTGGGCAGGCCGCCCTCAGCCCTTAGGATGAACCCTGGCTTCACCTCAGATATGGCCCCTCCAGTGAGCTGAGCAACTGGGCATCTAGCCCAGGTCTGACTCAGAGCACTTCCCGGCCCTGACTTTGACCACAGTACCTATTCAGGTCCAGCCCTAGCCCCAACCCCCTCCCAGCCCCAGGCCCCTTTCAGCCCAAGAGGGTCTCCATGGGGTCTGCTGGAGCTGGGGGTGGCTGTGGAGAGTGGTCATCCTGAGGGAACATAGATCCTTTAGACACATACAAAAACACACTTCCATGAAATTCTTTTTATATATATATATTTTTTTATTTACATTCATTCACTATACATCATTATAACATACAAGATGAAATTTTCCATCCAGAGTACACTGTATATTATCTCAATCAAGCACATCAACAAACATGTTATTGTCAGCAAATAATCTTCCATTTCTTGTTTCCTGTATGTTTTGCTTCTTTCCCCCATCTTTGATTCCCTATCTCTTACCCTCTGCCATCTCCCACTCTCCTACACTGTCTCTGGTATCTATGTTTGCTTTCTATACTGTTTTTCCCCCACATTTTATTGAATTACTAAAGATCTTAATTAATGTAAGTATTTTCATAGCAAACACAGCTGATATATACATTTCCATGAACACAAGTCTAACTTTAGGCATCCTATAAAGTAGCACCTAGCTGGGGCTATATATATATCTTACTGCAGTCA
>NW_006198262.1:365111-366901 GCF_000334495.1 Tupaia belangeri chinensis
GCACACCCTTGAGAACTTCTTGGAGATCTGGTCTGGTGCTGGCAAATTCTTTCAGGTTTTGTTTATCTGAGAATGTTCTTGTCGTTTCTTCCCACCTGAAAGATAATCTTGCCGGGTACAGTATTCTCAACTGAAATTGCTTCTCTCTTAACACTTTGAATATAGCTTCCCATTCTTTCCTCGCTCTCATTGTTTCCAATGAGAGATCTGCTGTTAGCCTGATGGGATGTCCTTTGTAGGTAACTTGATGTTTTTCTCTTGCCAATCTTAGTATCTTGTCTTTGTCTGTGGTTTTGGTCAACCTGGCTATAATGTGTCTTGGAGAAGATCTTCTTGGGTTGATTCTATTTGGGGTCCTTTGTATTTCTTGGGACTGGATCTTCGAATGCCTCTCTAGGTTTGGAAAGTTTTCTTGCAGGATTTCATGGAATAGATTGTCTATGCCCTTATGGGTCTCTTCACCTTCTGGAATGCCAATTATCTGGATGTTTGGATGTTTGATGGTATTTAGTACTTCTCGTATATTATTCTCAAATTTTGGGGCCATTTTCTCAGTCTTTGTAGTGGATTTTTCTAGGCCAGCAATTTTTTCTTCTACGTCTGAGATTCTATTTTCTGTATGATCTAGTCTGCTTTTAATATTTACAAGGGAAGTTTTGACTTCCTGTATTATAGACTTCATTTCTAACAGTTCCGTTGGATTCTTTTGTAAAGTGTGTAATTCCTCTTTTAGATCTTGCAAGAATTTCCTCATCTCCTGGAACTTGTCAACTTCTTTCTCCTTTCTCTTTAGCAGTTCGTTGTATCTCTTCTCTTGCATCTCTGTTAGCTTCGCCATTATGAATGTTCTAAATTCTTTATCAGACATTTCCATGATTTCCATTGGACTGCTTGTGGATGAAGAGGACTTATTCTTTTCCCTTGGAGGAGAAGTATTTTCTTGATTTCCCATATTTCTTGTGGTCCTGCAGTGATTTCTTGTCATCTGGTGGATGGTGTGTTTCTTTCTAATTCTTGAAGTTCAATCTGAATGTTCAGGAGTAAGCAGAAAGAGGTGATCTGGAATCTCTTTGCCGTTTTGTTGTGATTGCTGGTGCAGCAGATTCAGTAGGTATTGAGGAATATGTTATCCCTAATAGTATTTGGATGTTTAGCTACAGTGCCCTTAAATCCATCTAGTTCGCAGGAGCCATGAGAAATCTGCTTCTGAAGACTCACCTCACCTGCCTCCATGGACACCGTGTCCAGCAGAACACAGTCAGCACAATGGCAGGTTCTCCCCAGCGACCACTCAGAAGGAACTCCATGAACTTCTTTAACAATGACTATAAAAACATTTACATACAAAAATGCTATCTACCTGTTGTTATCAGTTATCTTCCTGTTGTTGTCAATACCTGATGCCCAATACTACAAAACAATGTAAGACTAAAAAAAAAATCACATATATTTATCAAAATCAGCCCCACCCCCCTAAAAAATCACGTGGCGCCAGTCATTCTCATTTCATTCAGCCAGTTAACATCTAAAAACAACTGACTTCACAATCCATTTCCTTTTCACCCATTTTCTGCCCTATAAAATAATAATCCTGAGATGAGTTCTGAGTCGTGATTTTCTTCATCAAAAAATTAGAGTCCACCCCATTCTCACTTTTCTATACCTGTGCATCTTTATATATTTATTGTTACATTTATTTCTAATCCACAACCTTCCCTACTCAAAAAAACATGTTCAGCCAAACAAGTCCCAACAAGTGGCACCCAATGTGGGGCCTGAATATGGGGAAA
>NW_006198262.1:366915-377507 GCF_000334495.1 Tupaia belangeri chinensis
GGACACTCCTTGAAGCCGGCCAGATATTATTGAGTAAAGTAAGGATCCTATAGAGTAAAATAAAGAATAAAGACTGTAGAGTAGAAGAAAGAGATACCAGAGTAGAAGAATGACATAGGGTAAAATAAGGCAATATATAGAACAAAAGAAAGTGTGGATTCAATTATTGTTTGGTGTAAAACATGGGGACATAATTGTCTAAAGACAGAGATATGTATGTCTAAGTGTTGTCTTGTATGATAAAAGCTAGGGGCGCTAACGTTAGTATCAAACAGCTACATCAGTTCCTGAATTTTGTGCAGGAAACATGCCGTTGGTCCCAGAGCAAGGAACAGTTTATGAAGGAACTTGAGACAAGGTCAAAAAACAGATCAAAACATGATATACAACAGAGGGCCCTAATGGATTCCCATTTTTGCTTTTTTCCTTGTGAATGCCACCCACCCTCCTCAGACCTCTCATCTGTGGCAGGATAGTTCAGAGACTAGCCAGTTTTTGGGTGCTACAGCAGGACCCAGGGACAGGTCCCCCCACTAAAAATGTCCCACCCCACAGGTCATGGGCACTAGATCCAGTCAGGGCTGTGTGATGTCCCCAGGAGGGCTCTCCCCTTACAGGGTCACACTGGGTGGCACTGGCTAAAGCCACTGATGTCCTCATAATCACTTTCAAATTTTACTACTGGGGGCCCTGGGCAGGAGGGCCTGGGTGCTGGGGAGGAACAGGCAGGTGTGAACTTATGCAACTTGGGGGGAGGTGGAGCTGTCCTGCTGGGGCAAAGCCTCCCCAGTGCCAGAGGCAGGTCCCCCTGACCACCATCGCTGGGTCATTGAACCTAGACTCCCAGAGCCCAATGCTCTAAGGCACGGTGGGGGACAGGCAGGACCAAGAGGCAAGTGAGCTCCTGTGAGATGCCCCATGGATGGTGGGCATGATATCACATCCACCTGGGAAGGAGGCTGAAGACACCATGCCCGTCCTATGCTCAGGGCACTTTGTGCATTAGTGAGGCAAGGTGGGGGGACCAGAGTGTCTAAACTCTCCTGGAGAGATCCAGGGTCACAGGTGTGGGCTACTTAGAAGTGAGGGCAGAAAAGGCAGGGCTGGAGGGTGTGGAGGAAGGATGAGTATAGGATGCTCAAGATGAAATCTAGAGCACTCCGTCTCTAGGTGTCAAGGCATAGGGGGTAAGGTGGGACAGAGAAATTGGAGACTCTGCTGACTTAGGCCTGGGGATGGGAGGATGGAGACTAACAGTCAGAGGAGCTCAGAGAAGGATCCAAGAGGTCTTGGCCTTCTCTCAGGGTGGGGTGTCTGCTGGGAAGCCCAGCATGTTCCTCAGAGCAGAATGTGGAGACATCCAGGTCACCAGCCCATACCTGATCCTCCTGTCTCCAGGCCAGAGTTCCAGTTGCTTCTGAAATATCTCAAACCTGGGACTCTCTGCTCACCAGCACTCAACTCTTTCCTCCTAACTGCTCTGACAGCCTCCAGGGGAAAAAGTGAATCTTCCTACCCAGATGAGGATCCTGGAGTCTGTTGAGTTTCCTGCCTCCCTGCCCTTGCCACAGATCACTCCACCACAGAAGGCTTTGAGGGCTTCAGAGACCTCAGAATGTACTTCTGCCCAGAGAGGGAGGAAGTGTTAGTGTGGACAACTCAGTGTGGATGGAGTGAAGAAAACAGTTGAGTTAGTCAAGACACAGTAGGATGATAGTGGGCATAGCCATGAGAGCTGGGAGAACGTCCCTAGCTTGGAGTTTTCTGCAGGGCAGGGTGGGCACACAGGAAGGGACCAGCGGGACCAGGACTTAAGAGCCCCACAGATAATCACCTGCTCTGTTGTGGAAGCTGCACACTGGGGCTACCATTCAGGAAGGAAGCATTTGAGCCAAATATTACAAGTTTTAAAGTCATTGTGCTATTTGAGCAGGAATCTCAATATGGCACCATACTGAGACACTGGGTATTTAGTTCAGGGCATATAGATAGAGAGGGGGGACACAATTTAGCCCATAGTAATAGGATTAGCAACAGAACTGTCATGGCAGATTTCAGGAAATATCTGAGAAGTTGAGTGCACAGTAACAGAACCCACTCAATACAACCTCATGAGAAAGGGGCTTGTCTGAGTCAGCTCTGGCTGCCATATCAAGACATCACAGATGGGAACTTAGAGGTGTATTTTTCCTCATTGACCTGGAGGCTGGAGGTCCAAAATGAAGGTGTCAGCAGGGTTGATTTCTCCTGAGGCCTCTCTCCTTGCCTTGTAGAGGAACATCTTCTCCCTGCGTCTTCACACAGATGCCCTCTGTGTGTCCTTATCTCCTCTTCTTTTTTTATTTCTTATTTATTTATTTTTTTGGAGAGGTTTTTGCTATAGGGAGCATGCGCTAGCCAGCCAGACAGAGAGAAACAGAGAGACAGAAAGCGAGAAATCACCTCCTAGGGGGGATGGCCACACTGCAATCCCTTCTCCTCCATTCTCCTCTTGGGATCTTGGGCTTGCACGCACACGCGCCTGGCGTGAGTTTAAGCCACTGGGTCCGGGACTCGAACTGCGGTCGACTACGTGGGAGTCCAGCGACATAGCCATTTTGCTAACTGCTGGTCCCTTCTCCTCTTCTGATAAGGACCCCAGAGCCCGCCCTAAAGTCCTCATTTAACTGTCGCCTCTTTAAAGTCCCCACCTCTAGATATAGTCACATTGAAGATCAGGGCTTCATCATATGAATTTAGGGGGGCACAATTCAGTCCATTGCTGTCTCTAAGCAGACTGCACATGCCCTGTGCACTGAGGCCTTCTCTGAGCTCCTGCACCCCAGCACCAGGTACAGAGCTGCACTAGAATGTAACTGTGGGACCCATGTACAGATGGAGAAGTCGGCCCTGACTTCCTTTACCCGGGACATAGTCACCATTTGCTCAGTGCTAGAAGACACAGGAAGTCACCTTAGGATCGCTGCCCCTGTGAGAATGTTGCCACGTACCTATGGCCCAATATTTCCTAGCAGCTTTCTTTTTTTTCCCACCTTAGTTTTAGGGCCTATAAATACTTTGGAATGTTCCGTGAGTTAGTTTTTATTTCATTCTCATCTATTTTAGTGCGCTTGGTTTTTTCATTTGATATGTGATGTGTGTTTGAGTCTGTTTTACAGCTGGCCTCCATCCTTGCTGACTCTATCCACCGGCGTAGCTACCTGCCATCTGTCTGATCTGTCTTCTGCATAACTGATCTACCTATTCCTGCTTAATCATGGAGTACTAACAAAGGCTTCTGTGTTAATGCAAGTGGTCTAGACATTCTAGTAAAAAACATGCTGTCTACAAGAAATTCATTCTAAGTAAAAGATTCATGTAGATTAAAAATGAATCATGGATTAAGAGTGTATTAATATCAGACAAAGTGGATATCAGAAGAAGGAATGTGGGAGACCAGCAGTTAGCATAATGGCTATGTTGCTGGATTTCTATGTAGTTGACTGCGGTTCAAGTCCTGGACCCAGTGGCTTAAAACTCATGCCAGGCGTGTGTGCATGCGTGCCCAAGATCCCAGGAGGAGAATGGAGGAGAAGGGATTGTGGCATGGCCATCCCCCCTGGGGGGTGATTTCTCGCTTTCTGTCTCTGTCTGTCTGGCGAGCACACGCACCCTACAGCAAAAATATCTAAAAAAATTAATAATAATAAAAAGAAGAAGGAATGTGACCCAGTACGAAAAAGGTCACTAAACACTATGACAGACTCGACTGGCCAAGAAGTTATGGCAATCATAAATGTGTGTTCATCTGACAACAAAGCTTCACAGTAACTCGGGAAACATCCACAGAATCAGCAGATTTCTCAATGAAATCATGTGGAGGTTTTTCTAGTCCTCACTAAAGCACTGACAGGAGACCAATGTCCAGAGAGGATGGAGGGAGCCCAGATGGCACAAGCAGCCAGCCGTCTCATTCACTGGTGTTTACAGGAGGCCTCACCCACCACCACACAATGCACGGTCCTCACACATTCTCACAGGTCTTCAACCATTGGACAAACAAGCCTTAGTGGATTTAAAAGCATTGCAGGGTGTGGAGTAGAGGCTCTGTAGACAGCCCTTGAGCCCCTAAGTGCTCATGGCCACCTAAGACTGTAGGAAGGGCTCTGATGGGTATGGCCCTTAACTCTCCCTCTGAAGACTTCTGGAAGTCTCCAGAGCCAATCTTCTTGAGGGCCACACCCAGCTGGGCTACATGAGAGGTGGTCTTAGAGTTTATCAAGAACTCCCTCTTGTGTTAATCCAGCAAGCCACGACAATGCAAGTTCCAATCATGTTTTTATTCCGATATTTGGAAAGCTGGACTGTACTCACCTGGACCAGCCATTTCTAGAGAGAGGAAACAAGGAGGCCACATTTTATACAAATACCAACTGATCTATAACTGCCCCCCTCTTTTGGTCTTGTCTATCCCAGGTCAATATTTCTCTGCCCTAATTACCACGGGGCTTGTACCAGGCAGCTGGAATAGGCCTTGCACCCTAGAATCCACTGATGTGAGTCAAATTAGCCAAACCCATACCTGCTCACCCTGCTTGGCTTTCCCATGGAAAGCACTAAGAAGGCTCTGACCCACGACTCCTTGCTCCCTCTGCCTCCTGGGAACCCAGGTGCTTCCCCATGGGCCCTGTGTGGCATGACTTGCCCTTGCCTCCTGGACACTGGGAGCTATAAACTATCTTCTCCTCAGTGGTCATTTCCTGGCCTCCTCACACCTGAATAATCATAAAGCCTACATTTAGAACCAGGGCCACCAGATGAGAAAAGACTTTGTCCCAGAAGTGAATGGTGCAGCCATAGGAAGGATGGGCCTGTGTGAGGGCAAGCCCTGAGTGAAGACACAGCTCACTGGTCTTGGCTATCCGTCTCCTCCCTTATGTCACCAGCTCCATAGGCCTAGTTGGGAATGACCCTTTCAGGGCACAGGCTCATGGCTAAGCCCTCATAGCATCACTTCCTGTTCCAACACTCAAGAAGGGCACCACACACTCTGCCCACTGGGGCTAGTCCTAGAGCAGTGAGGGGCCGAACCTGCCCATTGTGAACTCCCAGCTGTGCTGGCTGTTTAGTGCAGGCTGCCACAACTGGGCTGAAGAATTCTTCAGGACTCTCTTGATGTCCTTGGTGCCTAAGAGGTGCATCCTCCCTGTTTGGGTGGACATGCTCCTCTCCCTCATAGTTGGGGAGACTGAGGTGAACAGAGTTCTTTCTGGGTCCTGGATGGAAGACTGAGAATCTCTCCCTCCATCCTGGATCCCAGGACCACCAACTCCTTGAGCCCACAGCTGCGTTTGGTACTCTCAGGAACAAGCTGGGAGGGGACTCTCCTTACATGGAAGAATCCAGTGCCCACCTGGTGCTGACCTCTTTCTTAACCTGCTAATGCTTTACTCACAGAAAGACCTGAGCCTGGGTGACTTATTCAAAATAGAAGTTTATTTACAAAACTCACATTTCTGGTGGCTGGAAAACCCAAAGGCATCACAGAAGGGTGGGAAGTAGAAGTCTGAGCAGCGCAGAGCATGGTCTATATCCATGAATGCCGTACTTTGCTCTCTGCGTAGACGTCTACCATAACCCAATCACAGAGACCTGGTCTAACGAGGTCATCACATTCAACACTCTCTGCCACGCTCTGGGATATCATAAAGGAAGTAAGTTTTCACTAAGCACTGTTACTATCATCAGATCTCAACACCTGGATTTTGGGCAGACATCCAAATTCAGAACCATGACCCTTTGTGGGAGAAACCATTATCCAAACTATATGGTCTCCCTCTAGCACTAAGGACCATCCCTGGCCATAGAACAGGTCCAGGATGGTGGTGGGCAGTGCCCTGACAAAGACTGGGAACTGTCCCTTGCACAAGGAGGCCTGGGAGACCCCGAGAGAGCACCCTTGGGCTGGAGAGGGGGCTGCCATGGGAGGGGCAAGCAGGTCTCATCCAGTAAGAGTGTAAACACTGAGGGTAGGGACCAGAAATGGGTCAGCAGTGTCCCCATGGGTAGAACCTGAAAGAGTCGACTTTAGTGACTAGATTCCTGGAGCCACTTGTCCATCTCCCGCAAGCTGGCACCTAGGAAATGAGCCCCCAGCAACTCGGCAGCACAGAAAGGACTATAGATCAACAAGGCACCCCTAGTCTCTACCTCCACTGAGTGTAGGGAAGGGGTTGCTGGCAGTAAGGAAGAGCTGTGCCTTTCTGGCCCAGGGTACTGGGCAGTCTGAGTGGGCCTGTCCCACACCCACAGGATGCTTGACCAGGGGAAGGATGTCCAGAAGAGACAGAGGCTGCACAGGAAATAAAGGAGTGAGAAGAGGTGAAGTGTGGAGGGGCAGGGGATGGGCCTGGGGAGATTGGCAGCTCAGCTCTGCTGAGTTGGGCTGCCCTGGGGTGTGGAGGAGGGCACAGGGTGGGCTCTGCTGGAGGCAGGAGCTGGCCAGGAAATGGAAAGGGGAAGGGCAGGGTGGGGAGGGGACAGGCAGTCAATGACTTGAAACAAGACATTGATCTTGTCTCAAAGTATCTCCTTAAAACATTCTCCTCAAAGACAGGGAATGGGGAGCAGGTACAATACATCCCAGAGAATCACTTCAAATGTGACATCCACTTGATGACACATATGTGGTCCGACTGGTCGAATCCCACCCCTGAGATTTGCTCATGGTCCAGATGAGCTAGATTCAGGTAGGGCCCAGAGTGCCTTGCTGGGTGGGCTGGGGGCAGGACTCTTGAAGCCAAGCAGGGCTGTTGGTGTTCCCCACAGCAGTGCGTCCCTATGGGAGAGCTTGGACAGACTCAGGGCAGACAGAAAAGCTCTGAGCCCTCATTTCCCTGATGGGATGGCAGGTGGCATCTCGTCTATGTAAAAACAGTGACCACGTCTCCCTCCTGGTGGAGGCTGAAGCCAGCCTGAGAAAGGTCCCATCAAGTGCCCATGCTCATGCACACGGGCAGGTGGAAGCAGCTTCCAGGAGGCATTGCCTGAGATGTCTCAGAAGTCTGGTCCCAGAGCCTGTTGATCAGCATTTGGGGTCCCTCTCTAGCCTGGAACCTGTCCAATACTCACACAACCTGTTTTTCCCCCTTATTCACTGTGATGAACCTGGAAGGGCAAGAATACCCTCTCTTCCTAGGTAGACCTTTCCTCTTTGAACAGGAGCCAATGTCCAAAAATTCTTCTGTGGTCCTCCGCCTAAGGCGATGGTGTGATGGATGCGTGGATAGCTGGGAGTCAACATCCAAAAATTCTTCTGTGGACCTCCACATAAGGCCTTGGAGTGACGGGTCCATGGATGGTTGCTGAGATGAGAAATGTCTGCTCCAGAACCACAGCAGAGTTGAGGTGCGTTGCTCTCTGGATGTCCTTTTTTGGATCACGTATGTATAGATGATCATGCAAAGAAAAGCCAAGACCAACACCAACAGAATGCTTAATAAAAGGTCCCGCCTCCAGGAGGAGCAGGTGACATCTGTATGACTAGTTCCAGGTTCAGCTTCTGTCTCAAGAAAAGCATCACACCTGGTAGAAAGGAGCAGGGAGTTTGGAGTCCATGGCAGGCATTGAGATCCACTCAAGAGTCACTCAGAACTCAGTGGTAGGCTCTGATTCATAGGGACCCAGAGAGGTTTGAACACTGGTCACAGCTCAGGGATGCGATCTCTGGTCTGAGTTTTCAAGCACCTCTGGGGGACAGAGAGAGGCAAGGAGAAGGAAAGAAAGGCAGGGAATGGGACAGCAAATGAGAAGAAAAGAAAGAGAGGAGGGCCAAGGCGGTCTGCAGGCCAGAGCCCAGAGCAGGATGAGGGGCAGAGGGCGGGAGAGCTGGCAGACCTGGAGACATAAGGACAGCAATGAGGACAGAGGACAGGGCAGAAAAGCAGGAAGACATTGCACCCCACCCTGGACATGATGAGGCTGGGATATGAATGGTCCAGGACCTCTCCATAGATATTGCCATAGAGAAATACAGTGGAGGCAGCCCTGGCTGGGGGCTGGTGAGCTGGGGACTCACACTCTAAGTGAGGTTGGATTGGGGCACTGAGCACAGTCACACCTGCACAGCTGGGGCCCTGCCTGCTATCTGAGAGGGAGGCATGAAGTCGGGACTCCTTAGCTACAAGTTGGACCCAAGAGCATTTGTCCTCTCTGCCTCCTCCACCTTCGCTGCACCATGCCTGGCCTACCTGGGGTTCCTCTCACAGACCTGAGGGCCCAGGGAACTCTGGGTCAGAGCCCAATTGGGAAAGGATCACGTGGCAGGAGGAACCAGTCCTCACCTAATTAACATCCCCTGACAGCCTTTCCCACCTCCAAAACACAGGGAACCCCTTCCCACAGTCCTGTCACTCAGGACAATCCCAGACCATAGGGGACAGGGATGTGACAACAGCTCCCCTCCACGACTACTCCAGGGAAAGTCCACCCTGACCTCCAGGAAGCTAGAACTGCTGAGGCTCTGGTCTGGGGCCATGAAGCCTGCTACCTCGGGACACAGGCTTCACCCCTGGAGAGGGGCTCTCCTGGGTGCTGGTAGGTACCACCAGGTGGCACCCGGGGTGGGGCCTTGGGTCTCTGCTGGGGGAGGGCACCCACCTCCCAGGAGAGTGTGGAGGAGCCCCTCCCTGGCACTCACCTGGTCCAGGGCTGACATTCCTCCTGGGTCCCATTGAGAGAGAAGGTCCCTGGTGGGCAGTCCTGACACACCGTGTCCTGGTTCTCGGTGCCTAAGAGACAAAAAGGGCAGGGTGAGACGCTGAGCTTCTCTTCTCCAGTGGGGCCTGGGGTCTGTCTCTCTGCAGTCCTTCCAGCTCTGCTACTCTGCTTCTTGGCAGAAGGACCTGCCAGGGCGATGGCTGACCTTTACTGGGAATCTTGTACAATAGTCTTGAGACTGGTGGGCTCAGAGGTCCCCTGAGGTCCCTGCACAAAAGATGCTGGGATTTTAATGGTCTAGGACCCCCTCCAAGACCATAGACAAATGCTGTGGAGGGAGCCCTGGCCGGGGTGGTGAGCTGGGGACTCACTCTCCTCAGTGAGGCAGGACTGAGGCGCTGAGTAGTCACATGTGCACGCCTGATGCCGGCGAGGGAGGCATGACGTCGGGGTCCACCAACCACCAGGCAAAGCCAACAGCAGTGCCCTCCCATCCTTCCCTGTCCTCCCCATGCAGCCTTTCCATCATTTGCTGCAGCCAGGACAGGCTGGGTGGGCGGGCATGGGGCTGGCCACAATTTCTGTCCCATCAGACAACTCTGAGCAGCCCAGATGTCTACACCTGGGGCTGGGCTATGGGGGACATCTGTCACTTGCCAGCTCACCTCTCTCCAGCACCCTCTGGCCAGGCCTGCAGACGGTGTGGGGCCGGCACACGATGCAGTGGTCCCCGTCCTGTGCGTCACAGAAGTGGCCTTTGCTGCAGCCGCACACGGTGTTCTCTGTGCTGGAGCAGCTCCTCCTGGTGACCAGGCCCCTGGCTGGGACCCCAGAAAAGGAGCTGAGAGGCTGCTGGGCTGCTGTGGGCAGTGGAGATGCCCCGTCCCGGAAGGAACCAAGCAGAGGCTGGACAAGAGCAGGCAGGCCAGGGTCTGCATTTCAGGCTGCCTAATGCATGTGAGTTTCTGGGCCTTGATTGTGTCCCACCCCTGGGGCTCCCTGCCAGGCTGCTCCCCACGCAGATACAAAACAATTCTGGAGGTGTCTGACAAGTAGGGTCTGAGCCTCAGAGGACCTTCAACGAGCAGCAGCAGCAGTAGCAGGATGAAGAAGAGAGTCAGGAGTCCAGGGAGTGTCCTTGCACAGAAGTATGGCCTCATATGGAAACTGCAACCTTGTGCCTCGTGTGGCCCAGCCAGGTAACTCAGTCATGCACTGTCTGCTATAAGGGTCCCAGGAAGTAGTTCCTACCCCAGGCCAACTCATCCTAGGAGAATCCTCACACATACTTCCCCTCCCCAACCCCCATCAGAGAGGTTCCCCTTCTGTACAAACCAGAGCAGCCAGAGGGCAAATGCGGTGGTAAGTGAGAGCCTCTTCCTCCTTAGCATGGGGTAAGGGAGGGGCAGCTGGCCTGGCCCTGCCTCTGCATTTCTCCTGGTCTCACATACCCTCTGCCCCATCACAGGTGTTGTCTCAGGGCAGTGCTGGGGGTTCAGGAATTGGGGGGGGGGAGCTCCAGGTAGTAGTTCCACATTCCTCCACTGAGCCTCCACACATCCAGCCTCCTCCTCTGTTCATGTCCTCCCTCCCCAGCCCACCTACCCTGGGCCCCCCAGGAGCACAGGTCCTGGGATCCCCATGTGCTGTCAGCCCTGGTCATGCAGGGGGGAGGCCCTCACTGTGTGCTGGGTCAGCTAGGCTCTGGCTGGCCTGGGTTGTCAGATGGTGGGGACAAGGGAGAGGCCTGAGGGCCTGTCATAAGTTCTCAGTGTGGCTTCTCCCCTCCCTCCTCAGCCCTACATAGTTCCACTGGAGGAAGAGTGACTTGACCACAATCCTTGGTCTAGAGCCACGGGGGAGGGAATGGACATGACCCAGGGCCACCAGGCACA
>NW_006198262.1:378715-394143 GCF_000334495.1 Tupaia belangeri chinensis
TGGCGGGGACCCCAGAAAAGGAGCTGAGAGGCTGCTGGGCTGCTGTGGGCAGTGGAGATGCCCCGTCCCGGAAGGAACCAAGCAGAGGCTGGACAAGAGCAGGCAGGCCAGGGTCTGCATTTCAGGCTGCCTAATGCATGTGAGTTTCTGGGCCTTGATTGTGTCCCACCCCTGGGGCTCCCTGCCAGGCTGCTCCCCACGCAGATACAAAACAATTCTGGAGGTGTCTGACAAGTAGGGTCTGAGCCTCAGAGGACCTTCAACGAGCAGCAGCAGCAGTAGCAGGATGAAGAAGAGAGTCAGGAGTCCAGGGAGTGTCCTTGCACAGAAGTATGGCCTCATATGGAAACTGCAACCTTGTGCCTCGTGTGGCCCAGCCAGGTCACTCAGTCATGCACTGTCTGCTATAAGGGTCCCAGGAAGTAGTTCCTACCCCAGGCCAACTCATCCTAGGAGAATCCTCACACATACTTCCCCTCCCCAACCCCCATCAGAGAGGTTCCCCTTCTGTACAAACCAGAGCAGCCAGAGGGCAAATGCGGTGGTAAGTGAGAGCCTCTTCCTCCTTAGCATGGGGTAAGGGAGGGGCAGCTGGCCTGGCCCTGCCTCTGCATTTCTCCTGGTCTCACATACCCTCTGCCCCATCACAGGTGTTGTCTCAGGGCAGTGCTGGGGGTTCAGGAATTGGGGGGGGGGCAGCTCCAGGTAGTAGTTCCACATTCCTCCACTGAGCCTCCACACATCCAGCCTCCTCCTCTGTTCATGTCCTCCCTCCCCAGCCCACCTACCCTGGGCCCCCCAGGAGCACAGGTCCTGGGATCCCCATGTGCTGTCAGCCCTGGTCATGCAGGGGGGAGGCCCTCACTGTGTGCTGGGTCAGCTAGGCTCTGGCTGGCCTGGGTTGTCAGATGGTGGGGACAAGGGAGAGGCCTGAGGGCCTGTCATAAGTTCTCAGTGTGGCTTCTCCCCTCCCTCCTCAGCCCTACATAGTTCCACTGGAGGAAGAGTGACTTGACCACAATCCTTGGTCTAGAGCCACGGGGGGGGGAATGGACATGACCCACTGCCCTGGCCCTGAGGGTGGGGAGGGCTGGGACACCCAGTGTGCTCGGTCCATGGGTGGCACTGGGGAAGTCACCCATCTTACCTGGGTCACAGGCGTGGCACTGCAGACACTCGCTCCGGTCATTGTGGTGGGGCATGTAGGTGTCCGGGGGGCAGGGGGCACACGCGGAACAGACACGCTGCACCCAGGACCCTGCAGCTCAGAGGGTGGGCAGCTTCTCAGGGCTGCTGCCAGCTCTCAGAGCCCACCCATCAATATGCCTGGAGCCCCAAACATGTGTGACCCCTCCCCTGGGACACAAAGGCACCTGAGCTCTTTTCCTAAGGGACACACAGGTCCCAGTTTTCTTTCAGGAATGTCCTACTTACCTTGGAGAGTAGGAAAATTTCTGGAAATGTAGGGCCTTATGGGACCCATAGGCCTGTTCCTGGCACTGTCCTACTCAGAGTCTCATCCCCTGGTCATGATGGGCTGGCTGTGTCCCCAGGCCCGCCTCCTGTCAGTGTAGCTGTGAGGGTCTCGTAAGCGAAGAGTCCAAGCTATAGGGGTTGGTACCCTTGGACCCCAAGCCCTCTGCTGTCTGTACCCCCTTGGCCTGGCTTTCTGTCATTCATGGTGATGGGCATGGAGAAGACAGGGGTCCAGGGCTGGAAGGGCAGGAGTGTCCACTCATGGTCCACAGTGCTGGCCCTCAGGGGATCCCACAGGGCCGGCCCCTTCCAGGGCTGCACCTACCTGGGCTGCACTTGGGGCAGCACTGGGTGCCCACAGGGTACTCCTCCTCTGTGCATGTGGGCAGAGCAGCGGTGTGGGGTCCCAGGAGGAGGAGGTACAGCACCTGGGAGAGGGGGAACATGAAGGGGAGGAGGAGCCTGGACCACCCCGGGCCTCAGTCTCCCCCTCTGGGTAGAGGGGAAGCAGCAGCTTCTGTGGCCGGCAGTGCCCTGGGAAGGGTGACTCAGGTGAGCCCAGGAAGCTCACAGGGTGACCTGGGATGATCCCTGAAGCCTGGGACAGCGTGGGAATGTCCTTCTCCCCGCCTTCATCTCCTGCTTGATTAATGTGGAATCCTGAAAATGAGTCTCTGCCATCCCCAGGGACCTCTCCCCAGAGGGATTTTAACCAAGAGTTGCCTAAAAACTGGAAGTATCCTCATCCCACCTTGGGGGGCAAAGCACCTATCCCTGACTGAGATGTGGATGGTGAAGGCTGCAGGCAGGAAGAAGTGGCCTGGAGGGGCTGGGGTGCTCCTGCCTGTCGTTTGGATTGCAAAGGCAACAAGGTCAGCTTGGGAGAGCTGGGCAGCTTGAGATAAGGTCCCAGTGGGTGACAGCGCCAAAGGGCCAGGGAGTGGGCCTGGGAGGGAGATCTCAAGGAGCCACATGAACAGGGAAGGGGCAGGGCACAGACAGAGAAGGACAGGGGGGCTCACCAGCCTCAGAGCCTCAGTTTTGGGGGCCAGTATCCAAAGAGAAAGCCCCCATCCCCATGGAGGCGCCATGTCCCTCCTCAGGAAGCACAGAGCTTGGCCACGTTCACAGGGTCCCATGACCAGAGCGGGCCTTGGCACCAGGACTTGCTGCCATTGCTGTCCTCGGCTGAAAGAAAAAGAGAAAGAGAAAACAAAACTGCGGCAGGAGCAGAGCGGAGGGGGCTTGGGCTCCAGGCAGTTCTGCTCTCTAGTTTCCAAGTTAGAGGCTCTGAGACCTGCCACTGCCAGGGTGGGTGGTGGGATGGAAGGGAGCGACACCAGGGAAGGCAGGAGAGGGGACCCAGGGAAGTGACACAAGGACAGAAGGAGGGACTCGGCCTGCTGGGTGGGGCTGCACTGGGCATCAGGGGGCTCAGTAGGAGGCAGGGGCTGAGCTGGCAGAGCCCAAGGGGAGGGTAGAGTGGGGGGACCCACCCCACTGAGGGAGCCAGGGGACTTGACGAGCAAGTCTTGTCCTGTGTCCCATCTGCCCTTGGTGTCCTAGGGAAGGGGTGGCCCCAAGGTGCACAGGCACTCCCCACCTGCTCTGCATGCCCAGAGAGCCTCCCTGCTGCTTCCTGGTGCACCCGCGGAGGCTGCCAGCTGCGGCTGTTACAGAGAGAGTGCTGTTGGGGCTTCCTGTTTCTATTGCCAAACTGTTATGAAATGAGGTGAATCTCCTCCCACCCCAAGTAAACCCCACAACCCTCCCAGTGCACGATGTCATTCCTCCTCTCCTGCCTGAACATGGCCTGGGGCTCCATTGCTTTTCTGGCAGTTCCGTGAGGGCCAGGCCACAAGTCCAGCAGGGACCCTTAAACGCCCGTGGGGCGAAGAGGTGGGGAAAATATTTGCCATCCTCGGCACCTAGGGATGCCCTCTCCCCTGGAGGAGGACGGCAGGAACATCCAGCTGCCATCTCACTGATGTGGGAAGTGGGCTTAGATATCAGTTCGAGTCTCCCATGTGGAAGCTGCTTAGACCCATACCCCACCTGCTGTCCCCAAAAAGCTTCCCATTCCATGCTGTCCCCTCAGAGGGTGTGTACGTCAGACATTCCTGGGGTGGGAGCTCCTGCATGTCTGGTGCTTTGTAGAGGGGGGAGGAGGCTGTAGAAGCAGTTCACCACCATGCAGAGCCTAGCGGGGCATCTCAGCGCCTCCACCCTTCATGACTCCGGGACTCCCATCATATTCCATCCCATAGTTCCGTGTGAGGGGCACAGGGCCCTCTCTGGCTCCTTCCTGTTCCTGGAGCCCTGGAGGCAATTCCATGAGACTGTCCATCCAGCCAGGCCAGGCAGGACCTTCACAATCTTGTCTAGTATCCACGCCTTGATGAGGCCCCTGTTAGCTCCAAAGATGGCCCCTAGTCCCACTGAAGAACTACCCCTCCATGAAGCCAGCTGCTGGGTGCCCAACCCAGGCATGAGCTAGAGTGCTTTCCAGCCCTGACTGCCCACAGTCCTTCTGCAGGTCAGCCCCAGCCTGCTCCCAGCCCCTGATGGACTCTGTGTGGTCTGTGGGATGGGGGGGCGGGTTATGGTGGTACCAATCTGCTTTGTGCTTCTCATCTGTGGGAGGAAAGTCCCAGAGAGTGGCCCGTCCAATCGCAGCAGGCCCCAGGGACAGACCTCCCCACACACTAGAAAGGTCCCTCCCCAAAGGCTGTGGGCACTGGGACAAGGCAGGGCAGTGTAATGTCCCCAGGAGGGCTCTTACCTGGCAGAGTCACACTGAGTGGCACTAGCCAAAGACACCAATGTCCCTCAGGTCACTAACAAATTCCACCTTTGGAAAATCCTAGGAAGGAAAGCCTGGGCAGTGGGGAGGAACAGGTGGGTTTGAATTCACGCAGCTTAGGGTGGGACAGAGCTGTCCTGCTGGGCCAAAGTTTCCTCAGTGCCAGAGGCAGGTCCCTGCTGGTCACCATTGTTGGGTCCTTGAGCCCACGTCTCCAGGACCCATTATTCTGAGGCAACATGGGGGATAGGCAGGACGGGGCAAACAAGCCCCCATGAGATGCCCCCAGGAAACACTCCGTTCCCTATGGCTGCAGGGCCTGTGAGAGGGTGGGGCCATCTACTGTCTCCCAGGTTCACACATCCCCTGCCCCAGCACCCTCCTCATGCAGTGTGCTGCCTGCCCATAGAGATCATGGGAGTTCCCAGTGAAGGGGAGGAGCGCCCCTCTGTATCCTCCATTCACTTAAATCTCCAGGTAGTCTGGCAGAGACATGACTTGCAGGTACCTCTGAGGCTGGGGAGAATGGGATGGTGTTTGGGGTTCTAAGACCCCACTGCCCACAGTCCAGTCCCCTGACCCCAGCTCCCTGGGGCATTCAGCAGGGTGTGGGAGGACTGAATGATCAAGCGAGGATGATGTTTTCCTGAGCCAGGGCTTCTAACCGATCACTCCCAGCGGATAACTCTCAGGGGTCAGCTCATCACCTACCTCCCCTGGAACTCCCCTGCCTACCTCCTGTTGGGAAACCGAGGTATCTTTCCCATAGATACTCAGTGTGTCTCATCCTGAGTGGGGAGTGGCATTTAAGGGCATTGTAGGCACCCTTCCCAGTGCCAATGGGGTATGAGGCTGGATGTGGTTGGGATCCCGTATCACCACCGGGACTAAGACAGGGACTCTTGGGGGTGGCAGGTTGCATGATGATTAAGGTACTAGAATCCCACATACCTGTTTATGGTTCAAGTCTTGGATCTGGTGGCTTGCTTTTTCACTTTCCCTGTTTCTTCCTTTCTCTGTCTCTTTCTGGCGAGCATATATGCCCTGTAGAAAATTAAAAAATAAAAATAATAATTCAAAAAACAAAATGAGACCCTCATACTGAGGCTGGGCCTCTCCGCAGTCCAGCTCAGTGGCAGATGATGGGGTCCCAAGCTAGCATCTCCCAAGAGTGCTCTCTATCACCCCTGGCTGCTCTCTATGCACCTCCTTTCTGTGGCTCTAGGGTGCAGCCCACTCCCACTGGGTCACCCAACCCAACCCCTGAAGGACTGCCTGGCCAGGATCCCCAGTGAACTTGTCCTTTCTTCTTGATAGAAAGTGTTTGGGGCATGGAGAGTGAGACAGAGGTTTGGGGACCAAAGTGCTAGGACCTGGATGTGAGGATGGATGTGTAGGTCCTGGGGCCCACCCTAGGGGGTCCCCCTCCACTCTGTATGCAAGGCCAGCCTCAGAGCTCAGAGGAGAGGTCCGGCCCTTGCCCTCCCAGCTCATGGCTCACTGGGGAAGCTGGATCTAAGAGCAGATGTCCAAAGTCACATAGCCAGAGCTTGAATAGTGACCGGCACATGCCGTGGGACTCTGGAAGAGAAAAAGGAGCCTGCTGGGAGACATGGTGGGAAGGACATTTTCCGAGACACGGAGTGGGTAGAGCAGTGTCACAGAGAGGTATTTGGGGCCCACTCTTGGTGAGGCATCCCTCCCGGGATGGGATTATGCTGTGTCTGTCCTGGGAGAATGGCTGAGACCAGGCCCATCCTACGCTCAGGACGCTTTGTGCAGCGGTCAGGGTGGTGTGGGGGAACCAGAGTCTCCAAAGCTTCATGAGAAGTTCCAGAGTCACCAGGATGGGAGCTGCTGTAAAGTGAGGGCTGGAGAGGCAGGGCTGCAGGGCATGGAAGAGGGGCACGATCTAAAGCTCTCTGTCTCCAGCTGTCATGGTGTGGCTGGTGGGTGAGGGGAAAAGCTAAGACTCTATAGCCTCATATGAAGGAGTGGGGAGGGGAGTGGACCAGAGATTCAAAAGAGGGCCTGAGAAGGTTCAGAGCAGGCAGGCACTTCCCAGAGGCTGAAGTGTCTGCTGAGAAGCCCAGCCTGTCCCTCAGAGAAGAACTCAAAGACGCCCCCACCTGATCCCTCCAAGTTCCAGGCCTGGGTACCACTTATCTGAGACATCTCAGCCCTGCCGACCCCAGTGGCTCTCAGCAAGCTCCTCCCACCTCCTCCTCTGACAACCTCCTGCCCAGGGGAAAAATGTCTCTTCCCACCCTGATTAGAAGCCTTGGAGCCTGTCCAGTTTCCTGCCTCTCTCTCCCTGCAACTCACCTCTCCAGTCCCACTGGGCCAGAGATTCCTCAAACCCTTCCCTTCTAGCCAAGAAGGAGCCTCAGCTGGAGCCCGTCTTCCTCTCTGGCTCCCTCCGTCTCTGCTGTCCAGGCAGCACTGGGACCTTTCCCTGCTGCAGCTCACACCATGATCTCCCTCCCCCATGGTGCTCTGGTGCCTCTCACGGGCACTGCTCCTCCCCACCAGGGCGTGCCCCAGGATAGACACGCCCCTCCCGCTCATCTCCTGCCCTCTGGGCTCCAGACACACCACCTCCTCAGATCCCTGGTGATTCCAGCTCCTTTCCATCCCTGAAGCTTGACACACAGTGTCCTCTGCCTGGAGTACTCTTCCCCGTTGGCCCTCATGGCCCTTAGGTAAAAAAGGCAGCAATAATAACTCAGAGGGGGTTCTGTGGGGACACTCACTCTCCAATCCTTATGAATGTTAGGCTCTCTCTTTCCTTCTTTCTTTTTTCTCCAGGTTTTTGCCATAGGGTGCATGCGCTTCCTGAAGAGAGACAGAGAGAGAAAGTGAGAGGAAAGGTGAGAAATCAACCCTCAGGGGGATGTCCACACTGCAAACACTTCTTCTCCATTCTCCTCCTGGGATTATGGGTATACACATGTACTTACCAGGTATAAATTTCAGCAACCCAGGTCCAGGATTCAAACCATCGTCCGTCATGTGGGAATCCAGCACCTTAACCACCACACCACCTGCTGGCCCCAGCTCAGGCTCTCTTAACCTCACCAAGACGCTAGGTTAGTGACCTGTCAGAGCACTAAGTTCCACCAATATCCCCACCTTCCAGTGGTGATGCTGAGGCCCACAGCTGGCAACCAGGCCCAGGGCACATCCACAGCAGGAGCAAAGCAGGGCCGGGTCTATGAGGTGGGTCCAGAGGCTGAGCCACCTCGCTCATCGCCTCTGAGATCAGCTCGGGGAGAGCTCTGGGGCACTGCTACAGGACGTGGGATCCTCTTCTGCTTCGTTTGATGGACAAATAGAGCACCTGACCCAAGGAAAGAAACTCCACCCAGTGTGGAGCCACAGATCACTCCACTGCAGAAGGCTTAGGGGGCTTCAGAGACCCCAGGTTCTACAGCCTGGGAAACTTCTGCGGAGATGGGGGAAGAGAGTGTCAGTGTGGACATGTCAGTGTGGACAGAAGGAAGAGAAAATAGCTGAGCTGGTCAACACACAGCAGGGTGAGAGTGGCCTCAGACATGAAGGCTGGAGAAGAGCACTCCTAGCTTGGCACTTTCTGCAGGGCAGGGTGGGCACACAGGAAGGGACCAGCCGGACCAGGACTGGAGAGCCCCACAGACATTCGGCTGCTCTGTTGTAGAAGCTTTGGGGCTACCGTTTGGGAAGGCAATTTGGAGTTCAATATCTCAAGTTCTTAAATCACTGTACTGCTTCACCTGGAAGTCCTATTTAAAAGTTTTGTCCTACACATGTACTCCTATGAGTGTGAGAATGCATGTTTGGGAGTGCGGACACAGCCTTTAGTTGTCAGAGACTGTTGGAAGCAACCCAAGCATACATGAAAGGAAATGCTACTTCTGCTTCCAGCCATGATGGAGTCACACAGCATGGCTTTACCCTCCTGACACAAAAGCTGGATGCTGTTTTCAGGGATTTAGCAATATGGAGCTCTGAATCTCTAAGAGAAGGGAGACAAATTCTATAGCTTACACAGTCATTCCAGCTTTGTTTGAGAGTTACATTCTGGATACAGAGCAGGGATAGGGATCCAGGCTTATCATGCTAGTCATAGAGTTTTGGAGGAAGAGTTCAGGGCTGAAAAATGCTGAATTAGAGTCCCAGAAGAGGTAGAGAGAGCCAGACAGAGAAAAGGCTGCAGAAGCCTGTCTCAAGGTCACTTAAGTCTTCCCTGAATAATAATTTCCCTGAATAATAAGCCATGCACATGGTGTGTGGGGAGAATCTTATAACCCTGGAGGATGAGCCTCTACAATGCTGCATACTGAATGGCTTCCAGAACACACAGAGTTGAGACATCTGAGTTTGACCAGCCCTAGTGGAAAGTCCTTGTCAATCACTTGGCTGTCAGCAGAGACCCTGAAAAGCCAGTCCTTCATGGCGGGGCTAAACCATCTCTAGAGCAAAGGCTAACCCAGAGCTGCTTTAACAGCGCTTCAAAGCCAGCACAAAAAGATCAAACTGAATAACAAGTAACTCTGTGTCAGAGCCAACTGCAAAATCCTCTAAAGGAAGACAAAAAATAAATCAGATAGTCAAAACAGTCCAAAGACAGCATTCAATATACAATAAAAAAATTACCCATGTGCTAAGCATGAAAATGTGACCAAGAGGAAAAAAGAAAAAAACGCAGTAGGAAGGGACTGAAAAAATGACAGCAATGATTGAATTATGAACACGACCTTAAAGAACAATAAAAATGACCTTCAGTGGGCCAGCAGATGGCATGGAGTTTGGGAAGGTTGGATGCCACATGTCAACTGCAATGTTTGAGCCTTAGACCCAGTAATTTGAATATCCTGCTAGCATGTGTGCATGCCCAAAATCCTGAGAGGGGAGGGAGGGGAACGGAATGTGGTGTGGCTATCCTCTCTGCGGACGGTGGGTTGGTGGTGATGACTCATTCTCTTGCTCTCTGTCTCTCTCTGGTGAGCATACGTGTTATATAGCAAAACTAAAAATATAAATAAATAATAAGTAAAAAATAAAAATAATCTTTAGAAAAAATATAAACAAGAAGAGAAAAATACAACATATAGAACTTATAAAATCTGAAATGAAAAATATCTTGAGTAGCTGTGTTAGTTTGCTAGGGCTGCCATAACCGAGTATCAGGACTGGGGCTTACACAGTGGGAATGCATTTCTCACAGTGATGGAGACTGGAAGTTCAAGATGAAGGTTGCAGCAGGGTTGATTCCACCTGAGGCCTCTCTCCGTGGCTTGCAGATGGCCACCTTTTTTTTAGTCTCTGTATGTGTGTCCCTGATGTCTCTCCCTGTGTTCAAATTTTCTCTTCTCACAAGGGCTGCCAGTTCTTACAGAGTTCAGCCTACCTTAATGACCTCATTTAATCTCAACTGCCTATGTAAAGTCCCTGTATCACAATGTAACACCACACGGAGACACTGGGTATTTAGTTCTCTGTGTACAAATCTGGAGGGATTGCGGATGGGGGATACGATGTAGCCCATAGCATTAGGATTGACAATAGATCAGTCATATCAAATGTCAGGAAATATCTGGGAACTAGAGTATACGAAAACAAAATCCACCCAACAGAAACTGATGGGGAAGGGGCTTGTCTGAATTGGCTCTGGCTGCCATATCAAGACATCATAGATGGGGGCGCTTAAAGAACAGGTGTGTTTTTTACCTCACTATCCTGGAGGCTGGAGGTCCAAAATGAAGGTGTCAGCAGGGTTGATGTCTCCTGAGGCCTCTCTCCTTGCCTTGTAGAGCCTCATCTTCTCCCTGTGTCCTCACATGGTTGTCCTTATCTCTTCTTGTAAGGACCCCAGAGCTCACCCTAAAGTCCTCATTTAACCTTTACCTCTTTAAATAAGACCCCCTCTCCAGATATAGTCAAATTGCAGGTCAGAGCATCATCATATGAATTCAGGGGGTCACGACTCAGTCCATAGCTGTCTTGAAGCAGAATGCAGATGACCAGGGCTCAGGGCCCTTCTCCCTGCTCAGTCCTGTGCCCCCAGCACTAGAATGTACCTGTTGAACTAATACGGTCAAACAAGTCAGCCCTGATTTCTTTTACCCGGGACATATTCACCATTTTCTCAGTGCTAGAAGACACAGGAAGTCGTCTCAGGGCCGCCGCCACTGTGAGAATGTTGCCAAATGCACAGGGCCCAGTATTTCCGAGCAGCTCTCTTTTTTTCCCCTCTTAGTTTTAGGGTCTGTAGTGCAAATACTGTGGAAAGTTTCTTGAGTTCGTTTTTATTTCATCCTCGTCTATTTTAGTGTGCTTGTTGTATTTATTTGACATAACAGTTCATTAATTTGAGAAAAAAACGAAATGTATTTAATACCTGTTTTGTTTTAATAAGATAAAATTACAGAAATAATTGAGGGGTGAAAAATCCATGATTTATTTAAAGAATAAAATATATTCCCAGTAAAAAAAAATTCCATGATTAAACAAGAATAGGGCAGTCAGTTGACTTATGAGTTATGTTCGAATTCTATTTTACAGCTGGCCTCCATCCTTGCTGACTGTATCCACCTGCATAGCTGCCTGCCATCTGTCTGATCTGTCTTCTGCATCATCTATCGACCTAGTCATGTTTTCAAATTTAATTTTATTATTATTTTTTTAAATTTTTCTCACGAAAGAGTCAGAGATATATACAGAGAGAAAGCGAGAAAGTAAGCCTCCAGGTCCAGGACTCTAACTGCAGTCAGCCATGTGGGAATCCAGTAACCCTAACCACCATGCCACTTGTGGGTTCCCCATTCACGTTTAATCATGGATTTTTTTTTTTTTACTGAAGAAAATATTTTATTTAAAAATAAATAATGGATTCTTCACCCCTCAGTTATTTTTGTAATAATTTTATCTTATTAAAACGAAGCACATATTTAATACATTTTTGTAAACTATGCCTCAGATGAGGGACTGATAACCAGAGTACACAGGCAACTCAAGTGGCTTACAAAAAAGGAAAGAAAAAGATGAACCCAATTAAAAGTTGGGAAAATGAGCTGAACAAAAGTCTCTCTAAGGAAGACATATGGATAACCAAAAAGCATATTAGGAAATACTCAACATCCCTCATCACAATGAAGATGCAGATTAAAACCACAATGAGATACCACCTAACCCTTGTCAGAATGGCAAAGATGAAAAATACAAGGAATGATTGTGTTGGCAGGGTTGTAGTGAAAGGGGAACTCTCCTACCCTGTTGGTGGGAGTGTAAATTGGCCCAATCATCGTGGAAAACAACATGAAGTTTCCTCAAAAACCTACAAATAGAACTACCATGTGACCCAGCAACCCTATTCCTGGGTATCTACCCAAAGGACAGGAGAATGCTTAGTCATAAAAGCACTTGCACATCAATGTTTACTGTGGCATTATTCACGATCGCTAAAACATGGAACCAACCCAAATGTCCACGAACAGATGAATGGATTGAAAAAGTGTGGGACATATCCTGTATGGAATACTATTCAGTCATAAAAAAACAAGAAGACCCTGACATTAGGTAGAAAGTGATTGAATAGGGAAGATTTATTGCTGAGTGAAGCAAGCCAGGTTATAAAAGAAAGATATTGTATGTTTCCACTTAATATATAACCAACTGTCTGCACTCTATGGTAGAGATTGAAAGATTGGAGGACTTAAAAGCAGAGAAAATAGTTATGGACGCTGAAGACAGTATGGAAGGAGGGCGGGAGAAGGGAAGAACATAGGGAAGGAAATCAGGGAGAAAAAAATAGAGAGGCAAGACATTGGTGGGACACAGAAATGGTTTATTACCTATTGATGATAATGTGTATAGTATTCTCAACTGGACTGGTCTGGGGTGTATTTCGTGTTGGGGAAATTCTCTTTATAAACCAAATGATGTATAGCTATTAAATGTTTTTTTTTTTAAATGTAGAATAATAAAAACAAAATGAAAAACTCTGCATAACAGAAAAAGTTTTCAGCTAGCACTGGAATTCAGATATTGAAGATATACCTTTATAATGAAGTAACAGCCATGAAACAAAATGTTCAGACCTGTCAGAGCGACCACCTATTTACAAATAAGATTTGTGACCCCCTTTTTTTTTTTTGGAGAGATTTTCACTGTAGGGCGCGTGCGCTCGCCAGACAGACAGAGAGAGACAGAGAGACAGAAAGCGAGAAATCACCCCCCAGGGGGGATGGTCATGCCGCAATCCCTTCTCCTCCATTCTCCTCTCGGGATCTTGGGCACGCACGCACACGCGCCCGGCGTGAGTTTTAAGCCACCAGGTCCGGGACGTGAACCGCGGTCGACTACGTGGGAGTCCAGTGACATAGCCATTATGCTAACTGCTGGTTCCCGTGACCCTTATTTTTCATTTTTAAAGCTATTGTGGTTTACATCAGTGCCTCCAGCGAGGAGGAAGAATGATGTACTGAACCAAAGAACTGAGACCTCATGATGGGTCTTCATAAATCGGCTCTGAACAATTTAAAAAGCCAACAGATCTTCAGCATGTGCTATTCTCCAAGTCAGTAATATGGGAAGCCTTATAAAAAGGTCTTCAGTAATATTTATACCTGAAGTACCCTGGATTGGATCTAAGCTGGATATGTATTATAAGTGAATTCTATCTTACAGTAAAATACATTTAAAGTAAAATTCAACATACTTACCATAAAGCGTATATAAGTAAAGGTACTCCTTTGATGCCAAAAATGTGACGCTGCTAAAGATGTGTCCCATTCTTTCTGTGATAGTTTAATGTGGCTGATTTGCTATCCTCTCCTTAGTCCCGCAGAATTTCTTTGAGATTTTAATTTTAACATCTTAACATTGTTATCTGGCATGAGTTAGGTTTTATAAAAACATAATTATCACAAGTCACACAAAACATGAGAACTACCACTAATTTATTTAAAGGGAGATTTTTGCTATAGGGCATGTGCATCCAACCAGAGAGACAGAGAGAGACACAGAGACAGAAAGTGAGAAATCACCCCCGGGGGGGATGGCCATGTTGCAATCCCTTCTCGGGCTTTTGGGCACACACGCACACACTCCTGGTGTGAGTTTTAAGCTGCCGGATACAGGACCTGAATTGTAGTTGACTATGTGGGAGTCCACAATGTAACCATTATGCCATTTACTGGTCCCACTACCACACATTTTTGCACATCTTCAAAAAGAGTATGGCAATGGGGGGGGGGAAGGAATCAATGAGAGAGGGAAGATACTGTGTCCCCCTTAGGGGACACAGAAATGGAAGATTGTCTGTAGATGATAACGTATGGTATCTTCAACTGGACTTGTGTAAAGTGTATTCATGTTGGGTAATTCATTTTACAAACTAGTGATATACAACAATTGAATGTATAAAATAAATTAGAATAATAAAAAAAGAAAAGAGTATGAATAACAACTTCAATGTATAATGCTCCAGAGGATTTAAAGAAGCATTTTAAATGTTGGATATTACTTAGCAATGATAAATGAGAATTATTTTCTTGTTTATTTATTTTTTTGGAGAGGTTTTTTTCTATAGGGCACATGCGCTCACCAGAAAGACAGAGAGAGACAGAGAGACAGAGAGCAAGAGATCACCCCCCTGGAGGGGATGGCCGTGCCACAATCCCTTCTCCATTCTCCTCTCGGGATCTTGGGCACGCACGCATACATGCCCGGCATGAGTTTAAACCACTGGGTCTGGGACTCAAACCGCAATCGACTACATGTGAGTCCAGCGACATAGCCATTACACCAACTACTGGTCCTGGTAAATAAGAATTATTTTCTAAAGAGCTGTACCAGTGTCAACTTTAGGTAGACATAACATTAATTATTTTATGAAACATAGTCTCATTCTATATTCTCCTGACAACACGCCCAACGGAAAGCATCCAGCTATTTGCTGTTTCTTGATTGATCAGACAGTCATCCTTTAATTCCCTGATTGTCTTCCTCGGTGATTCTTGAAAACAGTTCTCTCAGTCTGAAACATTCCGTAGACCTTCCTTGGTATCCTCTAGCTCACTGATCACATGGTCTAATTTATGTGTAAGTTTCTTTGGCCTGTCCATTACACTGTAGCTGTGTTCAGAAATGAACTGGGATTGCAATTCTGCAATACGTGAGGAAGTACCAACTAGCTGGTGATTGTGATTTGTGGCTGGAAGGGTTTTGAGGGTGAAGATTTTTCTACAATGAAGTTAGTTTTTCTCTTTTCCCTGTAAGTGATATGGAGAATCAAAGATCGAAGGATAACTCCATTTGAGTTTGATATTTGGAGCTCTTCTGTCAAAATATGTCTTCTGAAAGTGTCTTGAATATAACATGACTCCTTTTATAGACTCCCAAATGCCTGCAGCGTTCACATCAAGTCTCTCCTTCCGTTTCTAATACCCGTTTTCTTTTGACATTTTTATCTGTGGGGAATACATGCAATGTCAGTCCTTTTAACTTGGAATTTAGAAAACAGTGAGATGCATGTCCAATGGCCATGGTTTTAGCAACTCCTAACAGAAAGTTAGCAGTGAAGATAGCGACTAGTCATGGAAGCGTAACAAGGGTCTACATGTTAATGGAAGTGGTCCAGGCCTTCCAATCTTAAGGCATAGACTGGCGGACTGCAGAACTACATGCTGTCTACAAGAAATTCATCCTAAATGAAAGATTCACGTAGATTAAACAGGAAACACCGATTAAGAGTGTATTAATAGCACACAAAGTGTACATCGGAAAAAGGAATGTGACCCAGTACGAAAGGGGTCACTAAACACGATGAAGGGCTCGATTGACCAAGAAGGTGCGACAATCATAATGTTGTGTTCACCTGACAGCAAAGCTTCACAGTAACTCAGGGAACACCCACAGGATCAGCAGGAGCGGTTTCTCAAAGCACAAACACAGGAAGTTTCCTAGTCCTCACTCAAGCACTGATAGAACCAGCAGACCGGTGTCCAACAAGGATGTAGAGAGCCTTGATGGCAGAGGTCAGCAGGTGTCAGGGTAGTTAAAGTGTTAGACTCCCACATTGCCGGCCATGGTTTGCGTCATGGACCTGGCAGCTTGAAAATCATGCTGAGTATGTGTGTGTGTGTGTGTGTGTGTGTGTGTGTGTGTG